>NC_086317.1:29726293-30326293 GCF_036172605.1 Pelobates fuscus
TTAGATTTTATGGGAGGAATAAAGATAATTTTTAAAAATTTTACAATATTTGATTGAGGTGTTTTTTTTTTTTTCAGTTTTTTTTTCAGTTTTTTTTTTGTCCAATTGGCACATAGCATGAAAATGTTTGACTCATCCAGGCAAGTAACATACCCCCAACATTGGCATCCCGCTGACTGTTACTGACAGTCCAAAGCGAGCTAACCCTTCCCTGGAATTACTGGCAGGTCAAACTGGCATAAATGTACTCTTGCTATACTTTCTGGGGACAGGTCCTTGGTGTCTCCATTATCAAAACTCCAGGTAACAAAGATGGGATGGTGGAACAGGACCCAGAAATTGAGACTGTCCCACTGAAATCTGGATGATTGAGAGGCGTGAAGTAACTTAACATATATTATAGACTCAGTTCCTCTGCAGAATATAGTTGTCTTAAATAGAGTATTTTGTTTAATATTGCATAAAAATCCCATTGAATTCACCATTAATTGACACTTTAGTTAAAATCCCCGTAGATTTTAAGCATTTTGCTTACTACAACTAGCATTAACCTTTAAAGGATCACTATAGGGTCAGGAACACAAACATTTATTCCTGACCCATATAGTGAAAACCCACCATTTAGGTGGCTTGCTCCCCCCTTTAGCACCCTCACGAGTTAAAACTCACTCTATTTTCAGCTCTCTACGAGACTGCCTCGTGGTCACATCATCAAAATTGCCGATTTTAGCCAATCCAATGCTTTCCCATGGTAAAAGCATTAGATTGGCTAAAATCAGCAAGGGGACGGGCCAAACACCATTTTGGACAATCAGCACCTCCTCATACAGATGCATTGAATCAATTCATCTCTATGAGGAAAGTTCAGTGTCCCCATGCAGAGTGTGGAGACGCTGAACGGCAGGGCTGCTTACTGTGCAGCCCTGAGCCAGGAAGCCCCTCCAGTGGCCATCTGAGTTGGAGGTGTCCCTAGGGGCAATGTAAACACTGCCTTTTCCCTGAAAAGGCAGTGTTTACTTGAAAATGCCTGAAGGGAGCTATTATACACACCAGGACAACTATATTAAGCTGTAGTTGTTCTGGTGACTATAGTGTCCCTTTAACGTTCAGAAGAAAAAAAAAAGAATAGTTGACATGTATTGGTATACTTTGTAAACAGAACATTGCTGTATGTGTATTCTGAAAAGGGAAGACTGAAGTCTAAATAGCTAACTATATGGTTTGATAGGTTATTTCATTCATAGGCTTGCTACTTATTACTATAACACTTTAGAATTAAGATATCTCTCAAATGATTAAGTTATTCACAAAACAGTGATTTATGGTGAGTAGATAAGGATGCTGCAGGATATAGGCTGTAAAAAAAAACATAGTTGGGGATATTTTCCACATTATGTATTTAGCTTTAATTGTTCTTTTTGGCATTTGAATGGTGTAATGATACAATTTAAAGTTTAATAAATAACCATGTTTGAGAAGTTTCTTTATTTATTTTCTGCTCAAATACTGTGACTCATTTCTTGTGTGTGTTTCCATTGATATGCAGGTATCCAGATAACTGTGTGAAACATGATTAGATACTTTGAACTATAAGGACTTATCTAAAAAAAAAACTTAAAGGGACACGTCAGACCCCAAAAATATTTTCGCTTGTTGAAAACCTTTATATGTGAACAGTGTGTCCACTCTTTTTTTATTTTGAAAAAAGTGCAAATTTCACTAAAAGTTTAAAAATTAACTTGGTACACCCCTGTGTCTGTCAATCAGACAATCGGTCCTGTTACTTCCTGCTTTGGTTAGCTCAGTGACGCTAAAATCAAGAGGCTGCAATAGCTCAGAGCACCTGCCTTGCAAAGACTTCGCATTGAGCTGCATTGGGAAGTCTGTTATTGGACAGCCACAGAAAGTCTGGGTGGGGCTAGAAAGACAGAACCTACAGGTTTTGCCAGCTGTTTTTAGATATACCTCAATGGAAAATGTTTACTTAAATGCACACATGTTTTCATTATGGGTATATCAACTAAACTGTATTTATTTATTATTTGCACAGTGGAGTGTCCCTTTAATGAAGAAAAGTGGAGGGAAGAGAGCAAAATGACAATTCATCTATGACACTAACAACACTTAGGTTATAGTGAATTCAAAGTGAATGTTCTAAGAACTCAAACACCTGCAAATACACAGAAACATATTATTATTATTATTATTATTATTATTATTTTATTATTTATATAGCACCATCAGATTCCGTAGCGCTGTACATATCACAGTAATTGCTCAGAATCAGGACAGGCCATTTGGTTATTTACTGGATACAGTTTAAAAAATAAACTTTATCTCATAATTATATGTAAGTGCCATCAGCAGGCCTGGACTGGCCATTGGCAAATGCTCGGTGGGCTGCGATAGCCATGGGCCAAGGCTGTCAGGGGAGACCAGAGTGCCCATGCAGGGCCAGTGCCATCAAAGAACTCCAACAATGACTCACAGGCAGTCAAATGCGGCAGCCAACAGGGGAGGGAGAGGATACCCGGAGCTCTAGCCTTCATCTCACCTGGGTTCCTCCTCTCGCAAGGTTGGAGCAGTGCCGTGGTTACCATGGCAATGCTTGGATCTCGCAGGAGTGAACTCTAGCCCATGGAGCTGCAGGTTAGAGTTCACTAATAGTAAGTTTACATCTTGTGATAGTTTGCACACACCCATTATTCTTCATTTAGAACAAATTCAATTTAAGACTCAGATGTAGAGAAGTTTTTGTCTGTTAGCCAAGAATACTGGGACTCCCGGGGGAGATGGGACATTTCCTCTGATGTCTCTGCAATTATTAGAGTCACCATATTCTCAGACTACACTTAAAGGAAGTAGGGGAATGTAACAGACAAGGGACATTAAAAACATCCTTTCTTTTCAAAGGAATACAACCTAAAAATTATTGCACCCAGGGGAAATCCCAAAAGACCGATAATACTATTTATTCATGTTTTGACATTGCTGTGAAAATAAAGGTTCATTCAGTTTTCTCTTAAAAATGTAAAATATTTTTTTTACGTCAGTTTACATCTCCCTCAGTTATTTGCATAAATAAAACCTTTAAAACAATTATTACATTATTAAATATAAAAAGTATTTACCGTATATACTCGAGTATAAGCCGACCCGAATATAAGCCGAGGCCCCTAATTTTACCCCAAAAAGCTGGGAAAACTTATTGACTCGAGTATAAGACTAGGGTGAGAAATGCAGCAGCTACTGGTAAATTTCTAAATAAAATTAGATCCTAAAAAATATATATTAATTGAATATTTATTTACAGTGTGTGTATAATGAATGCAGTGTGTGTGTATGAATGCAGTTTGAGTGTATGAATGCAGTGTGAGTGTATGAATGCAGCGTGTGTATGAGTGCAGTGTGTGTGTATGAGTGCAGTGTGTGTGTATGTGTGTGTGTGTATGAGTGCAGTGTGTGTGTGTATGAATGCAGTGTGTGTGTGTGTGTGTGTGTGTGTGTGTGTTGCAGAGCCTTGGTGGGGGGTGGGCAATTTTTTATTTTTATTTTTTTTATTATTTAATTTTTTTATTATTTTTATTTAATTTAATTATTATTATTGTATTATTTATTATTTACTTATTATACTTTTTTATTATCACTAATTATTTTTTTTCGTCCCCCCTCCCTGCTTGATATATGGCAGGGAGGGGGGCTCTCCTTCCCTGGTGGTCCAGTGTCATTGGCAGTTCAGTGGGGGGGAGAGGGGGGCTGGCAGAGCTGTAACTTACCTGTCCTGCAGCTCCTGTCAGCTCTCTCCTCCTCCGCGACGTCCGTGCAGCTCCCTCTGTCAGCTCCCAGTGTAAGTCTCGCGAGAGCCGCGGCTCTCGCGAGATTTACACTGGGAGCTGACCGAGGTGCTGAACTGACGGCGCGGAGGAGGAGAGAGCTGACAGGAGCTGCAGGACAGGTAAGTAACGCTCTCTGCAGCCCCCACAGCCCCAGTCTGTATTATGGCAATGCAAATTGCCATAATACAGACTATTGACTCGAGTATAAGCCGAGTTGGGATTTTTTAGCACAAAAAATGTGCTAAAAAACTCGGCTTATACTCGAGTATATACGGTATAAAGAAGTTATTTCCAATATAATCGACACATTCACTAAATTCTGACATGAATTAAAGGGACACTCCAGACCCCTAAAACACTTTAACTTGCTAAAACGCTTTATTTTTGAATATTGTATTCTCTTTTTTTCATTGTACAAAAAGTGCGGTTTCAATAGAAATAACACTTATTTAAATAAATATTGCTACACCCTCCTGTGTGTCAATCAGATAAGAGATCATGTTACTTACTGGTTGTTTAACTGTGATTGGACAGCCACAGAAAGTCTGGGTGGGGCTAGAAGGGGAGGGCTTGCAAAGACTGCAGACAAGAGAACTGAAGCTTTTGCATGCTGTTTTAGATAGACCTCAATTAAACAAAATGCATAATTGAATACATGCATGCTTTTATTTGGGGTATACGCACTAAACAGTGATTTTTATTTATTTTATATTTTTGGGCAGCAGGGTGTCCCTTTAAAAGATATTTCATTATATGGGACACACATGTTTATACAATACATTCAATAACTGTGAGAGAATATAGCCAGAAAACACTTAAAAATCTGAAATGAGGATAACATAATTGTTGAATTGTACAAAACCAGTAAAAGTGTCCTTGATAAATAAGATGTTATTAAAAACTTGGTATGTAGTTAACCAAGCATTGCATTCATCTGAGCACCTAATTAACCATGTATCTACAAATACTGTGATCTTTCTTAATCTTCAAACAACAATAAGAGAAACCAGCATTTATGAGGCACAAACAAGGTCAACACCAAAGATGCCACTGTCAAGCATGACCGTGAGGTTCCTGCTTGCTTGACAAATTGATGGTCCTCAATCTAAAACAAATCACGGAGTTGCTTGTGTGGTGCTGGTATTCCAAGTTGATACGTTAAGACATTATGTCTCCATCTGCTTATATTTAAAATGAGTATAGATTAATGTAGTAGCAGTCAGGGTGACTGGCCAGAATAGGCTCCAAGGTTCTTAGGGTAAATGGCCATATTCTCAGGGTTTCTGAGTGAGTGGACACATCCTTAGGGTCTGAATTTCAATAGGTGCGTTTTAATGTTTCACAGCATGAATGTACAGATGAGTGGGTGAAGTGAGTTGGCATTCTTGGAATATAAAGGTGGCAAGGCAGGTTTGTAAAGTTCTCTGTGTGAATGTAGCATAAATGGGTAGATACAATTTTAAGATAAAGTAAGGTTTGTTCCATAACATATAGATATTTTAGGTTTGTCTAATTCTACTCAGTTACACCAGTTATTCTGATAGTAATACCATACCCTGTTTCAATATAGTTACATGTCTTTTTAAAGATATGGATACATATAACAGAAGAACAATTAATTCAGGAATGGGAGGAAGCAGCAAACACATGTTAAAAAAACTTAATGGATGTTATTGTCAGTTTGAAGCACTAAAGTTAAGAACGTTCAGAAATTTAAAGCAGAGACCAATTCACAGAAGGTAAATGAGAAGATGAATTTCACGTTTTAACGCCTTAAGGACACATGACATGTGTGACATGTCATGAATCCCTTTTATTCCAGAAGTTTGGTACTTAAGAGGTTAAAGAAGGGATCACAATGATTCCGAAAACAAATATCTGTTCAAATCAAGAACACTGATACAGGGCCGGCCTTAGGGGTGTGCGAGCTGTGCGGCCGCACAGGGCGCCATGGAGCAGGGGGCGCCGTTGATTTAAAAAAAAAAAAAAAAAAAAAAATTTTTTTTTTTTTTTTTTTAAATTTGCAGCGGGGGCGGAGCTTACCGTGCGGCGGGGGCGGAGCTAAAAGCGCCGGAAAACTGCTGCAGGGGAAGCAGGAAGGAGTCCCTGCTTCCCCACCAAACAGTCACCAGGAGCTGCACTGCCTCCACAATGAACTCCACAGGTAACTGTGGGATTGTCAGGTGAGTGTGACTCTCTGCCTGTGTTTATTACTGTCTGTGTGTGTATGACTGTCTGCCTGTGTGTGTGTGTGTGTCTGTGCATGCCTGTCTGCCTGTGTGTGTGTCTGTGTATGACTGTCTGCCTCTGTGTGTGTGTGTGTATGACTGTCTGCCTCTGTGTGTGTGTGTATGACTGTCTGCCTGTGTGTGTGTGTGTGTGTGTGTGTATGACTGTCTGCCACTGTGTCTGTGTGTATTACTGTCTGCCTCTGTGTGTGTGTCTGTGTGTATTACTGTCTGCCTCTGTGTGTGTGTCTGTGTGTATTACTGTCTGCCTCTGTGTGTGTGTCTGTGTGTATGACTGGCTGCCTCTGTGTGTATGACTGGCTGCCTCTGTGTGTATGACTGGCTGCCTCTGTGTGTATGACTGGCTGCCTCTGTGTGTGTGATTGTGTGTATGGCTGTCTGCCTCTGTGTGTATGGCTGTCTGCCTCTGTGTGTATGGCTGTCTGCCTCTGTGTGTATGGCTGTCTGCCTCTGTGTGTATGGCTGTCTGCCTCTGTGTGTATGGCTGTCTGCCTCTGTGTGTATGGCTGTCTGCCTCTGTGTGTATGGCTGTCTGCCTCTGTGTGTATGGCTGTCTGCCTCTGTGTGTCTGTGTGTATGGCTGTCTGCCTCTGTGTGTATGGCTGTCTGCCTCTGTGTGTATTACTGTCTGCCTCTGTGTGTGTCTGTGTGTATTACTGTCTGTGTCTGTGTGTATGACTGACTGTCTGCCTTTGTGTGTCTGTGTGTGTGTGTGTATGACTGTCTGCCTGTGTGTGTGTGTGGATGTCTTCGTGTGTGTATGGCCGTCTGACTCTGTGTGTGTGTGTGTCACATACAACCAATACACGCATATCACACACTGTTAATACACCCATTACAAATATCACACATAGCATACATATCACACACAGTCATCACACCTACTATCACATACACAGACAACACAAACATTACAGCATACATGGATGACGGGGGGAGGGGGGGGGGCGCTGTGAAGATTTTTCGCACAGGGCGTCAAAATGCCTAAGGCCGGCCCTGCACTGATATCTGACATGGTTAACAAGAGACCAGGTACTTCATGTACACATATAAGTAAGAAGAGTTTAATGAGAGGTTTAAGTTTTATACAAAAACAAGAATCTTACACAATTTCCTAAAAGGCATTTCTCAATTCACAAAGAATTGTCCCTTCACAAATATCACACTATTAGGATTGAAAGGAATGCAAACATTACAGGGAATGACAGGAACTATCATTATATTGTATAATTTACATCCCAGAAGTCCCATCCCACATCCCAAATGTTGACCTATATAGTAATATAGGTCCAACAGTAAACCTCCTAATATCTCTGTTCTGATCTCTAAAATACTTCGCGTTCCGTCCTCTTCTCTAACAAATCATCCATTTCGAGATGCCACCTCGACCCTTTCTATGCTCTCCCAAGCTTGCAAAACTATTTACAGGGTTTTTCTCTAAAGGGAGAATTGGTGGGAATTCAAAGTAAATTCAACGTGAATTTCAAATATAATGCCAAACTTGCCAAAGTGGAAACAAAATCCACATAAGCTATTCCTCTAGTTGAGCTACTTTAGCTTTAAATGTTAAATTAACTTTAAAGTCTTGCCAGTTCTCACTTTTGTGACGAAGAGAATGGATCCACACCCTGCAATAAACCAATGTGCAATCTGTGTCAACATATCAGCACAAATAACAAAGTCACTCACAAAAGTAAAACAGATAGCATCAAAGAATCATTGTATATGATGAAATGTTGAATAAATGATTGAATGCGGGAGATGTGAAAACATTGCTGAAACCATCCAACAATTAAATGAAAGAATGGACACACGCAGACACTTTGTAACACAACATGATGATTACCATTACAGCATGCCAGTTGAACATCACTTCACGTAGAAAGACCATTCCATTTGGTACCTTAAAATCAAACTATTGAAACAGAAATTCAAAAATACACAGGAGAGGAAAGCGTCTGAGTCCAGAATGATAATTTACTTCAACGCTTTAACGATAAACGATTTAACGATAAACTAAATGGACTAAATGTGGATTGGGGTATATGGATTGAGTATTTTTTAATCGAGCCAGTATACACTTTTTACAGTACAACCATAATGTCAATGTGTGGGTATATACACAAAAAAAGCTCACAAAATGTAATCATTATCCTAAGTATTAAATTGTGTGAGCTTTGCTATTGCTATTTAGTGAGTGAGTGCGCTGGGTCTTGCATGATGTATGAATTCAGATAAACTGCGATAATTACATTGCAGGGTTAACTCCACCTCTGTTGGATGTCTTCCAAATAGCCACAAGGGGCGCTTTCTGGTGCTTCACAGAGTTTAACTCTGTGAAACGATGCTGGATGTCCTCACACATTGCATGAGGACATCCAGTATCTTTAAATTCAGCATAGGAAAGCATTGGCTCCATGCTTTCCTATGGGGAAGTCCTAATGTGTGCACTGTGCTTGCTATGTGTATTAGGCTTCCTCGTGCCGTGATGTCGAAAGAGGAGAAGGCGTAATCAGCATCGAGGTACCCCAGTGCTGGAAAAGGGGGAGGGGTGGAGGCAGTGGAGCATCCCTTTAATGAAAGATTTTTATTTTATTTTTATTTTACCTTTTATCAAATTAGGTTGGGCAGCAATTAGTCAGATATCAGGAGAGTTAGACCCAACATGGCTACTCAGTCGCATAAAAAAGTTACCTTTTAACACACAAAAAAAAAGCTAATCTTTTCGCGGATAACGTCCTTCTCAGCCTTGACACAACCGCAGATGTCTCTGCCAAATATCCTCAAGGAGATAGAGGAATATAGGAAAAACTCATATTATAAATCAGATGTGTCAAAAACACAGGTACAGGGGATAGCATTCACCGCCCCCTAGCTTTCAATGCTGCAAACACACTTTAAACTAGATTGGAGGTCTAACTATTTGTCCTCCCTGGGGCCTCAGCTTACCAAACCTTAAACTATATTACAAGGCGGCACTGATCTCCTCAGTGGTGGTGCTTCATACTCAAATGGAACTGCCACAGTGGATAGCCATGGAGTCCTATTGGGCCCAATTGCCAACATTACATGACTTATTCTGGATCCAAGGGACCCAGTGCCCAGAAGTTGCCCGAATGCTTCCCATCATGAGAACCTTACTTCGCGTGTGAGACGGGGCGAAGACACGCCTATGTGACACTCGACCCTTGGTCACAGGCAGCCCCATTGAGGAGCATACAAGTCATGAACCCTACTTTCAACTATCATTTATGGACAGAGTATGGCTGCACACACATACATAACTTATTCCAAAACGGAAAGCTGCGCACATTCCCAGACTGGAAAAACATCTACAATTTGCACACTAAAGCAACTTTTTTATACCTTTAACTTAAATCCCCGCTGTCCAAACCCTTTAGGCGGGGAGGTACTAAACTCTCATTCTCACATTTTGAGCGGGCCTCCATGGCCGTGAGTACACCCCAAAAAATTCTCTCTTTAATTTACAAACTATTAAACCAAGCAGACCACAGAGACACAAAGAAATACCAAATACTATGGCAAGCGGACCTCCAGACTGTTATAGCCCAAACTAGCTGGCGGGCAGTGTTTAGGGTTCACAAAGGCAAAATATTGTGTACATCCACCTAGAACTCATGAATTTTTTTTACTATAGATGGTACATGGTCCCGACTAGGTTGGCAAAAATATACACAGACACGTCCGAAAAGTGCTGGAGATTCCATACGGACCCAGGCACGATGTACCACACATGGTGGACATGCACCCTCATTCAACCCTTTTGGAAAATGGTCGAACGTACACTCTCAGAAATATTACACTCACAGGTAGTGCTTGGACCAGCGTTGGCACTGCTATTTGTTGACCTTGACGGCTTCCCCAAAGATGACGCCACCTAATATACCATACACTTATCACAGCCCTCACGCTAATTGCACATGCCCCTTCCAAACAAGCTCTCCTCCAACAGATAGCTACCAACTTAGACTATGAAAAGATGGCTTGGAAACTATTGTGATCCTACAGGGATGCAACATTGCATCAGCAAACTTGAAACATACATAACCACTATCTCCGCCGGGGCGATCTAGAGTGTCTGTCGGGCCATGTTAGGCGGGATAGTGGGGCAGCGGCCGTCTGCCCCACTCACCGCCGGAGAAGGACCCGCCGGAGTCAGCAGTGATCTCTCCTCCGAGGGACTTAAACTCCGGGAGCAAGCCTCACCTCGGATCCGGCAGCCCGTGTTCATTGAGGGTCGCTGCTACAGGTAGGTAAATGTGTCCGAAGGCATAGAGTATTAGCTTCATAGTTGATGATTTGCAGGAGCTGATCGTTCCTGCGACCGTCCATCTTGGCGGTCCAGCCCCGCCCCCTATTTTATTTATTTTTTGTATAATACATTTTTCATATATATATATATCTATATTTGAATTTTATTTTTCGCTTCCTGATTATCATCCTGCTCCTTGGTGGGGACTATACGACCTACGCTATAAATACTAGAGCAAGTTCTGCTATAGTACATGTGAGTACTGAATTTTTATCTCTTTATCTTACTGATTTTACCAGAATATACTGCACCATATGCTATTTTTTGTTTCTTCACATATACCCGGCTCCTTGGTGGGGACTATACCACCTATGCTACAAAAACTAGAGCAAGTTCTGCTCTAGTAAATGTGAGTACTGAATTTTTTAAAAAATTTATTCACTCATCTTACCAGTATATACTGCACTTTTTGGAATTTTCAGTTTTTCCACATATCACCCTATCTGAGACGGTCAAGATTTATACTGCTCCATCTATATCCTAAGACGGGGATTATTCAGTCCACGCGCACTAACGGCAGAGCTCCTAGTCAGCTCTGTGAAATGTGAGTGAAAAATATCTTCATTACTCATTCACTTATCCACTATATTTGATATACTACACTATTATTTTGTATGTGTTTTTTTTCTCTTTGAGGTTATATTATAACAAAGATCATCACTCCTACCATTGTGTACGTATACACTTTGTATATCTGTATATTTCTTTATATTTAGGGCGCGGTTTCCTCCTTTCTTTTTAGCATTACCCACCATGTGTACATAGTTCTTACGCTGTTACTACCCCCTTAGCACATATGAAACACCAATGCTAAAGCTATAAGGTTTCAAACATGAACAAAACACATGCAAAATGCAGGGACTTGACTTCCCCACGGGAGGGGGAGATATCTATAGCATGACTTCACACACCGAACTACATAGGGCTGTGCCACAGAATATAAATTGATACGCATAGGTGGAAAAGTGTATACCCGACTATTAACAAATGTATCTTATAAAGTTCAACACATCAAAATATTAAAATACAAGCTTTCAGAGTTTCCACTCTTGTTCAGGTCAGAAAGATGTATGTAATCTTACTGTAACATTAACATTTAGCCTAACCACCTTTACCATGATCTTACCCTGCATGTATTTATATAGCTGCATACACTCCTTATACTCGCAGATACACAATAGATTACAAGCAGAGCTTAAACAAGCACATACATACATTTATACATAAGCAGTTGTCAACTATAAATATATGTTTTTATCCTGTTATATGTGATATCCTGTTAATAAATAATTTATATTTACTTTATCTGCCTTGTTTTGAGGTGGGAGCGCCTTAGAATTTTGTGCCTACAGGCACCTGGCATGTAAATTTGGCTTTGGCTACCTCATGCCATAAAGAGACTTCCTTATCAAAGGCATACACACAGTCTCAGCCCAACAGCACTGAATGAGCGACTTTTAATTCACAACCTGGCTACAGACAGTCAGAGAAACTGCAAACAGGGAGTGATATCCTTACTATATCAACAGTCGTAAAAAGAATATGATGATGCGAGTAATATTAAAGTGCAAGTTACAACACACAGATAAAAGTGCCAAATATATACATGCGCAACCTAAAAAGAATCCCGATAAACAAATTCCACAACTGTAACGGACCGTTTCAGCCTAAAAGGGGAAAAATGCGTTTAGGCGATAATCCCCTTTTTCATAGACCAGCAGCTACCATAAGCACCAACTTCCCGAACTCCCAAACTGCACGAATTCACCAACTCTCGAACAGCAGACACACGAACCCTGGAAGCAGCCGAACAGGAAAAGCAATATGGACAGCTTACACTCCTGGCAGTCGGCATACAGTCCCCTTCCCCCCAAGAAAGAGACACACTCCAGCTTCAGGGTTAAACAGCAACTCCTTTTACTCAGGGCTACCTGCCCAGTATTTATGCAGGTCTCCCACCTGGTGGACACTCCCCTAGGGGACCAAATGGAAGACTGTAACAAAGGACAGACATAAACCAATTACAGACACACAGCAGTAAACATTCCCACAATGCATCCTGGTTTCCTCTCTTCTGCCCTGGAGATAGTTGTAGAGGTAATCCAATTACCTCCCAGGACAAAGACAAGACTCCATTACACATGTGGGGATCTAAATACAGTATTATGCTTTAAAATATATAAAGTCACTTTTATTCCACCCAACACAGACATGTTACATATCCCCAGATAGCTCAGGTCTGGGTGCACATTATTAAGTGACTGGCACCCAGACTACACGAATACAGTTTAATCGCCATGGAGCCAAAGTCTTTAATCACACAAATAGGCTCCATGGTATAGCTATCTGGGCTACTACAATTCCCATAGAAATACCGAATTCCAGTGTTCGGTTAACCTTGTACGATTAGGACCCAGGCGACAGACGGCTCAGCGGTGTTCGTGCAATTAAGTGTCCGTTTATAGTTCCATAGAATCCTCGCCGAACACCGCTGGTCTT
This sequence comes from Pelobates fuscus, assembly GCF_036172605.1. Classification (NCBI taxonomy): domain Eukaryota; kingdom Metazoa; phylum Chordata; class Amphibia; order Anura; family Pelobatidae; genus Pelobates; species Pelobates fuscus. The sequence goes on from NC_086317.1 coordinate 29,739,211, forward strand.
TTGCACGATTAAAATGGCCGCTACCTCGTGGTCGGCAAACGAACAAAGGCCACCCAGCGTTCATCAATTAAGCTGCGGTTAACCGCAGCTTCTGGGCAGTTAATTGACGGCACACTCCATCTCCTAGGTGGTCCCTCATACGGTAGTTTGTTCGGTAGCTGGAATCTACCGAACACCCCGGCTGAAAGGCACGAATATGCCTTTCTGCAGGTAAAATAAAGCTTTTTAAAGTCTGGTCCATAGTCCAACGGAAGCAGGCGAGCAACCAGGCTTCTCCAGCTCATAGTGGCGAGGTTGGTTTCGCCACACTTCTCCCCTTTACCAATTAGACTAACAGGGTACCTGACCTCCTGCCGGTCAGTGCCCTGGTTAGTCCAGCAACCCACCCACAAAACACAACTATTAGTACAGCCCCCCCACAATAACTGGGTACTACACCTGAAAAAATTACAAACTTGTCCAGGTCCAGGTGTCTCACCATGACTGTGTGGGGAACAGTTAGGCTGCCTTGGTGGGTTGCTGAGGGGGCAGAGACCAGCGGTATTCTGTCCTGGTGCCAGCACTACCACGGAAGTAGTCTGGTTGGAGCCTGGTTGCTGGAGACTGACTGTCTCCCCTTTAGGTGCATAGCTCGGCTGCCGGAGGGGGAGACCGACTGTCTCCCCTTTGGATACATCGCTCTGTGGCTGGGGGACAGGACCGACCGTCCCTACCCCTTGGGCTGTAAGTACAGAGACTACGGTCCCATCTGCACCGTCGTGGGGCTTAACATCTCCCCTTGGTGGGTTAGGCTGCCGCTGGAGAGAGGGTGTAACAAGCTCCTCTCTCTGGATGGTAAACTGCCGCTGGGGAGAGGGGGTAGCAGGCTCCTCTCCCTGCCACTTTCTCTGCTGGTGGAAAGGGGGACCAGCTGTCTCCCCTTTCATTCTCTTGTCCGGCTGCTGGGGTGCGAGACTCACTGTCTCTGCTCCCGGCAGGACACACTGCCGCTGGGGAGGATGTACGACACCATCAGCTCCCTGGGGCACACACTGCCGCTGGGGAGGGAGGACGCTGCTCTCCTCTCCCTTCGCTTCACACTGCCTTCTTGGCACATCACTTTGCTGCTGGGGGGCAGGAACAACAACCCCTGCCCCCTGTAACTCAGCCTGCCGCTGGGGAGGAAGGACTGCACCTTCGGCTCCCTGGGACACACACGGCTGCTGGGGAGGATGGACGACACCATCAGCTCCCTGGGGCACACACTGCCGCTGGGGAGGGAGGACGCTGCTCTCCTCTCCCTTCGCTTCACACTGCCTTCTTGGCACATCACTTTGCTGCTGGGGGGCAGGAACAACAACCTCTGCCCCCTGTAACTCAGCCTGCCGCTGGGGAGGAAGGACTGCACCTTCGGCTCCCTTGGACACACACGGCTGCTGGGGAGGATGGACGACACCATCAGCTCCCTGGGGCACACATTGCCGCTGGGGAGGGAGGACACTGCTCTCCTCTCCCTTCACTTCACACTGCCTTCTTGGCATATCACTTTGCTGCTGGGGGGCAGGAACAACAACCTCTGCCCCCTGTAACTCAGCCTGTCGCTGGGGAGGAAGGACTGCACCTTCGGCTCCCTGGGACACACACGGCTGCTGGGGAGGATGGACGACACCATCAGCTCCCTGGGCCACACATTGCCGCTGGGGAGGGAGGTCTGCAAACCCCCTGGCCCGCTCTGATTCCCACGGCAAGTACTCTCGCACTGCTTGCTTCACACGCTGCACTCTATATTCTGAGGGGTTGGGTCCGCATAAGGCCAGTATCTTGGTGACCTCTCTGTCATACGCCTCTTGAGTGTAGCTGGGTGCCATGCTTGCTCTGCTGCAGTTGGTTCCTTGTAGATAGGGGCGCTGTACGGGTACTGGCGTTGCCCGCACTTTGTAATCCAGGAATGGTGTTGTCTGTAGCTGTCCCTCTGGTTGTAGGAACGATCCCGCCGCTTGCCACCAATTGTAACGGACCGTTTCAGCCTAAAAGGGGAAAAATGCGTTTAGGCGATAATCCCCTTTTTCATAGACCAGCAGCTACCATAAGCACCAACTTCCCGAACTCCCAAACTGCACGAATTCACCAACTCTCGAACAGCAGACACACGAACCCTGGAAGCAGCCGAACAGGAAAAGCAATATGGACAGCTTACACTCCTGGCAGTCGGCATACAGTCCCCTTCCCCCCAAGAAAGAGACACACTCCAGCTTCAGGGTTAAACAGCAACTCCTTTTACTCAGGGCTACCTGCCCAGTATTTATGCAGGTCTCCCACCTGGTGGACACTCCCCTAGGGGACCAAATGGAAGACTGTAACAAAGGACAGACATAAACCAATTACAGACACACAGCAGTAAACATTCCCACAATGCATCCTGGTTTCCTCTCTTCTGCCCTGGAGATAGTTGTAGAGGTAATCCAATTACCTCCCAGGACAAAGACAAGACTCCATTACACATGTGGGGATCTAAATACAGTATTATGCTTTAAAATATATAAAGTCACTTTTATTCCACCCAACACAGACATGTTACATATCCCCAGATAGCTCAGGTCTGGGTGCACATTATTAAGTGACTGGCACCCAGACTACACGAATACAGTTTAATCGCCATGGAGCCAAAGTCTTTAATCACACAAATAGGCTCCATGGTATAGCTATCTGGGCTACTACAATTCCCATAGAAATACCGAATTCCAGTGTTCGGTTAACCTTGTACGATTAGGACCCAGGCGACAGACGGCTCAGCGGTGTTCGTGCAATTAAGTGTCCGTTTATAGTTCCATAGAATCCTCGCCGAACACCGCTGGTCTTTTGCACGATTAAAATGGCCGCTACCTCGTGGTCGGCAAACGAACAAAGGCCACCCAGCGTTCATCAATTAAGCTGCGGTTAACCGCAGCTTCTGGGCGGTTAATTGACGGCACACTCCATCTCCTAGGTGGTCCCTCATACGGTAGTTTGTTCGGTAGCTGGAATCTACCGAACACCCCGGCTGAAAGGCACGAATATGCCTTTCTGCAGGTAAAATAAAGCTTTTTAAAGTCTGGTCCATAGTCCAACGGAAGCAGGCGAGCAACCAGGCTTCTCCAGCTCATAGTGGCGAGGTTGGTTTCGCCACAACAACCATAAATCAAATCTGTAGGTGCACAGATAATCTAAAAATAAATGCAGTGTAAAAAAATAATTAGATAGGCAGAGGTGCCCAAATAACTAAATTATAAAAGAGGAAAAAGCCTATTCCCTGTGTACAACAAAAGATACACCCATTACATTGAGAATATAAATTTATTCAAAATATACTTGCACAATCTTTTAATTGATGATCTCGATGATCTAGAATATATAAACACAGAAACAAATCCTAGTGCAATATTGTAGTAAAAAACTAAATATGTATAAAACTCTGCTGAAATGAAACTCACAAATGTGGAGTGGTTGTTGTAGTACTCCAAACTATAAAGCCCAGGGAGGATCAGACCCTTGCGTACGTTGGATCCAGCACAGATATAATGTGGACTCACCACCAGCCGAATGAAGGAGTCAATCATTTCTTCCTCATATAAGATAAAAATCAAATGGAAAAGTTAAAGTGGACAAAGTCTCTGGCAGCTCGGGATACAGCCTGAGTGCGGTCTCTCTTGACTGCATCAATCAGCTAATCTCCGACTCCAACTCGCTGTACTTTTTACACTGTTTTTTTAAGATTATCTGCGCACCTATAGATTTGATATCTTTACTATATGTCTCCCTGGGTGTCCCCTCCTTCTAATGCAGGTTGTCTGTCTAGATCATTAAAGGACCAATCTAGGCACCCAGACCACTTCAGCTTAATGAAGTGGTCTGGGTGCCAGGTCCAGCTAGGGTTAACTAATTTTTATATAAACATAGCAGTTTCAGAGAAACTGCTATGTTTATCAATTAGTTAAGCCTTCCCCTATTTCCTCTAGTGGCTGTCTCACTGACAGCCGCTAGAGGCGCTTGCGTGATTCTCACTGTGAAAATCACAGTGAGAGCACGCAAGCGTCCATAGGAAAGCATTATGAATGCTTTCCTATGTGACCGGCTGAATGCGCGCGCAGCTCTTGCCGCGCGTGCGCATTCAGCCGACGGGGAGGAACGGAGGTGGAGAGGAGGAGGAGAGCTCCCCGCCCAACGCTGGAAAAAGGTAAGTTTTTACCCCTTTCCCCTTTCCAGAGCCGGGCGGGAGGGGGTCCCTGAGGGTGGGGGCACCCTCAGGGCACTCTAGTGCCAGGAAAACGAGTATGCTTTCCTGGCACTAGAGTGGTCCTTTAAGTATTGTCATCGGTTGAGCTGTGTGTATTGCCTTGATAAGGAAGTCTTTTTCTAGAGTGAGCCAATGTCACTAAAGAAGCAAGCTTATTGTGAAGCCTTCTGAAATCATTTATTCATTTAGAACTAGAATGATTTCAGTATGCAAAAAAAAAAGTATTTTAAAGGGACACTATAACCACCAGAACTACAGTTTGATGTAGTTGTTCTGGTGTCCACAGCCTGTCCCTGCAGGCTTTTTACTGTCCCTGCAGGTTTTTTAGAGAAAAGGCAGTGTTTACATTGCTGACTAGTAACACCACTAATGACAGTCATTCAAACGGTCACTAGAGGTCTTCCTGGGTCAGTGCTGCACAATATGTAGCACTGAAATTCATAGTCTCCACGCTCTGCATGGATACGCTGAATGCTCCCCATAGAGATGCACTGAATTAAGATCTTTAGATCTCTCTGAAGAGATGCTTATTGGTGTAGCATATTTGCTGCGCATGTGCAATAGCCTCACAATGCTTTCCTATGGGAAAGCATTTAGTTGACTGAGATTGTTAAATTTGATGATCTCAACCAAGGAGGCAGGACAGAGCCAGCTGCGACGTGACTCGTGCAGGACTGGAAATAAGGTGAGTAAATTACCTTATTATAGGCAGACACGTCACCTAAACAGCACTTTTACATTAGAGTGTCTGGAATACATTGTTTGTATTCCTGACACTCTGGTATTCCTTTAATGCGGCAAAAGCTATCAAATGCATCTTGTAGTATTGGTGGACGGAGTCCCTTTAAGAAACAAATGATATACTGATTAAGGAGAGGGTAAGTGGGGAACGTGGTTCTGATACTGAGAGATACAAGTGACAGAGAACAGCTAAAATAAACCAGGCAAGGGAAAGAATAAGAAAATAGGATAAAATAATAAATTGACACACAGTTAATGGGACACTATAGGATCAGGTCAAGTCAAACATGTATTACTGACCCTATTGTGTTAAAATCACTATCAAGTTTACAGCAAAAAGCCTGAAGGGAATGATTCTACTCACCAGAACAAATGCAATAAGCTGTAGTTGTTCTGGTGACTTTAGTGTCCCTTTAAACATTGATACTATCTAATGTGTTCAATAAAGGGCAAACGTTTTTAAGGGCACAAACATATCAGCACTCACACACACATTGATCAACAATAGTAGAAATAGTGTGATTTGACATTGTGTCAGCGATAGCAAAAAAAACTTTTGGGAATAATACACTTTGCCTATATTGACCCAAGGCTCAAGCTACAGATGACCGGATGTTCAGTCTGTTTAAAATTGGAACATGTCAGCTATTTGAAAGAATATACTTTATCTATATACAATGATTAGTGAATATACGCCTAGACAGTGGTGTATCCTGGTTTTGTGCTGCCCTAGGCATGACAAAACTAAGGAAACCCCCCACCCCCACCCCGCCTTCTATATACACATACACACTCACTAACAGACACATATACACTCAGTGTCAGACACACAAATTCACTAACAGACACACATACACTAGATAACAGACACACACACTCACTGAGAGACACACATACACACTCACTAACAGACACACACACTCTCACTAACAGACACACACTCACTAACAGACACACACAGTCACTAACAGACACACACAGTCACTAACAGACACACAGTCACTAACAGACATGCATACACTAACAGACATGCATACACTCTCACCAACAGACATGCCTACACACTAACGCACTCACTGACAGACACACACACACTAACACACTCACTGATACACACATACCAACACACTCACTAACAGACACACACACACTAACAGACACACACATAGTAGCACACTCACTAACAGGCAAACACACACATACTAACAGACACACACACACACACACTCTCTCACTAACAGACACACACACTCACTAACATACACACAGTCACTAACAGACACACACATAGTAGCACATTCACTAACAGACACACACACACACACACACACACACGCTAACAGCCACAGACACACACTCTCACTAAAAGACACACACCCACTAATAGACACACATACACTCTCACACACATACACTCTCACACACATACAGACACACACACATAGTAACACATTCCCAAACAGACACGCACACTAACAGACACACACACAAACTCTCACTAACAGGCACACACACTCACTAACAGACACACACACTTACAGACACACACACACACACACTGTCACTAACAGACACATACCCACTAATAGACACACATGTTCTCTCACTAACAGACACGCATACACACTCACTAACAGACATGCATACACACTAACAGACACACACACTAACACACTCTCTAATAGACACACACACACTAACACACTCACTAACAGACACACACATACTAACACATTTACTAATAGACACACACACTAACAGACACACACACACACACACACACACACGCTAACAGCCACAGACACACACTCTCACTAAAAGACACACACCCACTAATAGACACACATACACTCTCACACACATACACTCTCACACACATACAGACACACACACATAGTAACACATTCCCAAACAGACACGCACACTAACAGACACACACACAAACTCTCACTAACAGGCACACACACTCACTAACAGACACACACACTTACAGACACACACACACACACACTGTCACTAACAGACACACACCCACTAATAGACACACATGTTCTCTCACTAACAGACACGCATACACACTCACTAACAGACATGCATACACACTAACAGACACACACACTAACACACTCTCTAATAGACACACACACACTAACACACTCACTAACAGACACACACATACTAACACATTTACTAATAGACACACACACTAACAGACACACACACACACACACACACACACACACGCTAACAGCCACAGACACACACTCTCACTAAAAGACACACACCCACTAATAGACACACATACACTCTCACACACATACACTCTCACACACATACAGACACACACACATAGTAACACATTCCCAAACAGACACGCACACTAACAGACACACACACAAACTCTCACTAACAGGCACACACACTCACTAACAGACACACACACTTACAGACACACACACACACTGTCACTAACAGACACACACCCACTAATAGACACACATGTTCTCTCACTAACAGACACGCATACACACTCACTAACAGACATGCATACACACTAACAGACACACACACTAACACACTCTCTAATAGACACACACACACTAACACACTCACTAACAGACACACACATACTAACACATTTACTAATAGACACACACACTAACAGACACACACATAGTAACACACTAACTAACAGACACACACACAGACACTTACAGACACACACATAGTAACACACTCCCTAACAGACACATACACTAACAGACACACAGACACTCACTAACAGACACACACACACATAGTAACACACTCCCTAACAGACACACACACTGACACACACTAACAGACGCGCACACACTCACTAACAGACACACACACACAAACACACTCCCATTTAAAAAAATTTTTTTAAATTCAATCCCTCCTGCCTCCCTACCTTTGGGAGTGCTGATGTGGATTCTCGCTTTCCCTGGGGTCCAGTGGGGCTTCTGGATGGACGGCCAGTCACTGCAGTCGGCGAGGGAGCACTGATCCTCCTGTTCAGCTCCCTCGCACGCCGCGTAGTGATGCCGGGGCTGGAGTGACTTCATATTACGGCTCCGGCATCACTTAGCTGCGCACGAGGGAGCGGAACAGGAGGATCAGTTTTTCCTCGCTGCCCACCCGGAAAGTGCAGCCGCTGCCAGTCTCAGGGGGCCAGACGGCCAGCTCCTAGGCCCCCCAGGACAAGAGGCTGGCATGGCATTGGCCAGGGTGATTGGGGGGCGTCTTTTTTTTGCCGCCCCCCAGAAAGTGCCGCCCAAGGCAAATGCCTTGTCAGCCTCGCGGTAAATACACCCCTGCCCCTAGACAAGAGCTATAGAACATTGTGTAACAGGTGTTTTATCCTGTGTGTATGTGCAGTTGGCCTTGTTTCCTGTGTTTACCCATTGGTCATAACTGCTTGATAATGTGTAATTTAGAACTGTGCAGTTAACATCTTTTCTAAGTGCGTAGTTATATTGAAACTTAGCTTTGTGCAAGGCCTGAACATGAAGATACACCTGCAAACTTGCTATAGGTTAAGATGTTAAGACAAGATATATGATTTTGTTAGGATTGGATGCTTGTAACGACCACCCCTGTTTCCTGCTGAATATAACTTGTTACACAGTCCATTAAACGTTAGAAGTCACCTTGAACCTTACATTGTCTTGTCTCGTTCATTGGGGCTCCTCACCATATGGTTTGAGGACAAGGAGAAATAAAGAGAGTTCCAAATTGATAAGAAAGACCATGAAAAGGGAAAAGTCCTGACGGAGAAAATTCTTCACTATCACCCCCATCAGAATCTGCATGTAGTTTTGTGTTTAGAGTAGGAAAATGTGTTTCAATTTAATTTTAAATCTTATTTTTGAAGTTTAATTTAAGTATTTTTTTACTTAAACACATAAAAACAGAATAAATATATTAAGCAAAATATGTCCAAAGGAACAAAGTCCAATAATAAATGCGGAATACTAAAAGTCTCATAAACTTCAGTTTAAAATACACAGTACTTGTAGCAAAATAAATCCAAATACTGATGCAATAGTAAAGGTGGTGATGTTGTATTAATCAGACCTACTTGCGTAATTAATTAGTACGTAACATTTAATCAGGGAAGTACGAAATCCCGAATATAATCGAATGAAAAAATGACACTATAAATAGATTCTTACTATGCAACTGAAATTAAAAATGCCGATTCATAGAGTTCGCTGTATCCACTAATCTTTATTATTGAATAGATTAAACACACTCATTTTGCTAGTGTAATAGAAACCCATGCAGGTGATAGACCTCTTTTGGATCAAGCACAGTTAGAATCCATCTATATTGTCATTTTTTCATATGATTATATTCAGGATTTTGTACTTACCTGATTAAATATTAAGGTAGTGAGTAATTACCAAAGGTCTGATTAATACAACGTCATTAACTTTGCTGTTTCATTGTTGCAACATCATACGTTGCGCGAGTATTCGGGTTCTTATTTCGGCATCTACTGGGTTTTTAAAACTGAATTTTACGAGAATTTTAGTAGTGTGCATTTATTATTAGACTTTGTTACATTGGACATGTTTTGCTGATTCTATTTATTCTATTTTTATGTGTAAAGACTAATAAACAACTTTATTTATTTATTTTATTCGGTAGTTGCTATCTTTATGTGATTTTGTTATGTTATCGGAATATTGGCTCATGGCAATCTTACTAGTTATTTTACCCTTATTATTTTACCCCACGTAGATTCATGCTGCATTCTCTGTGTCATGCTGTACATTGTATCATGTATACCACATTTACACACTATAAACCCTTTATGTTGTGTGTTTAGTAATTGTGCTTGGTTGTGCTGCTGTTAGAATGTGTACATTCATGCTGAGCTGTAGGTTTACTGAGGTGTCCTCGGTAACATACTCTGAGTGATGTTGTACATTGTATCATTTATACCACATTTAGATAATGAATATAAACCCTTTATGTTGTGTGTTTTGTTATTGTGCCTGGTTGTGCAGCTGTTAAGACTTTGTATATGGATATAAACATATTACATATAATTACATACAGCAATTATTAGAATAATGGATCAGACATGGATTTATAGAACAATAATTGTACAAGCATAATGTCAAATCTCATATAATCCCTAGATTACATGGAATCAGCAGTGTTGATTTTAGTGCTTTGTAGATGACAGGATTGTTAATCTAACAGTTATACAGTGTATCCAATAATTAGAACATGTCTATTCTGTCACCAGTAGATATAAAAAATTAAACTAGGCATGCAGTACCTTTCAAATGTGCTTCACCCCCAGTGTTTTCAGGCAGAGAAAGGAATCCTAGATCCCACTTTGGGATTTGTAGTCATAGAAAAATGAAGACAATAAAAAATAATAAATGCTTCCCCGTAGAAAATAAATGGTCCAGGATCCCAACAGTAGCTGCTCCAGTGATATAAGGGACATAAGGGATTGTCTATAAAGTGTCTTTAACAATTGTCACCGCCCTGGGAGGGGAAGTGAAAGATTTTCAACCTCGCTGCTAAATGAACAATTGCTTCTGGCACTTTTAGTAAAGGATATGTTTGTTTTAATTTTAGTATGCCTATAAGGTTTAACCCATTCACTGCTAGAGAGGTGTTCAAAGCACTGCACAAGCAGATATCGGGCATAGCTCTGCTTGGAATATATATCAGGTAAAGATTAAATAAAAAAATGAATATGTAGATTAACCCCTTAAGGACACATGACATGTGTGACATGTCATGATTCCCTTTTATTCCATAAGTTTGGTCCTTAAGGGGTTAAACCTAGTAGCATACAATAATTATAATGCTTCCTTTAAGATTCCTCCAAATATTCAGAGATTCTAATTCTATAATTTGTTCCAATCTTAGAACTTTGCGTAGTTTTTCTATGTGCTTATTTTTACAGTCTCCTTCATACAACGCGCTAGCATCATGAGGTAATGTTAGAAAAGAGCCACATGTAGCAGATTTTGTGTGTCTGTATTTATTTAATTTTTTAGTTATTAGCACACGTTCTGATCAAAACAAACTGTAAACAAAAACTGGAATTTGCGCTATATGTCTGTTCAACCGTAATTCACCTCTTTCATATTAAGTGCACCCCACCTTATTATATATCATTTTGTTCAGGAGAAACAGGGCTTTAATTTGTCATTAACTATTCATATATGGAACATAATTTATTATGAATACAATAAAAAAAAACTGAGAAATGTAAAACATTTTTAAAAAATTGTAATTCCGCCTCACATTTTAGCTGTAAATGTCATAATACTGTTAGGTTTTACTCCAAAAAAAGAACATATTTGGATTTAGCAAAGCCTCACGAGTACAACAGTAGCCCCCATTAACAGTTTTTACAGTGTTTTGGAAAGTTAAAAGGGTCATATATAGCACATTCCATTTTTCAGTTTTTTCAGATTAGTAATGTTACCTTTGAGACCTTGTGGTAGCCCAGGAATGAGATTTACCCCCATGATGGCATACCATTTGCAAAAGTAGACTACCCAAGGTATTGCAAGTGGGGTATGTCCAGTCTTTTGTAATAGCCACTTAGTCACAAAATTTTTAAATATTCAAATATTTATTATTATATTTTTCTATTTTACAAATGTATTTTAATATTGATATCATCATTGAACCTAGACTGTTAGCATAACAGAGACGTATTCATTAATAATGAGCATTCTCCTAAAAGAGCACACTCCTCTTTACCACTCCTCTTTATGCATGTACTGGCACTTTAAATGGGAAACATTAGATGGTTTTAACCTTGATATGTATATTTATGAATTAACTTGTGAAGAATATATAATAATACAGTCCTCCATTCTCCCTTTAATTTTCGTTTGCATACCGCTCAAATTGAGCATCTGGTTTATAAATAAGAACAGACTTTTGCTAAAGGAAGGGCATTTGCCCAACTTCAAAATGGACGACACGGAACTGTAAGCTTTGTATTGAGAACACGCCCAATCTGTGACGCGGCACGTGACGTTTTAGGTCACGTGATTTTCTCCGAGACCGGAGCATTTTCATTACTAACGCTACACAGCTGTTTACGAAAGAGAACGATAGCGGATTGGAGGAAGGGAAGATTGAAGGACCAAACAGGAGGACGTACACAGTATTTAAACGAGAAATAGCAGCAACTATATCACTGATTGAAAAAGCTGTCTGAGCACAGTGAAACGCGTTTCGGCTGGAGGATTGAAGATTCCACTTTCTATAAACTTCATACAATTTTGTTTATATTTTACTTGTAAGTTTTTAATACTTTATTAAATAAATTTTGTTTTATATCCGGAATCCATCTTCCATTGTTGCTGCTAAAAGAAGGGTGGTAGCCTCCTTAAAGGCACAGATATCTATACACCAGGAGCCAGGTATAGGGCTCCTTATCAGGTGAGAAGACATTTTCTTGTGCTATTTGGCACTACACATTGGGATTGATTACACTAGGGGTTTTCCTCTTCCCCTTGTTTTTTCTCTCTCTCTCATGTATGCATAAGGATCTTCTGACGCCTAGAGGATCGATTGGGTATTGTGTCACCATAAGTACACGCAGGCCATTGAGATCTGAGCCTATCCTATAGGGCTCTGCTACATGTGAGTGAGACCATATAGAACATTTTCTCACTGCATTTATTTAAAACGTTATCTGCACTATTTTTTGCATTTATATCTATTTCAGACACATTGCGATGAGATACGTTCTCCATACATATGTATGTTAACCCGTATGGGTGAGTCAGCAAACTTGTAAGCGCTCCACATGCACACCAGTGGTGATAAGCATGAAGGAAATGTAAAAGGGAGAGATTGAAGTGAGATTTTGGTGAGAGGAAAACTGCAGGGTGTTTGGATGAGGTTTGCGTGGTTTCTGGTTGTCCTAGTGCAGGGATAGGCAACCTTTGGCACTCCAGATATTGTGGAATACATCCCCCATAATGTCCATAATGCTCTTACACCCATAAGGCTGGCAAAGCATCATGGGAGGTGTAGTCCAAAACATCTGCAGTGCCGAAGGTTGCCTATGCCTATCCTAGTGTGATCAGATTAGGTGAAGGGCCCTGGGTTGGGTGAAACATCACTAGTTGCTAGATGAAGGAGGAGAGATAGTGATAGGAGGTGGGAATGGGTTTTTTATGGGCGGGGTCAAGGATGAGATTGAATAGAGAAATGAGTAGACGTGCAATTCGTTTCGTTCCGAATGTCAATTCGGATGAATTTCGGGCAAATCGGACATTCGGATACTTTCGAATGTCTGAATAGCTGAATTGTCGAATTGCCGAAGTGCCGAATTGCCGAATTGCCAAGGTCCCGAAGTTCCGAAATTGTCAAATTTCCGAAGTGTCCAAGTTCCGAAGTGCCAAAGTTCCAAAGTGTCGAAGTGCCGAAGTTCTGAAGCACAGTATTGCCGAAGTACTAATATACCTACCCAGTGGAAGAATGAAGAATGTTACACTGTATACAAGTTTAAATAAAAAGTATACAAACATAGCCAGGATTCAGCTGTAAGCATTTGCAACACTTACAACAATCAAGTAACACACATTCATATAAAATGTCAATGGAATGACAGGAATGAATAAGTAGATAACTCTCTAATTCCCACGATAATAGGGAGCTATCTACTAAAAGGCTGAAAGACCTAAATTGGTCTTGCAGCCAAATTTACTAATACTAAGTAAAGATTACTTAGTAGTAGTAAATTATGCCCCTACTCGCTTTACTGCGAGTAGGGGCATGTCTAGTAAACTGTAAAAAATAAAAACGTGTGTCCCCCTCCCGAACCCCTAAGTTACAATAAGGGGGGGACATCTTGTTCTCCTCCCCCCCAGCCCTCACCCATGAGTGGCAGGTGGGGGCCCTAAATACCAATAAAGGGGGACCTATTGTCCTTCCTCCTGGCCCCCACCCATGAGCGAAAGGTGGGGGCCCTAAATACCAATAAGAGGGGGGACCTATTGTCCTCCCCCCAGCCCCCACCCCTGAGCAGCGGGAAGGGGCCCTAAAAAGTATAATCCCCAGGTGACTAGGGGTCCCCAAACCCCTAGTAACCCCCTCCCCCAAAAAATATTTAACCCCTACCTACCCCCTCACCATAAAAATAGTTAGGGGGGAACATTAACTAGGTACCTGAAAAAAAAATTACCATTTGATGTCTTCTTTTTTTCTAACATCTTTTTTCAGCCCCCCAAAAAGGCCAAATAAAAATCCAGAATAACCGACGCACTTAAAAAAAAAAGAAAACCTGAGCGCAAAAAAAAATAATCCATGTTCACCCATGGAGGGCTCCGCGCCGACTGAGCTCTGCAGGGTGGGGGAAGGCTTATAAAGCCTTGCCCCGCCCTGCAATTAGGCTCAAAGCACACTGTTTGGTTGGTTTAAGCCATCCAATCAGAGTGCTCTGACAGGCAAATGAAGAGACTGAAAGGTAAGTCTCTACATTTACCTTTCACAGCACTCTGATTGGTTAGCTTGAAATCCAGCCAGAGTGCTCTGTGTCATTTTACACAGCGTTGGAAAGTTCTTTGGGATATTCCCACGCTGTGTAATTTTACTCATAACAACACTCTGATTGGTTAATTGAAAGTAACCAATCAGAGAGCTATGAGTCAAATTACACAGCGTGGGAAATTTTCAAAGAACTTTCCCACGCTGTGTAAAATGAGACAGGGCACTCTGATTGGCTGGATTTCAAGCTAACCAATCAGAGTGCTGTGAGCCAAATAGCAGGGCGGGGCAAGGCTTTATAGGCCTTCCCCCGCCCTGCAGAGCTCAGTCTGCGCGGAGCTCTCCATGGGTGAAGATGGATTTTTTGGGGGGGGGCGCTTGTTTTTTGTTTTTTATGTGCGTCGATTATTATGGATTTTTATTTGGCCTTTTTTGGGACTGAAAAAATAAGATTTTAGAAGAAAGAAGACATCAAATGGTAAGACTATTTTTTTTACAGGTATTTAGACAAGGGTCCCCCCTCATTATTTTTAGGATGAGAGGGGTAGGTAGGGGTAGTGTTTTTGGTGGGTGAGGGGGTGACTAGGGGTTTGGGGACCCCTAGTCACCTGTTTTTTTTTTATTTATGGCCCCCACCTACGGCTCAGGGGTGGGGGCTGGGGGGGAGAACCTTAGGTGTCCCCCCGTATTGTTATTTAGGGCCCCCACCTGCTGCGCAGAGGTGGGGGCCGTGGGGAGGACATTAGGTCCCCCCCTTATTGTTATTTAGGGCCCCCACCCACCGCGCAGGGGTCCCGAATTTCGTAATTTCGAACCGAACCAAAAAAGTTTCCCCATGCATATCCCTAGAAATGAGTGCAGGGCTTGAGATGAGAGAAGGGGGGAGTGCAGCAGAGAGGGATTAATGTAGATTTACTTGTGTTGTTGAGGAAAGTGCGTGTAAGGAAATATTTTGTTGCTGAGGGAGAGGAGAGAAAAGGAGAAGAGGAGAAGATAGATCATTGCTCCGATGAGTAGGTACTTTTAAAAAAGGCAAGTAAGGAAAATGAGGACTGGATGGTAGGGGTTAAGGGATTACTGGCAAAGTTTGCAGCTGTTATTTTTTAATTATCTAAAGTTGTGTGTGAGATTCTATCTATAAATGAAATAAGGAGCTTGGGGTGGGGTGGTGAGGGGATGGGATGGGTGGTCGCGCAACTGAAAACTGCTCTGGTTTGCAGCAGGCAACTTTTTAACTTTGTGTCTGTGGAAGACAGAAATGATAGGGTCAAAAAGGCCTGCAATAAAGCTATGGAATGGAGATGCACAGAGGAGATGAGGATTGGTCAAGCAAGACATTTGGGTGAGTATCAATAAAATAAGGGGGGCGGGTAGAAATAACAGAGAAAGTCTTTAGAAATAAGCAGATAGGTGAATAACATTTAAGTTAACAAACCAACAAAGTCACTCTGTGCCTCCTCTCAGCCTTCGTAATGTAGCTGCTACCCCAATTCTTTAAAAGTCCAACCTTGACCCTAATTCCCTATCCAACTACCGCCCTATCTCGCTACTGCCATATGCCTCCAAGATCCTTCAGAAAGTTATGTATGCATGATTGACAGACTTCCTGAAATCCAACTGACCTACTTCAATCTGTATTCTGCACTCGTCACTGTGTTGAAACAGCTGCGACCAAAGTATCCAATGATCTTATCACTGCAAAATCTCGTGGTCACTACTTTATCCTAATTGAAGTTTGCCAATGAACATCAGAATGATTCGGAGGAGAACTGGGGGAAAGTGTTGTGATCAGATGAGACCAAAATCCAGCTTTTTGGCATTAACTCAACCCGCCGTGCTTGGAATGTTGCCTTTGACCCCAAGTCAAAGGCAACCACACCGTCAAACATGGAAACATTATTCTTTGGGAATGTATTTTTCTGCTAAGGGGACAACACACCTGCATCGCATCAAAGGGACGATGGACGGGGCCATGAACCGTCAAATCTTAGGTGGGATCCTCCTTCCCTCAGCCAGGGCATTGAAACTGGGATGTGGATGGGTATTCCAGCATGACAATGACCCAAAACACAAAGCCAATGCAACAAAGGAGTGGCTCAAGAAGAAGCACACTAAGGTCCTGGAGTTACCTAGCCAGTCTCCAGACCTTAATCCCATAGAAAATCAGTAGAGGGAGCTGAAGGTTCGAGTTGCCAAACGTCAACCTCAAACCTTAATGACTTGGACAGGATCTGCAAAGAGGAGTGGGACAAAATCCATCCTGAGATGTGTGCAAACCTGGTGGCCAACTATAAGAAAAGTCTGATCTCTGTGATTTGCTACTAAGTACTAAGTCAAAGGGGTCAAATACTTATTTCACTCCTTGACATGCAAATCAATTTATAACTTTTTTGACGTTTTTCTGGATTTTGTTTTGTTATTCTGTCTCTCACTGTTAAAATACAACTACCGTTAAAATTATAGACTGATCATTTCTTTGTCAGTCGGAAAACTTCCAAAATCAGCAGGGGATCAAATACTTTTCCCCCCTCACTGTATGTTGGAGGACTTACTGGTGTCTATGGTGCTTGAGAAACATAGTGCTGTCTTGTCTTTCTTCTCTTTTTCCCACTCTCTATTGCTAGGCAGCCATTTTGTCTCTAAGGTTCAAAACTGCCAGTGCCTTTCCTTTCATCTACAATTTACCTGGTATGGAAGTTCAGAATGCAGAAGAGTCCCCACCAGCACCCAAAGCAGAAAAAAAATTGAGTGTGAGAAAAAGGACAGATGAACAAGAGTTAAAATATCCAGTTATATGTGTAACAGTGACTTATGGAACATTACAACGTAAAAGAGAAACTAAAGTCACTCAGACAACTTAATCTTTTAACCCTGCATGGTTAGACCTGCGTTCTGTGGCTGTCTTCCTACAAGCCATTATAGGCACTGACTGTATAAAGCCTGGTCATGTTATGTGGAAGGGCATAGGAATTAGGTCCCCAAAGTTCCTATATGAGGAGCATTGGATTCGACCATCGCGGGAGGAGGCCATCGTGGGAGGAGGCTATGATGATTTTGTTGAAGACAGAGAGGTCAGCAGTGCTGACGTAGCCTTGGTGCTGAAAAGAGCAGGAATATTGGAATTATAGGATCACGTCTTTATTGCAATAGAGGAGAAGCCATCAAAACTGGTTCTGAGAGCATACACATTAAGATCTTGAATATATACATGGTATCAGTGAAAAAGAATAAAAAAAAAAATGAAAGTAATTTTATCTTGGCAAGCTTAGCATACACTATTATTTAACAGTATTTCTGTAACATTATTTCCTAACAAAATAATAGACTCTTCTAATTGGAACGAGGGTAACGCCTCACATTGGGAGTAGGACAACTCCTAACACGCCTGTTGGCCTTGAAAACCTAATTACAAACAGTGAAGGTTTTGTTACAAAATAATTATACTGCCAAGCAATTATACTGCCAGGCTAACACATTGGTCTATTAACCCTTCTTATATCAGACAGCAAGATGATCCAATATTTCAGTTTTTAGATTGTACTGGTTTTCATTTGCATTAGCGTTGCGTAACTATATGGAGATATACAGTATCTCACAAAACTTAGTACACCACTCACATTTTTGTAAATATTTGTGTAGGTCTTTTCATGTGACAACACTGAAGAGATGATAGTAGTAGTACTAAGTAAGTAGTAAGTAAAAGTAGTAAGTGTACAACCTGTATGACAGTAGAAATGTCCAAATTGGTCCGAAAGTGTCAATATTTTGTGTGGCCACCATTATTTTCCAGCACTGCCTTAACCGTCATGGAGTTCACCAGAACTTAACAGGTTGCCACTGGAGTCCTCTCCACTCCTTCATGATGACATCATCATGAAGGAGTGGACCTTGCACTCCCCCACCTTCCGTTTGAGGATGCCCCACAGAAAACTAGACTTTTCTGATAGGAAAGCATTGGATTGACTAAAAATCGGCAGTTCTGATGATGTCACCAAGAAGGCGAATCAGGGGCAGGGACAGCACCGGCTGACCTGTACGGCTCTGGAAATAAGGTGAGTTTTCATCTTTTCTAAGGGGGTTAAGGGAGGGGCAAGACACCTAAAAAGTGGATTAAACACTATAAGGTCAGGAATACTTGTTTGTATTCCTGACCCGATAGTGTTCCTTTAACCCCTTAAGGACACATGACATGCGTGACATGTCATGATTCCCTTTTATTCCAGAAGTTTGTCAGACAAGAAGAGTCAGACAAGACATGCAGAAACATGCAGAAAGTGGCCTTTGAAATGCACAACTCTAAGTAGCATATCATAGGAAACAAATCAGCTTACCACAGCAATACATTTACACAGAAAAAGGGAAAAAATAAAGAATGTTTTATTTCTAGAGATAACTCTAATCTTTATAGAAACTGCTTAAAAGGACACAATAGGCACTCTGATCATTTCAGCTAATTGAAGTGGTCTTGGTGCAATGTCCCTGTCCACCTTAGTCCTGCAATGTAAAAAAAATAGTAATTTTAGAGAAACTGTAATGTTTACATTGCAGGACTAAGACAGCCTCTAGTGACTATCTATCAGACAGCCACTAGAGGTTCTTCTGGGACAGCTAAATAATGCTGACATCCTCACGCACTGCATGAGGACATCCGGTGTCCATGAAATCCGCATAGGAAAGCATTGAGGCATCGATTGCGCATTAGGTCCCCCCGTCAGATGACGTTAGAGGAGACGTAGCGCCGACCCAGTGCCAAGGTTTTCCATCTGTGTCTGTTAGGTGCTGTGTGTGAAGAGTGCTGCATGTGTGTTTGTGTGTGTGAGAGGTGCAGTGTGTGTGAGGAGGGTAGTGTGTGTGAAGGGTGTA
This sequence comes from Pelobates fuscus, assembly GCF_036172605.1. Lineage (NCBI taxonomy): Eukaryota > Metazoa > Chordata > Amphibia > Anura > Pelobatidae > Pelobates > Pelobates fuscus. Next base: position 29,758,580 of record NC_086317.1, read on the forward strand.
GTGTGTGTATGAGAGGGTGCTGTATGTGTATCAAGGGTGCAGTGTGTGTGTGTGAATGGTGCTATGTGTGAGGGGTTATGTGTGTGTGAGGGGTATGCGTGTGTGTGTGTGTTTGTGTGTGTGAGGTGGGTAGTGTGTGTGAAGGGTGCAGTGTGCATGTGAAGGGTGAAGTGTGTATGTGAATGGTTCTTTGTGAGGGGTGCAGTGTGTGTGAGAGGTGCGGTGTGTGTGAGTGTGAGGGTGGCAGTGCGCATGTGAGGGGGGGCAGTCTGTGTGAGGGAGTAGTGTGTGTGTGAGAGGGGTGATGTATGTGGGTGCGGGGTGCAGTGTGTGTGTAGGGTGCAGTGTGTGTGAGGGGTGCTGTGTGGTGTGTGTAAAGGGTGCAGTGTGTGTGTGAGGGTTATGTGTGTAAGTGTGTGTGTGTGTGTAGGGTGCGTGTGTGAGAGAGCAGTCAGTGTGTTTGTTAAGGGGCTGTGCGTGTGTGAGAGGGCAGCGCGTGTAAGGGGGGCTGTGCATGTGAGAAGGCAGTGCGTGTGAGGAGGACAGTCTCTGTGAGAAGGGCAGTCTGTGCAGTGGCGGCTCTAGACTTGGCGAGGCCTTAGGCAAAACTCATACACGAGGCCCCGACTAACACCATTATTGGGGGGGGGGGGGGAAATAGCAGTTTACTTGTGTGTGTATATAAGAAGCTGTAGATATATTGAAAGGGGAGCTGGCAGCACTGGATATAGAGAGCTAGTCTCTGTATACATTGTTGCATTATCTACCTGAGTGTGCCTGAGAGTGTGTGTCTGAGAGTATGTTTGCAATATAACTAAATTGTTTGCAATATAACTAAATCCACTGCTGTCCATGACTTCTTCATCTCTCGTTCTATAGATTTACTAGCCATAACAGAAACCTGGCTCTCCCCCTCTGACACTGCCACCCCTGCATCTTTTGTCCTTCGGTGGTCTCCAACTTACCCACAACCCAAGAAACTCTGAATGTAAAGGTGGTGGTGTTGGGTTTCTCCTCTCCCCTCACTGCTCTTTTAAACCTCTTCCCACCCCCCCTTCTCTCTCTTTCCCATCATTTGAAATACACTCAATTCGCCTTTTCAATCCCTTCTCTGCTAACATTGCTGTTATTTAACCCCCCCTGGTTCCCCTCTTCTCTTCCTTGACCACTTTGCTGCCTGGCTACCCTATTTCCTCTCTTCTAACATTCCATCCCTAATTCTCGGGGACTTCAATATTCCTATAAACCCACCTTTGACCTCTGCAGCCACCAAACTACTTTCAATGACTTCCTCCCTCGGGCTATCACAGTGGGCAGATTCTCCCACCCATGTAGCTGGCAATACCCTTGACCTAATCTTCACTTATGCATGTACAGTATCTAATATCTGCAACACTCCATATCCACTCTCTGATCACCACCTCTTATCATTTGCTCTCACATACCCCTCACCCAAAAACCTCAGCCTAACCCCCCTCAACTCAGGAGGGACCTTAATTCTCTTGATCTCCAACAGTTGTCAGCTGACATTGATTCACAACTGCTGTCTATCCCTTCCCTCTCCTGTCCTTCACAGGCCATCTCCATATATAACTCTACTCTTACATCTGCCTTGAACACTGCAGCGCCACTCCAAACAAGCACCTCGAGGAGGACCCGCCCCCAACCATGGCATACTAAATCAACGCGCTACCTGCAAAGATGCTCCCGTTGTGCTGAACGCTCCTGGAGGAAGTCTCGTACACAATCAGACTTTCTCCATTATAGATTCATATTGTGTTCATACAGTGCAGCCCTTGCCCTTGCCAAACAGTCCTATTTTTCCACTCTCATTAGTTCATGTTCCCGCAACCCCAGGCGTCTCTTTCACACCTTTAATTCTCTTCTTCGCCCTGCTGTGGCCACCCCCAAAACTAACCTTACTGCTGATAACTTCGCATGTTACTTCACTGACAAGATTGAACAGCTAAGGAAAGAATTCTCCCCTCCTTGCCTTTCTGTTTCTCAATCACACATAGATCATGCCTTTCCTACCCTTCAGACATTCTCCCCAGCTACTGACCAAGAGGTGGCTGCTCTTCTTTGCTCCTCTCGCCCCACCACTTGCCCGCTTGATCCTGTCCCATCTCACCTTATTAGATCTCTCTCCACTTGTCTCGTGCCTTCTCTAACACACATCTTCAACTGCTCACTCTCCTCTGGCATCGTCCCTGCTGACCTTAAACATGCCACTGTAGTACCTATACTAAAAAAACCATCCCTCGACCCATCCACCCCCTCTAACTACCGTCCCATATCCCTGCTCCCTTTTTCCTCAAAGCTTCTGGAAAGACTTGTCTTTACCCGTGTGTCTCATTTCCTCAATTCCAACTCTCTCCTTGACCCTCTTCAATCTGGCTTCCGCCCTCTCCACTCTACAGAGACTGCCCTTATCAAAGTTACTAACGACCTAATCGCAGCTAAATCCAAAGGCCACTACTCCATACTAATTCTTCTTGACCTCTCAGCGGCCTTTGACACCGTTGAACATGCTCTCCTTCTTCAAACTCTTCAATCGCTTGGTCTCTGTGACTCTGTCCTCTCATGGTTTTCCTCTTATCTCTCCCAACGCTCATTCAGTGTCTCCTTTTCTAATGATACCTCCTCCCCTTGCCCTGTCTCGGTTGGAGTTCCCCAAGGCTCTGTCCTTGGTCCCCTTCTATTTTCTCTTTATACTGCCTCTCTTGGCAAACTTATTACCTCTTTTGGATTTCACTACCACCTGTACGCTGATGACACCCAGCTATATCTCTCCTCCCCGGACCTCTCCCCTGCCGTCCTGCAACGTGTCACTGCTTGCCTTTCTTCCATCTCTGACTGGATGTCCTCCCGCTTTCTGAAACTCAATCTCTCAAAAACTGAGCTCCTTGTCTTTCCTCCTCCTAATACTGATCCTCCTCTTTCGCTCTCCCTCCAAGTTTGTGGTACCAACATCAGTCCATCCTTGCAAGCGCGCTGTCTTGGCGTCATACTTGACTCTGGTCTCACCTTTGAGCCTCACATCCAGCATGTTGCCAAATCCTGTAGATTCCATCTTAAAAACATAGCCCGCATCCGCCCCTTTCTTGCACCAGATACTACCAAGGAGCTTGTCCATGCTCTAGTAATTTCCCGCATAGATTATTGTAACCCTCTCCTGATTGGTCTCCCCAATAGCCGTACTGCACCCTTACAGTCCGTAATGAATGCTGCTGCTAGATTGATTTTCCTCTCTAGTCGTTTCTCTCACACCTCACCCCTCTGCCAGTCCTTACATTGGCTTCCTGTATGCTATAGGAGTCAATTCAAGGTACTAACTCACACCTATAAAGCACTGAACAACTCTAGTCCCTCTTATATATCCTCACAGATCCATAGGTATGTCCCTTCTCGGTCTCTCCGTTCTGCCCGTGACCACCTCCTGTCCGTTGTCCGCACTCGTACGGCCAACTCGCGCTTGCAGGACTTCTCACGGGCGGCTCCCTTCCTATGGAATAGCCTGCCTACCGCCATCAGACTCTCCCCTAGTCTTGCATCTTTTAAGAAGTGCCTTAAAACCCATCTCTTTAGGAAAGCTTATGGCCTCCAAGACTAACCCTTACCTCACATACCTGTCTCTTGCCCTCTCCTAAAGGGCAGCCCACCTTATTTGATTGTAAATTCCTGTCCTAATGTGTTTTACACCCCACCTCCTATAGAATGTAAGCTCGTTTGAGCAGGGTCCTCTTCAACCTACTGTTCCTGTAAGTTTATTTGTAATTGTCCTATTTATAGTTAAATCCCCCTCTCATAATATTGTAAAGCGCTACGGAATCTGTTGGCGCTATATAAATGGCAATAATAAATAAATAAATAAAATGTATGTTTCTCTGAGCATGTGTATGTTTGGGTACTGCCTGTGGCCTTTGGCACTGAGTGCGCAGAGTGGTGCCCGTGTGTTTGCAGGGAGTGACAGTGTGTGAGAAGAGAGGTGACAGTGTGTGTGGAGAGTGGTGTCAGTGTGTGCGGAGAGAGGTGACAGTGTGTGAGAAGAGAGGTGACAGTGTGTGAGAGGGAGAGTGACATAGTGAGAGTGGGAGGGTGACAGAGTGAAGGGGGGTGACAGAGTGAAAGGGGGGTGACCTAGTGTGAGAGGGGATGACCTAGTGTGAGATGGGAGAGACCTAGTGTGAGAGGGTGACATAGTGTAGGGGATGTGACAGAGTGAGAGTGGGGTGACATAGTGTGAGAGGAAGGATGACATAATGTGAGAGGGGGTGACAGAGTAAGATGGGGAGGACAGAGTAAGATGGGGTGACAGAGTGAGAGGGTGTGACATAGTGTGAAGGGGTGATATGGTGAGGTGACAGAGTAAGGAGGGGTGACAGGGTGAGAGGGTTGACAGAGTAAGAGGGGGTGAAGAGTAAGAGATGGTGATAAAGTAAGAGGGAGTGATGGGGTGTGGGGGGGTGACAGGGTGATAGGAGGGTGACAGGGTGACATGGGGTGACAGGGGGATGACAGTGTGAGAGGAGGATGACAGTGTGAGAGGGGGGTGAAAGAATAAGAGGGAGTGACCTAGTGTGAGGGGGGTGACATGGTGTGAGGGGGCGACAGGGCGAGGTGACAGAGTAAGGGGACAGAGTAAGGGGGTGACGGAGTAAGAGGGGGTTAAGATGTGAGATGACAGAGTCAGAGTGGGGTGACAAAGTAAGAGGGGGTGATGGGGTGAGAGGGGGGGTGACAGGGTGATGACTAAGTAAGAGGGGGTGACGGGGTGACAATGTGAGGGGGGTGACAGAGTAAGAGGGGGGTGACAGTGTGAGGGTGGGTGACAGAGTGTGAAGGGGGTGACAGAGTGTGAAGGGGTGACAGAATAAGAGGGGGTGACAAGGTGGTGACAGAGTAAGAGGGTGGTGACAGTGTGATGGGGTGACACAGTGAGAGGGAGTGTGACAGAATAAGTGGGGGTGACAGGATGTGTAGGGGGGTGACAGGATGTGTAGGAGGGTGACAGGATGTGTAGGGGAGTGACAGGATGTGTAGGGGTGACAGTGTTAGGGGGTGACAGGATGTGTAGGGGTGTGACAGGATGTGTAGGGGGGTGACAGTGTTAGGGAGGTGACAGTGTTAGGGTGGGACAGGATGTGTAGGGGTGACAGGATGTGTAGGGGGTGACAGGATGTGTAGGGGGTGACAGTGGTAGGGGGTGACAGGATGTGTAGGGGGTGACAGTGTTAGGGGGTGACAGGATGTGTAGGGGTGACAGGATGTGTAGGGGGGTGACAGTGTTAGGGAGGTGACAGTGTGAGGGGGGCAGGATGTGTAGGGGTGACAGTATTAGGGGGTGACAGGATGTGTAGGGGGAGACAGTGTTAGGGGGTGACAGTGATAGGGGGGTGACAGGATGTGTAGGGGGTGACAAGATGTGTAGGGGGGTGACAGGATGTGTAGGGGGTGACAGGATGTTTAGGGGTGACAGGATGTGTAGGGGGTGACAGGATGTGTAGGGGAGGTGACAGTGTTAGGGGGTGACAGGATGTGTAGGGGGTGACAGTGTTAGGGGGTGACAGGATGTGTAGGGGTGACAGGATGTGTAGGGGGTGACAGTGTTAGGGAGGTGACAGTGTGAGGGGGCAGGATGTGTAGGGTTGACAGGATGTGTAGGGGGTGACAGTGTTAGGGGGTGACAGGATGTGTAGGGGTGACAGGATGTGTAGGGGGTGACAGTGTTAGGGAGGTGACAGTGTGAGGGGGCAGGATGTGTAGGGGTGACAGTATTAGGGGGTGACAGGATGTGTAGGGGGAGACAGTGTTAGGGGGTGACAGTGATAGGGGGATGACAAGATGTGTAGGGGGGTGACAGGATGTGTAGGGGGTGACAGGATGTTTAGGGGTGACAGGATGTGTAGGGGGTGACAGGATGCGTAGGGGGGTGACAGTGTTAGGGAGTGACAGTGTTAGGGGTAACAGGATGTGTAGGGGTGACAGGATGTGAAGGGGGTGTTAGGATGTGAAGGGGTGACAGGGTGAGAGGGGGTGACATGATGTTAAGGGGGTGACAGGATGTGAAGGGGGGTCACAGTGTTAGGGGGTGACAGGGTAAGGGGGGTTGAAAGTCACCTTTTTTTTTGTTGTTGTTGCAGGATTCCCTGGTGGTCCAGTGGTGGCAGACTCCTTGGTGGTCCAGTTGGCTTCCAGTGTCCCTGGTGGTCCGGTGGATTTTCCGGTCTGCAGCTCTGCTGGATGCAGAGCTGCAGACCACATGGAGAATGTCTTGCGATCTTCAGTCAGAGCGTTGCCTTGGTAACCCACAGCAATGCTCTGATTTGTTGTTGAGCGCGAGACACCTCAGTCTGCAGCTCACACGCGGCGGAGCTGCAGACTGAGGCTAACTCTCTCCCCGGGCGGACTGACAAGAGGGGCCTCGCACCAGGCGGCATAAATGGCAAGCCGCTGGGCCCCCTCCTGTGTCAGGTCCTCTGTCATAGACCGAGAACCCGACATGTCAGTCTGCCCTCAGGCAGACAATCCTTTTTCAGAAATTAAGAGCATTGCTAATGGCAACAAACTGTCTATTGAGGGATGAGGAGACAGTTTAACTCTAGTGTAACGGGAGCATGGAAAAATCATGTCAGCTGATTTATTGTGCAATTAGTAACTTCTTGCAATTATTCCTTTTCAACATAAATAAGTCCTAGGATATGATAGGTAAAGTGACAAATAAATTTGGTTGAGTTGCATTAATGTCATATAATGTAACAACCACATTGTAAAGATAAAGCATAAAAATGTCTGATGTGCTTAATTAAATTCTATATACATTATTTATGTACACTGATTAGCCACAACTAAAAACTACTGACAGTTTTGTAATGGATCCCAGTACTCTAACTGAGTACATCCGTGCAGAATCTCCCAAGTCCCAAGTGATGCAGTGATTATAGCGAATATAGCTCCCAAGTCCCCAAACATGAGCCTAGACTTCAGAAAGGGTAAAACAAATCTGTTTAATGCAGGCACAATGGCCTGCTTATATACAGTACAAGGACACAGAAAACACGCCCCTGACACTCCCATAAACACCCCTCCAAAATGTGCCCAAAATGGCATGTGACCATGACTAAGCAAAAATGACAATTTACAGAAAACACCCCAAAATACATATTTAACATAATGGGACCCCCATAGTCTATACATTCCCAGATAACCTGGATCTGAGCACCCAAGTTGTCCAAATAGCGCTCAGATCCCACGAACACAACCGAATTGACACCAGGGTGAATTTTTGACCGGCCGCTCGCGAGACTCCTGCCCAAATTAGTTCCATGGTTTTAGAGGTAGTGGTCGGTATTTTCAGAAACAGAAGCAGGCATTCGCATAGTTTTACTGTTGTTCGTGGTAAGTTTTTTCTTTGTCTTTCAGGATGGCTGAGCGGTCGGTGGAGGAGCTGCTGGCCGGCGTTTGGGAGGTTGCAAGGAGCAGAGGGATGGCGTGGCTGCAGGAGAGGCTGTTGGTAATGGCGGCGGTGGGGTAGGATGGGTGCAAAGGTGGGTGCGAGGAGTTCCGACCATGCACGAGGCGCGCATCAGTGGCTCCGCCCTCCACGATTGACTCAGGGCGGCGGGGGCCGAGGGCTCATGGACTGCGAGCCCCATCACCCCAAGGCAGCACAGGCTCCCATGGGCGGTGGGCAGGGCCTGGGAGATCCAGCAGCGACAGGGCCCCCAGGTGGAGAAGGGGCCTCTGGAGGAGCTTGGCCTTGTGGACGGGTGGATGGTCCCAGGACTGGATGGTGCCAGGTCCCTGGAGGGACCCGCAGCCCTCAGGGTGCGGGGGTGGGCACGGACTCCACAGGTATTTTTGGAAGGGAAAAGGGGGGTCTAGCAGCCTCAGTGGTAATAAGGAGGATGCAGAGTTGTTGGACGCGGGTTTCCAGGAGGGTTTCATTATCCTTTTCCGGGACAGGGAGGCTGTGGTGTATCACCAAATTAATATATTTATATATTTAATATATTTATTTAGAAGGCAACAACACAATACTATAAATGTATCACAAACACACAGCCCAGACCCACGGAGAAACAACCCTTTTTAAATCTATCTATCTACATAGTAATCCCCTTCCCCACACGTTTGATCTCACCCACTGTTAGACCTTCACATCTAGTAATGGCTCACTGCTGCAAGTCCAACATCACATCCACCAAGGAAGAAAAGGAAGCAACAGAGTGTAACATAGTTCACCATGATAGCACATGGTGTCTGCACATCTGCTCTGCAGCACAGCCAAGAAGGAACAGGGAGGAATGAGGATAGGGGGAAGTGGTTATCTCTTTCCTGACTTGTAAAGGTATTGAATTACCATATGAAAGGGTAAAGCTTATCCCCCTGTAAGAAAGATCTACATGGACTTGGTCACATGACCCCTGGTCACCATATTAGTTTGATGACAGAATGTCACTACAGAGGCTACGTGGGGTTATCGTAATCTGAAGTCGGTGGGGGAATTTCCAGACGTGGTTATGGAAAAATTGCATAAGGAGGTCCAGCTGGGTAGGATGGCGGGGTCCTTTGAGGTCGCCCCGTTGTCCAACATGTGGCTGTCAAATTTGGGGGTGATCTACAAAAAGGAGGCTGGGAAGTACCGCCTGATCCATCACTTATCTCACCAGGGGTGTCCATCAACAATGACATTGACAAGGAATTAATCTAGGTCTCTTATGCATTATTTGACCAGGCGGTCAAGATGGTTTAGAAGACCAGGCCGGGGGAATTGATGGCCAAGGTGGACATCGAGGCGGCATTTCAGTTGTTACCCGTTCACCTAGCGAGTCATCACCTGCTGGGTTGTTTCTTCGAGGGGCGGTCCTTTGTGAACCTTTGCCTTCCCGTGTGTTGTTCCATTTCTTTCTCATACTTTGAGAAGTTCAGCTTGTTTCCGGGAATGGGTGACGAGGCGGGAATCTCGGAGTCGGGAGGTGGTGCACTACCTCGACGATTTCCTGTATGTGAGCCAAGCGGATTCCCCAACTTGCCGCTACTTACTGAGGACAACTGAGTGGGTGGCTGACACATTTGGGGTGCCGCTGGCAGCGAAAAAAAACGAGGACCCAACTACGTGTTTAAGTTTCCTCGGGCTGGAAGTTGACTCCCTGTGGGGGGAGTGCTGTCTACCCATGGAAAAACTTGTGGGGCTTCAGGAGGCGGTGACGACGGTCCGGCAGTCGCAGAAGGTTACATTGAAGGAGCTGCAATCGTTATAGGAAAGTTCAATTTCGCTTGTCATGTTGTTTTGATGGGGCGGTTATTCACTTGGAGCCTGTCCAGGGCTACGGCTGGAGTGAGATTGCCGCACAGGCAGTCTGGGGCAAGTTCCTGGAGCACTTCAATGGAATGATGTTCTTTTGGTGTGTGGCAGCATCGGCAGCTGAGCTGGATTTGTATACGGATGCATCGGGCAGTGTGGGTTTCAGGGCATACTTCAGGGGTCGGTTGTGCGTGGTGCCCTAGCCTGCGGCGTGACTAGGCAGAATCTGGCTTTCCTGGAGCTGTTCCCATTGGTGGTAGCCTTGTCACTTTGGGGTACACACCTGAGTGTCAGGAAGGTGGTGTTCTATATGGATAATATGGCAGTGGTGCACGGGGTTAATAATATGTCATCCGCTTTGGTGCCGGTGGATCGCCTGTTGTTTAGGTTTGTTCTGCTCTGCATGTCCCTCAATGTGGTATTCTGTGCATCACACATACTGGGGTGGTACTTGAATGTGGTGGCTGATGCTCTGTCTTGTTCGCAGTGGTCCCAATTTCGGAAGAAGGCACCTGGCCCGCGGGAGGAATGTCCTGCTTGGGGGATTGCTGAGGGCTTTGTTGGCCCCAATTACCTAGCCCGCATATTGTAAGGTTTTGGATGCATGGAATGGGACATGGCAGGTGACGCCGGGCTGGATGCATTGCTTTGGTATACTTTCCGATTGCTTAGCAAGGGTTCCTAGACACATGGTTAGACACATGGTAGCACTGGCATTTTGGTTTAAGCTGAGGGGGTGGGTAGATTTTACTAAGCATTTTGTGAAAAGACAAGCGCTCAAGGGTTTACAGAAAGGAAACAGGAGCCAGAATGCTAGGAGACTGGTTTCCATTGCGCTCCTTGAAAACGTGGTGCTTTCTCTCCAGGACTTTTGCTTTGACAGTTACAAAGCGGATTTGTTTGACGTGGTGTTCCTGCTCGCCTATTTTGGCACTTTCCGGATCGGGGAGTTCGGCAATTGGACGTTCGGGTGGAGGCCGCGCAAGTGGTGGACAACCTGGCCCGGTCTAAGACGGATGTCAAGGTGCTGTATGCTTTTCCAGTGGTGCTGCATGCTTTTCCAGGATCCCCCTTGTGCCCGGTGGCTAGTACATCCAGATACTTGTGTCGGCATCAGACTACTGGCAGCTCGTTCCTGGTGAATGTTGATGGTTCCTCACTTTCCCAGTTTCAGTTTCTCAAGGTCTTTCGGTTGGGGCTTCACAGACTGGGACTGCAGCCGAGCTATCTTGGGACGCACTCATTTCAAATAGAGTCCGCGGTGGAGGCAACAAGGTTAGGTTTTAAGGGGCAAACTTGTAAAAAAGATTGGTAGGTGGGAATCGATTCGATTATGGTCTTAGGTTCATCTTAACAAACTGGTGTGAGGGCTCACTTGGGGGATCAGCTGGGATGTGGACCTGGGCTGACATGTTTCTCTTGTTCCTGTAGGTCACATGCTTTGGATCGAGGGCCATTCCTTCATATCCCGCAGCATCTCTTAGTTAAACGGATGAAGCAGGATATTAATCGGATTAGGGCGCGGGTCTCGGGGTGCAACTGGTTTGGTCGGAAATAGTTCCCTGGTTCCATTGGCATCATGCTCGGGATCCGGCATCGGTTGGTTGAACGGCTGATGGCTAGCTTTGTCAGTAAGGTGGGGGGAGTGGTGGTCTGGCACTGGGAGCTTGAGGATGGGTAAGCTGGCTATTTCTCTCCTGATGGGGGTCCATCTCTTGGATGTGGGTGGGACCTTTTTTATTTAGGATTGCAGGAAGGCTTGGCCAAGGCGTTATTTCTATGGGGTGGTGGAGCTCAGACGGTTTAAGGGTTCAAGGTCTGAGCTTGTGGCCGAGTAAGGTAAGGAACATTAAGGGACAAATGGACCTCAGTTAATATATGAGTAAGGGCAGTTAGTTGATTGGTTAAGAGGGTACACTGTTTGCACAAGTTTTGGTAGGTTTTGAGTCTGTTGGTGGCTCAGAACCTCGGTGGTGTAGGGGTATCTGGGTGTACCCCTACTGGGTGAAATTGATGAATGTTGGCACTTTACATGTTAAATTTATATGGCTGTTATATAGTGTGAATTATGTTATGTTGTGGGTCATTACCTTGATTTAAATATGGGAGAGATGATATAATGTTGGTGGTGTTGTGGGTAATGACCTTTATATATAATTGTATATCATAAGTTTTTATTATTACCTTTATTATCATTAAAGCTGTTGACAATTTTGACCCATACCTAAGAGCATCGGTGTCTTATTGGGTGGGTTTGGGTTCAGGTTCAAGGGATCTCTTCCCTGCCCATATGGCGACTATGCACCTGTCATGAATTACATGTGTAAGAAGCAGGGAAATTGTTCAAGCAAAAAGATCTGAATGACTTTGACAAGGCCTGAATAGTGATGGCTAGACATCATAGCATCCCTGTTTGCAGTGGTGCAAGGAAGGACAACCGTTGAACTGGCATTCATGGGTGCCCAAGGCTCATCGATGCATATGAGGAGCGAAGGTAGCCCATCTGGTCCGATCACACAGAAGAGCTACTGTAGCTCAAACTGATGAAAAATGTAACGCAGACCATGACAGAGATGTATCAGAGCACACAGTGAATCACAGTTTGCCTCATATGGGGCTACGTAGCCATAGACCAATCAGTGTGCCCATGATGACCCTTGTCCACCACCCAAAGTACCTTCAATGTGGATGTGAGCATCAGAACTGGACCAATAGAAGATGGTTGCCTGGGTCAATGATTTTTTTTTTCATCAGGTGGATGGCTTGGCAGCAGGATACACTCTGTGAAGAAGGCAGGCAGGCGGGGCTCTGTTCTGGCAGGGCTCTGTTCTGCTGGTATATCTTGGGTACTGGCATTTATGTGGAAGTTACTTTACCACCTATATAGAGATGGTTGCAGACCATGTACAATGGTGATTCATGGTAATGGTGTTCCCTGATGGCAGTTGCTTCTTTCAGCTTGAAAATGCACCTTAACGTCTTTCAGAGGTCTTGTGGAGTGCGACAAGGCTTCATAGTTCTTTTGCCAGCATAAAGGGTTGTTTTTTTTAGCTGGGAGGAACTGACAGGTTCTCACAATTAGTGGGAAGGAAACAAATACTCCAGGTTTAATGATAATCTAGTGCCTGTTATGGCAGTCACAATGGGTTATATATTGGATCAGTAACCTCTAATTGTTTCATATTGCCACTGTATATGGGCTGCCAACCGGTGTCCTCTCAGCACCTCCAGCAAGTGTCAGAATTGTTGGGTGTTTGGAGTATAGTGACATCTGCTTATAAACATATAGTTAAGTAGTAGTTGCATGTTGGTTTCAGTAGATGATTAAAACATCATAGATATATTTTCCTATTCTGCTCCCAGGGCCGTCTTTAATATGATTAGGACCCTGGGCAATGCATTTTCTTGGGCCCCCTGGGCCCTGCCCCTCCTATCCCTCCCCCCAATTACGCCCAATGTGCAATCACACTGACAAACGTACTGGCACATACAGACACAGACAGACATTAAAACATTCACAGATACACACTGACACACAAATATATACTGGCAGACATACTGACACACACACACACACACAGACGTATTGACACACACACACACAGACGTATTGACACACACACAGGCATACTGACACACACACAGGCATACTGACACACACACAGGCATACTGACACACACACAGGCAGACGTACTGGCACATACACACAGACAGACATTAAAACATTCACAGTACATACTGACACACACATACACTGACACACAAATATATACTGGCAGACATACTGACACACAGACAGACATACATACATACACACACAGGCACATACACTGACAGATATACTGACACACACAGACACATACACTGACAGATGTATTGACACACACACACAGACATACATACACACACAGACACATACACTGACAGATATACTGACACACAGACACATACACTGACAGACGTATTGACACACACACACACACACAGACATACATACACACACAGACACATACACTGACAGATATACTGACACACAGACACACACACTGACAGACGTATTGACACACACAGACATACATACACACACACAGACACATACACTGACAGATATACTGACACACAGACAAACACATACACTGACAGATATACTGACACACACACAGACACATACACTGACACACACAGACACATACACTGACAGAAGTATTGACACACAGGCATACTGACAAACACATAGACAGACATACTGACACACACAGGCCTACTGACATACACACACACATACATACACAGACAGACATACACAAACATACTTACACACAAGCATACATTTAGCCACCCTCCAGGTTCTTACCTTTTCCTGGAGGGTGGTTTCCCTGGGGTCCAGTGGCAGGCTGAGGCAGATGGGAGTTTTCCTCTGGAACTCCCCTCCCTGCCATTCTCCACCCGCGCGGCTGTGTTCTCCGTCGGGAGGAAGTCCCAGCCGGTACAGGAAGGGGCCCGGTCGCACTGTTTAAGCGTCACAGCGCCAGACCGGGCCCCTGCTCACACATGCTCTCCGGGTGGCCCTTAGTGCATGAGCCACCCGGGGAGCCTCCTCAGCGTGCGGGCCGGTGCGGCACCGCCGGGTCCAAGGGGGGCTGCGCAAATCGCGGGGCCCACGGGGCAGCTGCTCTGGGCCCCCCAGGAGCAACTGGGCCCGGGGCAGCTGCCCCGTTTGCCCCGCGTTAAAGACGGCCCTGTCTGCTCCGAATGAGACATCTTTAGTTCTTTAGTCTAGATCTTTACAATCGGGGCAACTTCTGTGTGGTTGTTTTTTGTAGAAAGTCATACAACCATGAGATATGTCTAGTTCAAGGTTTTGGTGAGATATAGATTTTTTTTTATCAGAGTCCATACAGATGTTTAAACTGCAATTGGATAAATACTTGCAAAAACATAACATACAGGGATATAATTTCTAATTAGTGGTGTAATAGCTGCTTGATCCAAGGAGACATCTGGCTGCTATATTGGGGTCAAGAAGGAATTTTTTCCTAGGTTGTTAAATTGGAAGCGCTTCAGACTGGGTTTTTTGCCTTCTTTTGGATCAACAGCAAAAACATATGTGAGGAAGGCTGAACTTGATGGACACAAGTCTCTTTTCAGTTATGTAACTATGTAACTATATGTAATCTCTTTAGATTTTGACAGGGTCACAAGAATAGATCTTAGCAAGTATAGGCTTAAGAAAATTACTCACTTGGTAATACTGAAAGCATGTTAAAGGGGTTGGAGTTTGTTCCATCAGTGGGATCAATCCAGAGTATCGTACCATGCCCCCCAGTGTAAATGTACATGTCGGGGCAACCCTGTGAAGCCAGCTGGAAACACCTGGTTTGCCAGCATAAAGGGTTGTTTTTTTTTCACCTCTGACCAACCTGGGGAGGAGGGGGAAAGATTTGTATGGGATGGACAGCTGTTATACAGGGAGTCAGACAAGCAGGTAGCTGTTAGTTAGTTGTACCACAGAGGTACCGAGCCGAATTGCTGCGGATAGCGCATGATATTCCGCTATCCGGGCATTTGGGGGTCAGTCGTACCCGATACCGACTGACCCAGAGTTTCTTTTGGCCAGGAGTTAGCCAGAAGGTGCGGAAGTATTGCAGTACCTGCGATACGTGCCAGAGGGTAGGGAAGAGGGGAGACCGGAGGATGGTGAAGTTGCATTCGCTACCTATAATTGAGGAACAATTCCACAGAATAGCAGTATAGGCCCCCTTCAGAAATATATTTTTACGGTTGTAGATTATGCCACCCGATATCCAGAGGCGGTGGCCCTGACAAATATACACGCCGAAACCGTGGCCGAGGCCCTGATGCATATCTTTTCCCGGATGGGGTTACCCAGGGAGATCATCTCGGATCAGGGTACTCAATTTACCGCAGAAGTCACTCAGCAACTCTGGAGATTTTGTGACGTTAAACCTATCATTAGTGTCCCCTACGATCCCCAGACCAATGGGCTCTGTGAAAGGTTCAATGGCACATTAAAACAAATGCTCCGAACCTTTTGCCGAGACCCACAGGGACTGGGAGCGATTCCTGCCTCACCTCCTCTTTGCTTACCGGGAGGTGCCGCAGGAGACAACCGGGTTTTCCCCATTTGAGACCAACTGGAGGCCCTAACTAAGACAGTAAGGGAAATCCTTCAGGCGGCTCAGACGCGCCAACGCACCTGGTATGATCAGGGCGCCAAGGTTGGGCAGAAAGTTTTAATCTTAAAACCTGTCCGACATGATAAGCTACAGGCTGCCTGGCAAGGCCCTTATAAAGTTGTGGAACAGAGATGTGACACCACTTATATAATTGGCCCCTGCACAGGAACTGGAGGGCGACGCATGCTCCATGTGAACATGCTGAAGCCCTACCAGGAACGCTCAGAGGAGGTGACAGCAATTTGTGCACCCAACTCCGACGAGTTTGACAGCCTTCCCCTCCCAGATCTGCTGGGAGACGGTAGGCTGTCTGGGGATTTAGGAGAGGTTGTGCTGGGAGACCGGCTGAGCCCACAGGAGCGTACCGATGTACAGCAGATGTTGCGAGAGAAGCAAGAGACATTCTCTAATGTACCTGGATACACTCCTCTGGCCACTCACCGGGTGGAAACCCCAGGGCAACTCCCCATGCGCCAGACCCCATACCGCATCCCTGAAGCAGTACGGGAGAATTACTAATTTTCACACCATTTCTAGATTACCTGCATTCAGGGCCGGATTAAGAGCCCAGTGGGCCTGGTGCTGATAATTATGATGGGCCTAATTACAAAATCTTATTGACCAAAAACACTAAAACAGTCCTACCTCCTAAGCGTCATGTATCTGATGGAGATGATGCTGTAGGGAAACTCATAGGATGCAACTATGAGAAAACAATACCCTTTGCTAATCTCATGCTTTCATCTTTCAAGTAAACCCATACCCCCTAACAGCAGTGTCCAGTAAAGCAGGAAGTCTATGGATGCGGTAAAAGGGTGGGCTACTGACACAAATCACATAACCAGAACGACCGTAAGGGCGAACATACACAAACAGGGGGAATGTCTGTGTCCCTATGTCTCCCAGTCCCTTAGTGTTTGTGTCCTCATGTCTCCCAGTGTCCCCATGTCACTAGGGGACATTGAGAGACATAGGGACACTGGGAGACATGGGGACACAGATACTAGGGAACACTGGGAGACCTGGGACATCTGAGACTCTTGGGGACACTGGGTGACAGACACGAGGGGACACGGGGAGACATGGGGCACTGAGACACTGTGATATATAGGGGACATTGGAGACTTGATAAAAACCTGGGTACAGGTCAAAATGTTGCGGTGTCCAATAAACCTGCTTAAAGCTATCACAGTGAGTGCCTGAGATTTTGTTATTTTATACTAGGGGACACTGAGACACTACGGGCACAGAGACACTACGGGCACAGAGAGACATGGGGCACAGAGACACTGATACATAGGGGACATTGGAGACTTGATAAAGACCTGGGTACAGGTCGAAACGTTGCGGTGTCCAATAAACCTGCCTAAATCTATCACAGTGATTGCCTGAGATTTTTTCTTTTATACTAGGGGACACTGAGACACTAGGAGACATGGGGACACAGAGACATTGGGAGACTAGGGGACTTTGGGAGTCTAGGGAACACTGAGACACTAGGGACACTGGCACACTACAGTGACTGAGAGGCACCACGGACACATGGGGATACTGAGATACTAGGGACACTGGCTGGGAGACATGGGGACACTGCCATGTCTCCTATGTCTCAAAGTCTCCCAGTGTACCCATGTCTCCCTTTGTCTCCATGCCTCTCAGTGTCCCCATGTCGCCCAGTGTCCCCTAGTGTTTGTATCCCCATGTCTCCCAGTGTCCCTTAGAGTCTGTGTCCTCATGTCTCCCAGTGTCCTGATGTCACTAGGACACTAGGGGACACTTAGAGACATGGGGACACTGGGAGACATGGGGCCACTGAGACACTAAGGACAGTGGCTGGGAGACATGGGGACACAGATTAGGGGCCACTGTGAGACATGGGGCCACTGTGTCCCTAGTGTCTCAGGGTCATGGGCGTCCGAATGGAGGGGGTAAAGGGGGGTACTTGGACCCCCCGGATTTTTCAGCTTGTGCTGCTATTTTTCATTGTAGTGTGAGAATACAGTGCAATACCAGCGCTGTGAATGGAGAAAGGCAGGAAGCTACAGCTTATCCCTGCCTCTCTCTCATGACTGAAACCGCAGGGGAGCAGCACATGGGGAGCCTACAGAGCAGGTAAGTGAGGGATGGGGGGTGGGGGAGACCGCATAGAGGAAGGTAAAGTAGAAGGAGCAGAAAGGTTCTGCAAGGGGCAGGACGGGTCAGCAAGGAATAGAAAGGGGCAGCAAGAAGCAAGAAGGGGTCGAAGGTTTTCAAGGAGCAGGAGGGTAAAGTAGAAGGAGCAGCAAGGAGCAGGAGGGGTCAGCGAGGAGTAGAAAGGGTCTGCAAGAGGCAGGAGGGGTCAGCAAGGAATAGGAAGGGGCAGCAGGAAGGGGTAGGGACGGTCTGCAAGGAGCAGGAGGGGTCACCAAGGAGTAGGAAGGGGCAGCAAGAAGCAAGAAGGGGTCGAAGGTTTTCAAGGAGCAGGAGGGTAAAGTAGAAGGAGCAGCAAGGAGCAGGAGGGGTCAGCAAGGAGTAGAAAGGGTCTGCAAGAGGCAGGAGGGGTCAGCAAGGAATAGGAAGGGGCAGCAGGATGGGGTAGGGACGGTCTGCAAGGAGCAGGAGGGGTCAGCAAGGAGTAGGAAGGGTCTGCAAGGAGCAAGAGGGGTCAGCAAGGAGTAGGAAGAGGCAGCAAGGAGTATGAAGAGGCAGCAAGGAGCAGGAAGAGGCAGCAAGGAGTAGGAAGAGGTAGCAAGGAGTAGGAAGAGGGAGCAGGAAGGGTCTGCAAGGAGCAGGAAGGGGCAGCATGGAGTATGAAGAGGCAGCAATGAGTAGGAAGAGGCAGCAAGGAGTAGGAAGAGGTAGCAAGGAGTAGGAAGAGGGAGCAGGAAGGGTCTGCAAGGAGCAGGAAGGGGCAGCATGGAGTAGGAAGGGGCAGCATGGAGTAGGAAGAGGCAGCAAGGAGCAGGAGGGGTCAGCAAGGAGTAGAAAGGGTCTGCAAGGGGCAGGAGGGGTCAGCAAGGAGTAGTAAGGGTCTGCTAGGAGTAGGAAGGGGCAGCAAGGAAGGGTCTGCAAAAAGCAGGAAGGGTCTGCAAGGAGCAGGAAGGGTCTGCAAGGAGCAGGAAGGGGCAGCAAGGAGCAGGAAGGGGCAGGAAGAATCAGAAGGAACAGAAAGGATCAGCAAGGGGCTGCAAGAAGCTGGAAGGGGCAGAAAGAAGCAGGACGGGCAGTAAGAAGCAGGAAGGGTCTGCAAGAAGCAGGAAGGGCCATCAAGGAGCAGGAAGAGCCATCAAGGAGCAGAAAGGGATCAGAAAGAGAAAGGAGCAGAAGGGCGCAAAATAAGCAGAAAGTAGCAGAAAGGTAAAGGAGCAGAAGGAGCCTCAGAAGACAAAGAAGACTGTGTCAAATGAAGGAGAAGAAAATGAGATTGGAGCACTTCATTCTGGACACCACATCATAAGGCGTTGGTACCTGGGCCTGGCAGGGAAACTTTGGACCTTCTCATCTCCCCAGGTAAAAACAAACAATATCAGTGTTAATGTGTTCACTTTTATTTACTGAGTGTCAGGAAACACAGAGGGTCGCTGGGTAGGGGTGCCGCTGATTGGCTAGATGGGTCAGCTAGCACTCTAAGCCAATCAGTAGCTCCCCATTCATAAAAACGTAAAACATTTTTATGAATCGGGAACTAGCGATTGGCTTAGAGTATCAGCTGACCACTCTAGCCAATCAGCGGCACCCATGCCCAACGTCAATCTGCACTTCCTGACACTCTGTTTCAGAAGTCGAATACCACTGAGCGACCTGGAGATCTGGAGCACAAGGAAGCCTTTGGGGGTAAACCATTTGAGAGCGGTTTCACCCCTTCAAAGAAAGAGCACCCAGGGGCCTCCTTGCATCACAGCATTTTCATTTAGATAAAGTTGTTATTGTGACCAGAATGTTCCTGTAATTTGATTAAAGGAACACTATAGTGTCAGGAATACAAACATATATTCCTGACACCATAGTTGTGAAAACGCTATTCATCCTTGCTTTATGTGAAAATGATTATGCTCCTTCCCTTTCATGACACTGTCAAAAAGGGGCCAAGCATGGATGTCATTACAATTATGCCCCCCCCCCCCCCCCGGAAAAATTCCCGCGGACGTCCATGCTCAGGGTCCCCATGTTCCCCAGTGTCCCAATGTCTCAGCGTCCCCATGTCTCGGAGCTGCTGTCTGGACTCTCTGTGCAGAGCTGCTCCCCCGCGGATCAGTGAGTAGAGAGAGGCAGGGAGGGAGATGCCGTAACTTCTTATCACTGCCTCTCTCCACACAAACAGCGACCCCTACTGGCCGGCGCTGGTATTGCAGAATAATCTATGTTTATACTGAGACAGACATTTGTATTGCCGGTATTACTGCAATACCGGCACCGGCTAGGCAGCCTCAAATACCTGAGAAATACTTCTGAGAAATACCTGGCAACCCTAAGAAATACACGAGAAATACCTGGCAACCCTAAGAGTAGTGAGTAAAAAAAAAAAAAAAAAAATGTAAAAAAATTTTTTTTTTTTTTTTTTTTTAACCAATGGGCCTATTCCATGGGCCTGGGCCTGGAGCTGCAGCTCCATCAGCCCCTATGTTAATCCGGCCCTGCCTGCATTGTTTCCCCAAATTATTTTTTCTGATGATGATATTTGGACGAACCACACTGTCAAAACGAACAAGTTTGAATTATGTAAAGAAAGTGCGCATGTTCACAGCTACATAAATGCATCTACGGGGACATGTGATAATCTATTCATCTTGGTCATCATTTTCAAATCCTTAATCTATTCACACCACTCTATATTTGATAAATCAATGATGTCATTCACATCGCGCACTAAAAAACAAACTTAGGTCCATGAAAACCCAGGTGGAGGTGGATTTGCAAAAATGTGTTTACACATTTAGTTGCATTTTTCTTTTTATAGGTTCATGCAAAGTTCTATGAATCAAACTAATTAGTAACCATATGACTCATGAAACCATGTAACTTTCTACGGTCCATTAAGCCACTTTCTTTTTTTAAATTATGAGCACGCAGATTTCAATCTGCACCTTTTTTCTCTGTAACATGTCGCAAGGCATCATAAAATTTACTGTCCAAGAATATTTATCCAACCATGTTTCAATACAGCATGGAGTTTTGTTAGAGAGCTAAATACATTCTTGTTTAACCACAGAATTGTAGCAAAGTGAATGGTAAAATCAATCCACAACATTGAGGGTGCAAAATATTAATGAAGATTATTAGAAAGAAAAAAAAAAACTCTAACATATTACTAACTTCCTCAATGATTGAGGGTGTTAATGATATGAGTTAGAGTTTTTTTTTTTTTTTTTTTTTAGAATCTTCATTAATATTTTGTACCCTCAATGTTGTGGATTGTAATTCCCAGATTTTACTATTAGCATGACGTAAAGTCATGATATTATTAATAACACGGAGGCGAGTATTATGCAAATCTCTTTCTTTATTTTCCCTCAGCAGCAAAATGAGAGAAAAAATATATTTTAACTCAAAAAAATGTATACATATAACAAAAACTTCCTAGAAGCTGCTAACCATGAAGTAGTACAGTAGTATATTTTCCTCTTCTTTGCTCCAAGACCGAGGAACAGCACACTGAAGAAAATCATAACTTTCAACTTTGCAACCGGAAAAAGGACCATCCAGAGAATATTAAACTGTTGAGAGAGAAAAATAGATGGTAATATTTCTCCTACGTACTCCAAGTCACGTAATGTAATGCAGACATAGTTAAATAAAAACCTAACTGCCCATACCAAGATACATCTCCGTATACATCTAGCCAGTCTAAAATCCATTTTATCATAGTCACCCACACCCTGGGAGGGTGGGAGGGAATAATACTCGCCTCCATATAATTTATATTAACTTTACATCATGTTAATAGTGAAATCTGAGCATTTTTTTTAATGACATGGAGGCGGGTATTATGCAAGTTTAAAACTGAGCAATGAAACATGCTCAATAGGCTGGAAATAAAATGTCCGAAATGTAGAATCATGTGACCAATCCGCAGTCTTAAGAATGACCAAACGGCAACCCACAACCGACGCCTTAGAAGCCTTCACTCCCCTCACTGAGTGAGCCAAAAATATGGAGGTATCCACTCCTGCTAATGATATTAAATCTCGCACCCAGTGTGCCAGAGTAGTTGTAGATACAGGAAGATGAGGTTTCTTGAATGATATGAAGAGGTGGTGTTGATTTGGGATACGCAGAGAGCTTGTGTGGCCCAAGTATGATCGAAGACATGCAACTGGGCACAATGCTGGCTTCTCTGCAAAACTCTGGTAGAAAACCGTCTTGATAGCCGGCTTCATCATCCGTGTGATGTCAAAGGAGATACCCTCAGGAAGGAAAGTCACTGCATCCCAATCGAGTGCTCTCACGTCCAAAACTCGCTTACAGGATAGCAAAAAACATAACATAAGCAATTTCCATGAGAGTTGCTTGAGGGACAGGGTATCATCTGGAAACCAAGACTCCAAGAGATGCAAAACCATGTTGAAGTCCCAAAAGGAGGTATATCTAGGTCTAGGTGGTCTCGAGAGTCTGAGCCCCCTTAGGAGTTGACAGACAAAAGGATGTTTACCAATGGGAGATCTGTCAATGCCTTGATGTCCAGCAGAAATAGCTGATCTAAATACGTTCACAGTTTGATATGCCTTCCCTGCATCGAACAGCAAAGTCAGACATTGAAGGACTTATTCAAAGTTGCTGATACTGAATCTAATGACTGTTTCAAGCACCAACCAGCCCATGAATGCCAGGTAGTCTCATAGGCAGATCTAGTACCTGGGGCCCAACCGTTATCAAGGAGTCGCAGAGTTGATTGTGGAACATTCGGGAGTGTCCAGAGACTCTTGAAATCAATCAAACCATGAGATGGAGTAGTCCCTGATCTACCAGCTCGTGTGACTTCCCATCCAGGTCAACCAGTAGATTTGAAACCTCCAGGATTATCAGTGGGAAATCCAACGACATCTCTAGGAGCCGGGGAAACCAGGGCAGAGACTTCTACAGTGGAGTAACAATTGCTAGAGGACATTGGTGTCTACATAGATAAGTCAGAGTTTGTGATATCAGATTGAAGGGGGGGAATGCGTAGTGACATGTTGGTAGCCAATCCTGAAGGAATGCATGCATAGCCAGGGCGGTTGGATCCAGTCTCAAACTGAAGTAGTGGGGCAGTTGAGAATTCAGTCTGGATGCAAACAGGTCGGTATCCAGAGTTCACCACAATTGATTGATCTTCTGAAAAATCAAGTTGTGTAAGTGCCAATCCCTGGCATCTCGGAGGTACTCAGAATTCCAGGAAAAATACAAAAGAAACAGCGCTAGAGAAACCAATACTAAGAAAATGGGCAGCAGACCTAAGGTAGGGTTCCCTCTAAGCCCTACTAGTAGGAATAATACAAAGGTAAAAAGGGGAAAAGGTTGCACCAAAGACAGAAGTACGTATATAAAAGTATATTAAAAAAAAGAGTCCAATCGTGATGTAAAATCCAAAACACAAAAGATACCAAAAGGAGTCCTAGATCAAATCTTGCCAGGGGGAAAGCCAACAGTCTTATGTGGAGAATGTTGTCTGTAGCAGTCATATGGAAACAACTTGATGGATCCATATGGGGAAACGGAGGAAAGGTGCAATAAGTCCAATACGGAAGTGGTCTAAAAGCAATAGGGTCTAATGTAGTCCTACTCACGTTTGATAGGCTATAAACCAGCTATAAAATATCCACAATACATTTTACCTATAGAGGTTTTCTCAAGTGGAGGTAAAAAAGACATGCTTGGTAAGGTTGGGTTTATATAGGGAACTATATATACTAGATATATATACTAGAAATAAAACAATTATAACTTTGGTGCCTAAATGACGTCATTATATAAAAATTTACATAATCAAAACAAAATTCAAAACAATCAATACATACAGTAAGTTTATTGTATAGGGGACTTGTGTGTAAAATTTGGCTTTGAAATGAGCATTATAAGTAAGTTTAAAACTGGATTGAATGTGTTCATGTGATCGGCGGCCATTTTTGGCTCGGAATTTGTCGCAGTGTGGTAAGGGAAATGTAGTTGGAGAAAAGGGGGTGTGGTGTAATGGCCATCGGAATCTGGCTTTTTACATAGTGATAAAGTGCAGATGGAGAGAGACAAGGTGGGCGTAGTTAGCGCCGCAAGCCGAGTTTAGTTTAGAATAGGAGGAAGCAGATCAAGCGGAGGGAGTGGTTGCAGAGGAAGGGGGCGTGGATAACTTACGTGGGCTGGTGGGAATTGTGGGAAATGTAGTGTTAGTGCAGATTTTCGAAATGAAAGATAATGGGGAAGTTAATATTGAAAAGGGGGGCGTGGTAGACGGCCAAAAAGCTAAAATTAAAAGATTCTGATTAATAATAGGAAAAAATAGAAACACAAATCAATTTTAATATTAAAGAATCTGTTTTTTGGGGGGGGGAAGTGCATCAGTGATGTAGTGTTATCAAATGGGAATACAGTACATATTAATAGTGATGTGTACAGAATAAAAAATACATATAATACATAAGAGGTAAATGAAGAGTTAATATTAAAACTGTTAAATGAGAATATATATTGGAAGATAAAAGTGCTTATTCAATAGAAAGTTGTAAAAAGGTATAAAGGTCAAAGTCTACATTTATCTTTATTTTTTTTGGCACAATCTTAGCACATGGAGATTTCGTAAGGACATTTTTATTGAGGATCGAAACTGGATATCTCGGATAAAGAAATCTTTACTTATTTAAGAGTGAGACATTTTTTAAACAAATTGCCCCCTGATCGGCGGGTGGGGGCCCTAAAGTAAAAAAAGGAGAGAGGACCTATGGTCCTCCCCACCGGCCCCCACCCCTGAGCGGCGGGTGGGGGCCCTAAATAAAAATTGGGGGGACGGGGACCTAATGTCCTCCCCCCTGGCCCCTTTTTTTTTTTTTTTTTTTTTTAACAGTGAGCAGCCACAGGCTGCTCACTGTTTAAAAGACATGCCCCTACTCGCGGTATAGCGTGTAGGGGCATCATTTTCTAATACTAAGTAATCTTTACTTAGTATTAGTAAATTTGGCTGAAAGACCAATTCAGGTCTTTCAGCCTTTTAGTAGATAGCTCCCTAATACCGTGGAAATTAGGGAGTTATCTACTTATTCATTCCTGTCATTACATTGACTGGCCAAGTAACTTACATTTTATATGAATGTGTGTTACTTGATTGTTGTAAGTGTTGCAAACGCTTACAGCTGAATCCTGGCTATGTTTGTATACTTTTTATTTAAAATTGTATGCAATGTAACATTCTTCTTCTTTCACTGGGTAAGTATATTAGTACTTAGGCAATACTGTGCTTCGGAACTTGGCACTTTGACACCTCGGGACTTCGGCACCTTGGAACTTCAGCACTTCGGCCTACTACACTTCAGAAATTCGGTAATTTCTGCACTTCAGGACTTCGACAATTCGTCACTTTGGCAATTCAGATATTCGGACATTCGGAAGCACCCGAATGTCCAAATTTCCCGAAATTCGGCCGAATTTTCATTCGGACCGAAACAAATTGCACATGTCTAATAGTGTACAGAATTAAGAATACATATAATACATAAGAGGTAGATGAGTTAATATTAAAACTGTTAAATGAGAATATATATTGGAAGATAAAAATGCTTTATCAATAGAATGTTATAAAAAGTTATAAAGGTCAAAGTCTACATTTATTTTTATTTTATTTTTGCACAATCTTAGCCCATGGAGATTTCGTAAGGAATTTTTTATTGAGTATCGAAACTGGATATCTCCGATAACTAAATCTTTACTTATGTAAGCGTGAGAGGTTTTTTTAAACAAATTCATTTTAACCCCTTAAGGGGTTAAAGCTTGAAGGAGATAAAAAAGAACCTAATGCATAGAGATGTCCCGAACAGTTCCTGGTGAACATAGCTTGTTTGCGTTTGCCACGGTGGGCAAACATATGCGATGTTCGGTCCGCCCCCTATTCGTCATCATTGAGTAAACTTTGACCCTGTACCTCACAGTCAGCAGACACATTCCAGACAATCAGCAGCAGACCCTCCCTCCAAGACCCTCCCACCTCCTGGACAGCATCCATTTTAGATTCATTCGGAAGCTGCATTCTTAGTGAGAGGAGGGACAGTGTAGCTGCTGCTGATTTAATAGGGAAATCGATAGCTAGGCTAGTGTATTCAGTGTCCACTACAGTCCTGAAGGACTCATCTGATCTCTGCTGTAAGGACAGCACCCCAAAAAGCCCTTTTTAGGGCTAGAACATCAGTCTGCCTTTTTTTTTTCCTGTGTAATCTAATTGCAGTTGCCTGCCTGCCAGCGTGTGTGTCAGGCTCACAGCGTATACTGTGAGGACATAGTTGACTGGCTAACACAGGACACCCAATCTTCTACAGCTTCCGCTCGGAACCTTGACGCACCATCCTCCTCCAGCTTAGCTTCGGGCACCTCTCAAGTTACCACTCGCCCGCCTGCCGCCACCACCAACACTAGCACCACAGCCGCTTCACTTGATCTGTCAGAGGAGTTATTTCTCCTCCTACTCCATCCTCTTCCATAACCTCCTCGGCTGAGTCCTCTTCTGCTGCTGCGTCTTGCTCCACATCATCGGCACCTCCCCAGCTCCCAGGTACTATTCCACATTCCGGATACGGCAGTGTCACGCCGTCTTGGGGTTGACTTGCCTGAAAGCAGATTCACACCGGACAAGCACTCCTGTCCGCCCTGAACGCACAGGTGGATCAGTGGCTGACTCCGCACCAACTGGAGATCGGAAAAGTGGTTTGTGACAACGGAAGAAATTTGTTGGCGACATTGAATTTGGCCAAGTTGACACATGTGCCGTGCATGGCACATGTGTGTAATCTGATCGTACAACGCTTTGTGCATAAGTACCCAGGCTTACAGGACGACCTGATGCAGGACAGGAAGGTGTGTGGCCATTTCAGGCGTTCCTACACGGCCATGGCGCACTTTTCAGATATCCAGCGGCGAAACAACATGTCAGTGAGGCGCTTGATTTGCGACAGCCCGACACGTTGGAATTCAACACTCCTAATGTTCGACCGCCTGCTCCAACAAGAAAAAGCCGTTAACGACTATTTGTATGACCGGGGTGCTAGGACAGCCTCTGTGGAGCTGGGAATTTTTTTGCCACATTACTGGACGCTCATGCGCAATGCCTGTAGGCTCATGCGTCCTTTTGAGGAGGTGACAAACCTAGTCAGTCGCACCGAAGGCACCATCAGCGACATCATACCATTTGTTTTCTTCCTGGAGCATGCCCTGCGAAGAGTGCTGGATCAGGCCGTAGATGAGCGTGAAGAGGAAAAGGAAGAGTTGTGGTCACCATCACCACCAGAAACAGCCTTATCAGCATCGCTTGCTGGACCTGCGGCAACGCTGGAAGAGGATTGTGAGGAAGAGGAGTCAGAGGAGGAATGTGGCTTTGAGGAGGAGGAGGAAGACCAACCACAACAGGCATCCCAGGGTGCTCGTTGTCACCTATCTGGTGCCCGTGGTGTTGTACTTGGCTGGGGGGAAGAACATACATTCAGTGAGATCACTGAGGACGAGGAACGGGACATGAGTAGCTCGGCATCCAACCTTGTGCAAATGGGGTCTTTCATGCTGTCGTGCCTGTTGAGGGACCCTCGTATAAAAAGGCTGAAGGAGAACGACCTTTACTGGGTGTCCACGCTACTAGACCCCCGGTATAAGCAGAAAGTGCCTGAAATGCTACCGAATTACCGCAAGTCAGAAATGATGCAGCAGTTCCACAATAAATTAAAAAGTATGCTTTACACAGCATATAAGGGTGATGTCACAGCACAACGGGAATCTAACAGGGGAAGAGGTGAAAGTAATCTTCCTCCTCCTACGACCACGTGTTGTTGATGGAGGACATGCAGAGCTTTTTAAATCCTACGCAGCCCTTCGGGGTCCACCCTCAGAGAACGACTCGACCGACAGGTAGCAAACTATCTCGCCTTAACTGCAGATATCGACACTCTGAGGAGCGATGAACCCCTTGACTACTGGGTGTGCATGCTTGACCTGTGGCCTGAGCTATCCCAATTTGCGATAGAACTTCTGGCCTGCCCCGCTTCAAGTGTCCTGTCAGAAAGGACCTTCAGTGCAGCAGGAGGTATTGTCACTGAGAAGAGAAGTCGCCTAGGTCAAAAAAGTCTAGATTAACTCACCTTTATTAAGATGAATGAGGGATGGATCCCGAAGGGACTGACAGTGGGCGATACATTCGACTAAAAAAAAGCCTGATGAGGGGGACGTAACAGGGATTAAACTCATAAGAATAGTACACAGTAGTATACACTGCCTTAATATTACAGAAACATTCTTTAAAGTACTTCACAGATGGTACCTAGCTCCAACTAGATTAGCTAAAATATCTCTGAATAATTCTCCACTTTGCTGGAGATTGTGGGGATATTGATGGGGTGATAAATATTAAAATAATATTTTCATAAAAAATGATATAATGGCACTGTCCCCAAATATGATAATAGAAAGCTGAGAATTCCCCACTATATTTAATTCTCTTAGATCCTTAAGAATGTTTCACTAGAGGATTTTACCCCACACAGTAAATCACAATTTCTTTATAATAATATAATTTATTGTGACAATAATAATAATAAAAATAATAATATGTAACATGCGTGACAATAATCAGTGAACATAGGTATACAGTAATGGCAATGGTTTAAACAGTACAGCGGCTAAAAGCAATCAGTTGTCAATAATTTACAAGATTTATGACAGGACACTTAACTTCACACAGAACACAGAATTCCACAGAATTCCACAGAATACAATAGTGCAGCGAGAAGCAAGAAAAACTTCGGCTGACAGTTAGATCATCTGAGTAACCCTTTCAATGCAGGCTAGAATCCTCCTGTGCATATAATAACCTATTCTGTTGCAATTTTCAATTTAAGCAATGTTCATATCAGATCATTAACTATTCCTGGAACCATCCAATAAGAATAATCTACCAGATTTTACATTAGCCAAATTTTAATTTCCCTACAAAAGATACACTATCTTATTTCAGAGCAAATCAATACATCTGGATAAAAACATTGGTATGCTAACTTGTGACAAATTTATCATTAATATATCGTTATTTTATTCCATGTGCAGGAATGTAATTGTTATAACCATATATTCCTTAGTTAACTAAGATTTCTAATAATTGGAATCTAACCGATATTTATCCAGGCATATATATTCCTGCTATATGTAACATTTTTATTAATTTAAATTAATTAAATAAAACCAGCATAATAACCAGTTATGTTGTAGAAGTTCTTATCAGATGAATTCAAAGATCTGTCCCAGGAATTGAATGCAAGTATGATTGATGTATAGAGGCGTGCATGTAATAGAGAAAGTGGTGTTGGTTTGGAAAGTTGAGTCAAAGAGAGTTTGAGAGCTGAGTGTTAGATGTTGAATCTTGAATACAAATACAGAAAGTTAAGTCCTGCGCTCACTCCCATCCTTCCTGGGTGGCAGCAATGACTACAATACACATCAGCCCCGCTTAGGGGCTTGACGTTGGCAGGCGGGTATTCCCTCCAATGGCCATTGGAGTAACTAAATGACCTCCATTTGTTTAAATATATATTGGCATTAAAGAGAGAGCGCAGGTAACTTGTTTTTCTTTGGTTTTTACTATATATTGGGGCTGATGTGTATTGTAGTCATTGCTGCCACCCAGGAATGATGGGAGTGAGCACAGGACTTATCTTTCTGTATTTGTACTCACTTTTTGTATCACACAGCTTTGTTACAATGCTGCCACCCATCCCATGTGTTCCCTATTGAGGGTTAATAAATATATAGTTACATAGTTACATAGTTACATAGATGAAAAGAGACTTGCGTCCATCAAGTTCAGCATTCCTCACATATGTTTTTTGCTGTTGATCCAAAAGAAGGCAAAAAACCTAGTCTGAAGCGCTTCCAATTTTGCCACAAACTAGGAAAACATTCCTTCTTGACCCCAAAATAGCAGTCAGATGTCTCCTTGGATCAAGCAGCTATTACCCCACTAATTAGAAATTATATCCCTGTATGTTATGTTTTTGCTAGTATTTATCCAATTGCAGTTTAAACATCTGTAATGACTGACAAAACCACCTCTTCAGGCAGATAATTCCATATCCTTATTACTCTTACTGTAAAAAAAACATTTTTTTGCCTTAGATGAAATCTCTTTTCTTCCAGCCTAAATGTGTGATCTCGTGTCCAATGTATAGCCCTGTTTATGAATAGGTTTTCAGATGAAGGTTTGTACTGGCCCCGAATATAATGTTATCATATCCCCTCTATATGGGTGTAGATAAAAAATACCCCTCTGTCTCATTTGAGATCTCTTTGCCAGAAGTTCAAGGAAGCAAGCTGAAGGGTCAGTGTTAGGACCGCTTAGGGGGGTCTGCCTTGATGTTGGCAGGTGGGCATTCCCTCCAAAGGTCATTGGAGTAACTAAATGACCTCCATTTGTTTAAATATACATAGGGATTAAGGCGAGAGCGCAGGTAACTTGTTTTTCTTTGGTTGAATCTTGAATGTCCGAATTGAGTGTCAGTCCCAGAATGTGTGCATGTTTATCTCCCTCTCTTCCCTTTGTTCTTACTTTTTGAAGGGCCAAACCCTCTGCACATCATTAGTTGATCGGACAAATAGGGAACTGGAGGTGTGTGTACCTTATCTAGTATTATCTAGTTTCTGAACAGTAGATGGTGCAATTACATCACCAACATTTCTTGTCCTGGAAAGAGTTAACTAAAAATGATGATGATTTCGATGTCATTTGGCTTATCTATAATGGCCACTATAACTCAAATTTGCTGTCAGTTCAAAGGAATTCCCCAGTCTTCGTGGCGGCAATTTGAATCGGAATTCTAGAATTGACACCTCCTAACCTTAATTTTACTGTTTACTTACAATGGCACTTTGTAAGATTTAGTAAGTAAAATTAATTAATAAGTGTTTTCTGTAACCGTTATCTGGTACTTGTGTCTGTGTTTGAAATTATTTCTATTTCATTAACATCAGAGGCGGCTCTAGACTTTATGAGGCCTTAGGCGAAATGCAAACATGAGGCCCTACTAACAAAAAAGTGTCACATATACACATTGATTCACTGTCTACCTGTGTATGTGCCTGAGAGTGTGTCTGACAGAGAGTATCCTTGTGTGTGCGAATGTATGTCTCTGTGAGCATGTTTGCGTTTTTGTCTGAGACCCTATGTGTATGGGGTAGCTGATGGTGAGAAGGAGCGGGGGGTGTGATGGTGAGAAGGAGCGGGGGGTGTGATGGTGAGAGGGAGCGGGGGGTGTGATGGTGAAAGGGAGCGGGGGGTGTGATGGTGAAAGGGAACGGGGGGTGTGATGGTGAAAGGGAGCGGGGGGTTGATGGTAATGTGAGAGGGAGCGGGGGGGGATGGTAATGTGAGAGGGAGCGGGGGGGATGGTAATGTGAGAGGGAGTGGGGGGTGATGGTAATGTGAGAGTGAGGGGGGTTAATGTGAGAATGAGAGGGGGTAATGTGAGAGTGAGTAATGTGAGATTGAGAGGGGGTAATGTGAGTGAGAGGGGGGTAATGTGAGTGAGAGGGGGGTAATGTGAGTGAGAGGGGGTAATGTGAGTGAGAGGGGGTAATGTGAGAGTGGGGGGCTAATGTGAGAGTGGGGGGCTAATGTGAGAGTGGGGGGGGCTAATGTGAGAGTGAGTAATGTGAGAGTGAGAGGGGGTTAATGTGAGAGTGAGTAATGTGAGATTGAGAGGGGGTAATGTGAGAGTGAGAGGGGGTAATGTGAGAGTGAGAGGGGGATAATGTGAGAGTGAGAGGGGGCTAATGTGAGAGTGGGGGGCTAATGTGAGAGTGGGGGGGTAATGTGAGAGTGGGGGGGCTAATGTGAGAGTGAGTAATGTGAGAGTGAGAGGGGGTAATGTGAGAGTGAGAGGGGGTAATGGAAGAGTGAGAGGGGGTGATGTGAGAAGGAGGGGGTGATGGTGAGTGGGGGAGGCTGAGGGTGGTGACGGAGGGTTATGCTGAGGGTAGTGATGCTGAGGGTGGTGGGGGGTGAGGCTGAGGGTGGTGACGGAGGGTTATGCTGAGGGTAGTGATGCTGAGGGTGGTGGGGGGTAATGCTGAGGGTGGTGAGGGGTAATGCTGAGGGTGGTGAGGCTGAGGGTGGTGGGGGGTGATGCTGAGGGGGTGAGGGGGGTGATGCTGAGGGTGGTGGGGGGAGTGATGCTGAGGGTGGTGATGTTGAGGGTGGTGGTGGGTGGTGAAGCTGAGGGTGGTGAGGGGTGATGCTGAGGGTGGTGGGAGGTGAGGCTGAGGGTGGTGGGGGTTATGGGGGATGGTGAGGCTGAGGGTGTTGGGGGGGTGAGGCTGAGGGTGAAGGGGTAATGGTGAGGGTGGTGGGGGTGAGGCTGAGGGTGGTGGGGGGTGAAGCTGAGGGTGGTGGGGGGTGAAGCTGAGGGTGGTGGGGGGTGATGGTGACGGTGGTGGGGGTGTAGCTGAGGGTGGTGGGGGTGAGGCTGAGGGTGGTGGGGGGTGATGGTGGGGAGGGGTGATGGTGAGGGTGGTGAGGGGTGATGGTGGTGGGGGGTGAGGCTGAGGGTGGTGATGGTGGTGGGTGGTGATGGTGGTGAGGCTGAGGGTGGTGGGGGGTGATGGTGAGGCTGAGGTGATGGTGGTGGGGGTGAGGCTAAGGGTGGTGGGGTGATGGTGGTGGGGTGTGAAGCTGAGGGTGGTGGGGGTGATGGTGGTGGGTGAGGCTGAGGGTGGTGGGGGGTGATGGTGGTGGTGGGGGGTGAGGCTGAGGGTGGTGGGGGGTGAGGCTGAGGGTGGTGGGGGTGATGGTGGTGGGGGGTGAAGCTGAGGGTGGTGGGAGGTGAGGCTGAGGGTGGTGGGGGGTGAGGCTGAGGGTGGTGGGGGGTGAGGCTGAGGGTGGTGGGGGGTGAGGCTGAGGGTGGTGGGGGTGATGGTAGTGGGGGGTGAAGCTGAGGGTGGTGGGAGGTGAGGCTGAGGGTGGTGGGGGTGATGGTGGTGGTGGAGGGGTGAGGCTGAGGGTGGTGAGGCTGAGGGTGGTGGGGGGTGATGGTGGTGGTGGGGGTGAGGCTGAGGATGGTGTAGGGTGATGGAGGGGGTGAGGCTGAGGGTGGTGGGGGGTGATGGTGGTCGGGGGTGAGGCTGAGAGTGGTGAGGGGTGATGGTGGTGGTGAAGCTGGGGGTGAGCCTGAGTGTGGTGGGGGGTGATGGGGAGGGAGAGCCTACCTTTCCCTGGTGATCCAGTGGGCTCCCTGGTGGTCCGGTGGTCACTGCTCCCGGTCTGCAGCTCCGCAGAGCTGCAGACCGTGTAATCTCGCGAGATTTCAGAGCGTTGCCGTGGTAACCCGCGGCAACGCTCTGATTGGCCAATTCTCGCGAGTCACATGGTCTGCAGCTCTGCACACTGCGGAGCTGCAGACCAGTGTCTGCGGTGGCTGGCCGGGCAGCCAGGAGGGGCCTCGCACCCGGCGGCATACCGGCAAGCCGCCGGGCCCCCTCCTGGTGTCAGGTCCTCGGTCACTGACCGAGGACCTGACACACTCTGCCAACAGGCGGTTTAGGCGGCCGCGAGGCCCCCGCCAGCGCGAGGCCTTAGGCGGCCGCCTAAACCGCCTAATTAGAGAGCCGCCTCTGATTAACATTAAGAAGAGTATTCCATCCCCCTGCTTTGTTAGACTCATTGCCTTGTTTACATAACGCATTCCTTAGCTCTGGTTTGAATGAATAGAGTTACAGACAGAAAGAATTCTGTGTCTGTCTTGCCTGAAAATCCAAAATGAAGTCAGCTCTGTTTTGAGTGTGACTGTCAATATACACTTTTAATTTCTATCTTAGCACAAAATGTCTGCCGATATAAATATACTGACAAGTAGCCCATGAAGGATCTATGCTACATATTAGGTGGAAGTGTCCAAGAATAATTACATTCTGGGACTCGATATATTCCACTATTTCGGTTTTTAATATAAACCAAAGGAAATCTTTAGAAACAGGTCTTCATCTTAAATGGGGCAAACTCCCCTCAAAAAACATCAAATATTGATTCTCCACCGATGCAGAGAGGGGGAGAGCGGCCGCCTCTCCCCTGCTCCGGCACCCGCCGGCCGAAGTCAACCACCTCAGGCTCCCGGTATCGGTAGTGCTCGGGAAAGGTGTCACAATACTTGCCAGGGTCTCCCTGATGTGGGTAGCTCTGCTTGGCGTAGTTTCCCCCTTTAGATGAGGGGTTAGTTGGAAGGAAACGATTATTTTCCGGGAGCCTCTCTGATGTGCGTCCATCCAGCTAGCAAGTCAGGCTCCGCCCCCCTTCTCCACCGTCTTATGTCCGCAAAAATGATCATCGCAAGATCTTGGAAACAAATATCAACACCACTTATATTCCAACTTGAAATGGAAAGGGGAGTTTCCTACTCAAACGATAACTTAAACTATATTCACCATTACTATCAATGGATTAAAAAGATAAGGGAAACATTTTAATAATTTATTATGAATTGGAAATCTATAAACCTTGATATACTGTGTCTATACTGCGTCAATATATATATATATATATATATATATATATATTAGTTAACCAGGAGAACTATACTAAACAATATTATATATATTTAACTTTTGTATTGAATTGTCTATGAACAAAATTTGCCTTTCAATGTTGTATGTATAATATAAAATATAATAAAACATTTGAAGATCAAAGTCTACATTTAACCCCTTAAGGACCGGACTTTTTTTGCGATGTTGTACATTTGCGACCAGGCATCTTTTTGACACTTTTGTGGTGTTTGTGTTTAGCTGTAATTTTCCGCTCTCTCATTTACTGTTCCCATACAAATTATATATTGTTTTTTTCAGGACAAAAGGGGCTTTCTTTACATACTATTATTCATATAATCTCATGTAATTTAATTTAAAAAAAATGAAAAAATATGATGAAAAATTGAAAAAAAATACACGTTTTTTGAATTTTATGTGAAAAATCTTTTACTCATCTACAAAAGCGAATGAAAAAAACTGCTAAATAGATTCAAAATGTTGTCCTGAGTTCAAAAATACCCAGTGTTTACATGCTTTTTGCTATTTTTTTGCATGTTATAGGGCTATAAGTACAAGTAGGATATTGCGGTTTCAAAACATACATTTTTAAAATGTATCAATAGTGACATTGTAACACTATTATCTGTCATAAATTGCTAAATAACACCCCACATGTACATATTTTTTTAAAAGTAGACAACCCAGGGTATTCAATATGGGGTATGTCCAGACTTTTTTAGTAGCCACTTAGTCGCAAACACTGGCCAAAGTTAGCGTTCATATTTGTTTGTGTGTGAAAAAAGTAAAAAACTAAATTGAACGATAATTTTGGCCAGTGTTTGTGACTAAGTGGTTACTAAAAAAGACTGGACATACCCCATTTGCAATACCTTGGGTTGTCTTCTTTTGCAAATGGTATGCCATCATGAGGGTAATTCTCATTCCTGGGCTACCATACGCTCTCAAAGGCAACGTAACCAACCTGGCCATTTTCAATGTAAAAATATTTGACCTATATATTTGACCCTGTAACTTTCAAAAACGCTATAAAACCTGTACATGGGGGGTCCTGTTCTACTCAGGAGTCTTTGCTGAACACCAATACTAGTGTTTCAAAACTGGAAAATGTATCACAACAATTATATCATCAGTAAAAGTGCTGTTTGTGTGTGAAAAATGCAAAAAAAGTCACTTTCACTGACAATATCATCGCTGTGATATGTTTTACTGTTTTGAATCACTAATATTTGTGTTCAGCGAAGTCTCCCGAGTCAAACAGTACCCCCCATGTACAGGTTTTAGGGTGTCGTAGAACGTTACAGGGTAAAATACAGTGATAGCAAATTAAATTCTCTGTACTTTCGGCCTGGGTTGGCAGGCAGGTCCCTTAAATTGCAATCAATAAAATAACTTAATTATGTAAAAATATTACATAAATACGCACGTAGAATTTAAATATATATGCATATTTATATATTTGAAGTCTACGTGTATATTTATATAATTATTTATGTAATTTTGTATATGGACATATGAATAGTTCGCATTCTTTTTATATATTTATATATACATAGATATATATACAATTTCATTCTAAGTGTATTTTGATATAAATATATATATATATATATTAATATCAAAATACAGTTAGAAATAAATTTCGTATAGATATATAATTTTTTTAATTTAATTTAAATTATTTATTATTCGTATTTTATAATATATATATATATATATACAATATATATAGTTATTATATATATATTATATATATACGTGTGTAAATTAATTATAAGTGTATTTTTATATTAATATATGTACATATTAATATAAAAATACACTTAGCATGACATTATATATATGATATATAGACATATATTATATAGGTATAATATATGTCTATATATCATATATATACACATATATAATAATTTTTTTTTTTATTAACTATAACTTTAAATTTTTTTTTTATTTTACACTGATTTTACAGTTGCAGGGAGACTGCCTGTCAGCACAGACAGCCCCCCTGCAGGCAGAGACTAGGACACCTATTGTGACCATGTGGTCGCCCTGTTGGGCGATCACATGGCCACAGGGGTCCTAAACCGCCATGGGGAGACTGTCTGGGCTGCAGGCAGTCTCCCCACACCGGGCGCACCGCCGATCGCCGCCGGGGGAACGACGGCGATCGGGTAAGTACATTGGACGGTTAGGATGGTTTAGGACCGTCACCGGTCGGCAACGCAAAAATGCCGATGACGGTCCTGAACCGTCCTCCGTCCTTAAGGGGTTAAACCTTCTGGGTTGAGGGTTTTTTAAAAAAACCTTGATTTTTTTTTTACCTAAAATGTTTTTAATATCTCCACTTCTTTGCGGGAGTTTGCTTTTTGAATTCCTATACATTTTAAATATTTGGGGTTTTTGTTGTGCTTTAAAAAGTGTTTAGAGACAGAATGGTTTGGGTATCCTCTTATAATATTGCGACAGTTCTCCGCCAGTCTAGTTTTTAGGCATCTCGCAGTCATGCCTAAGTATTGTAAGCCACAGGGGCACTCAAGTAAACATATTACATTCTTGGTATTACAAAATATGAGATCTTTTATAGGATAAGTATTTTTGGTGCTGTTGGATGTAAAGTGCATAGTTTTAGACTTAATATTGCGGTCTGTACTCTTGCATACTATGCACCTATTACATTTAAAAAAAAACTTTGGATTTGGATAAAAATGTGGATTTTGTGTTTATATGATCTTTAGTGTAGTTTTTGGTGAGGATTGATTTAAAATTTGGAGCACCTCTAAAAACAATACTTGGCTTTTCTGGAATATACTTTTGTAAAACATCATCTTGTTTAAAAATGTGCCAATGTTTATTAATAATTGTTTTTACAGTTGTGCTTTTATTATTAAAATTGAAGATGATGGGCATAATAGGAAGGTCTTGCTTATTTTTTGGTTTATATTCTAAAAGGTCTTTTTTGTCTTTTTTTTGGTAACTACGGTACTTCAAGAGTTTTGTTAAGATTGTCTGATGGATAGTTTTTATCAATACATTTTTTTTTTCAATATCGGAGCATATTCTTTAAAATCTGTAATATTCTAGCAATTTCTGCGAAGACGCAGAAATTGGCTCTTGAGAATACCGCTTAAACAAGGTTTAAAATGACAGCTTGATTTGTTCTATCACCGTATTGGTGCAGATCTTTGTGAAAAAGGTTTTTGTGTGACTAGTGCCATCTATGATAAAAATTTCTAAGTCTAAAAAGTTAATACTGTTGCTACTATGTTCTGAAGTTAAAACTATACCGTGGCTGTTGGTATTAAGGTGATTTAAAAACTGCTTAAGGGAGTTTTCTGGACCTTTCCAGATTAAAAAAAAGAGGTCATCTATGTATCTAAAATAGGTCACCAGATTTGCCTGCCAGGTATGTTCACCCCATATGGCCTCTGATTCCTATTGCGCCATAAAAAGGTTTGCAAAGCTGTATCTCGTTTTTGTTTATTAAAAGAATCTAAAAAACAAAAAAAGTTGTTGTTTAAAATAATTTGTATCCCTTTTATAATACAATTTGGCTTTCCAGGATAGATGTAGCTTCCTTTAGAATGGTAAAAACGGATTCACAACCTTTATGGTGTGGGATAATGGTATACAATGATTGTATGTCACAGGTGACTAAAATGTAATCTGAAAGCATTGTGAAATTGGTTAAAAAACTAAGCAAAGTCATAGAGTCCTTAAGATAAGATTTCATAACTTTAACTGATGGCTGTAATAAAATATCTATATATTCAGATAAGTTTGACAGAATGGAATCTATCACGGAGACAATAGGTCTACCTGGGGGTTTGTCTTGGTTTTTGTGAATCTTTGGTAAAAAATAGATGACAGGGATATTTGGGTGTGATATGTTTAGCTAGTCGAATTCCTTTTTATTAAGGATATTAGAGTTGAGACCTTCAGATAAGAATTTAATGAGTTTTCCTCAATGGATGGGGTGGGATCTGAAGCTAGTTTTTCGTAAACTTTAGGGTAATTTAAATGTCTTAATGCTTCACTAATATACTTTATTTTTGGAAGAATAACTAGACCACCCCCTTTATCAGCTGGTTTTATGATGATAGTGTCATCTTTTTGTAATTCTTTAAAGGAACACTGTAGGGTCAGGAACACAAACATGTATTCCTGACCCTATAGTGTTAAAACCACCACCTAGCCCCCCTGGACCCTTCATGCCTCCCCAAAATATAGCAAAATCTTACTTGTATTAAAGCCTGAAGCTGTAGCTCTGCATACTGTTTGCCTCAGAATAGCAAGCTGTCTGTTGACATCATCAGGAGTGGTGGCCTGATCCAATCACAGTGCTTCTCCATAGGATTGGCTGAGACTGACAAGGAGGCAGATCAGGGGCAGAGCCAGCACAATTCAAACACAGCCCTGGCCAATCAGCATCTCCTCATAGAGATGAATTGAATCAATTAATCTATATAAGGAAAGTTCAGTGTATGCATGCAGAGGAAGGATCTCTCACAGCCATCTAAGGAGTGGCCGGTGAAGTTATCACTAGGCTGTAATGTAAACACTACATTTTCTCTGAAAAGACAGTGTTTACAGCAAAAAGCCTGAAGGTAATGATTCTACTCACCAGAACAAATTTAATAAGCTGTAGGAGTTCTCCTAGTGCTTCCTGAGGACTCCAAGCACTCTGGCAGACACCACAATCACCGAATCCGAGAAATCTTTAAATTCTCCCAAGCATATGAATGCTGTAGACCATTGAATAGGAACCATACGAATAGGCTTGTACTCCTAGCAGTCAACTGGAACAGCATGCAATAAATCCTTCCCCCAATAATGAGACGACACATCACTTTGAGGGTTAAACAGGAACTCTCTGGCTGCTAGCTTGCAGCCCTTTTTATTAGGTGCTCCCATGAAGGGGAGGGACACACACAGTAACGTACATTAACCAATCACACAATAGTTACATCCCACACATAGCCCTCCCCTCTACCTGTAAACTAATTATCTGTACACACAGGAAAATACAATTATCCTAGGTAGGGAAAATACAGTTTTTACACAACATTCATAACTCCCAAAATATACATCACATTCGCATAAAAATACATATACACAATCAATCCATTCGGGGGAACAACATACTCAAAAATCATACGAATTGGACTAGGGGTTCAAAAGTTAGTACAAATGTGCATTTGACCTTCTGGAAGCATGGTTTTTAGAAGCTCAAACTAGTTCCCCAGAATCCTCTATCCTGGAGACAATGGAGAAGCTGATTTAATTATATCCAGGGACAAACACAGCCTCCATTAAGCACATGTTACCAGCAACCACCAAAAGACATAAAAATACATAACTCGGGGCGCGGAGCCTGACCGGGGAGCTGCACATACATGAATCAGTGAGCTCCCGATCCTGAACCCAATTATCTACAAAAAACAAGGGGAACCCGCCTAATATCGGACCCCAGTCTACCCCATCCTGTGACACAGGAGCTGAGGAACCGGGGGATACCTTACTCGACTGGACAACTTGCGGGGAAACCGAAATCAAGGATTGAGGCCTACATCTCACAGAGCAGGGGAGAGGCGGCCGCTCTCCCTGTACTCTAAAGCATGCAGCACCCGCAGTATCGGGCTGCCCCCCCCCCTTGGGACCGGTGGGGGTTATCCCGGTCCCAATCTACAAATCCTGTGCGCTCACACAGCTTACAAACGACGACGACGACCACAACTACGTACCAAACCAGCAGGCCGTAGGCAGCTCTAAAATGGCGGATGCTCAGCCTA
Source organism: Pelobates fuscus (assembly GCF_036172605.1). Lineage (NCBI taxonomy): Eukaryota > Metazoa > Chordata > Amphibia > Anura > Pelobatidae > Pelobates > Pelobates fuscus. Next base: position 29,798,597 of record NC_086317.1, read on the forward strand.
ACACAGACCATGCGCTGCCAGAATGCCAGCATAGCCCAGACGAATCTCTAAACACTCGCCTGCAAAAGCTTCTAGAGAACTTCTGGGTGAGAGTGGAAGCCCGACATGCTGCAGCACAGATACGGGCACAGGCGGACCTGGGTGCGAAGCAGACACGTGAGTGCAACGACCGGAGAGGGCCTGACGGACCCCCGGGCATAATCCTGACAAAGCTGACGGCCACTCAAACACCGACCCCATCCGGGCTGAAGGCCCCAAGGGGCGACACCCCGACGTATCCCCCACAGAGGCGGAGGCTCATACGCCGCAGGCGGCGGACCACCATGGCCTCCAGACCTACCCCAAAGGGAAAGGGTTCCGCCTTTGAAAGCCCCCGAGCCCGTGGAGCAACGATACTGGCCTTCCCACAAACCCGGAGCAGGGGGGTGCACCCGGCTTTTCCCTGGCTACTCGCCACCATCTGGACATACCGGCTCCCACTCAAAGGCATAGGATGACCCGGCGGATTGCAGGCAGCCTACTTCCACACAGTCACCAATGGACGCTGTGCAGTTGGGCGGCAAGGCCAAGCAAGTAAATTCCAATCCGAGACTTTTATTCATGCACCCTCTACCTTGGGTTACCTCTGCCATATGCCACAACCCGATACCTACTCAGCCACAGCATGACCTAGCATTAATCTGTTTTTTGTGAATAATGCCTGTTCTTAGCCTGCCACTATAGTAGCTTGCGTGCACTGTGAAAAGGGCACACATTTGCGAATAGCCGGTACCAGGGAATGGTATAACAGCGAGTTACGCTTATGTGATTAATCTGCGTTAAATTTAAGCAAGTATCTTTGTCTGCATACTCAATGAAGGATGTGATGTACCCCTGGTCGCTTCTAGCTGACATGTTATCTCTTGCCATGTTAATAATTCACCTTGTTTACTTTGTGACACTTAACTTACCTGAAACGCTGTGTTTATTCATGTTATAAAAAAAAAAGAAAACTATGGCAGTCTTTCTTAGGAGTGTAACACAAACCATCCTGTTAGCATCCACGTATGTTATCCCTATGTACCTCCTTTCTATATTCTGTACCCCATAACGCATATGCCATAATAAAAGAAAGATTTACAAAAAAATAAAAATACATAACTCCTGTTATACTAAACAGAACCCCCACATTCAACCCATCCCCAGATGGCTTGGATCTGAGTGCTCAACATATCCAAACAGCGTTTAGATGCCACAAACACAGTTCAAACGCCATGGGGTTTAAGTTTCGTATGGGCTGATGAGAGGGCCCATAATCCTGGGGCAGCCCAATAACCCACAGTATGCCCAAATACCGTGCATAAAGGGCCAAATCGCCCAGGGACCGTAGTCACAGGGTAAGAGGCGGGCAAGCAGCCCCCTCCAAACCACAGTGGCGAAGTGGCTTTCGCTACAGTGTTGGTATTTTTGTTTTTGAATTAATCCTAATAAAACTCTTCAAGTAGTTACCAAATAAGACAGAAAATACGTTTTAGAATATAAACCAAACAATAAGCAAGATCTTCCTTTTATGCCCATCATCTTCAATTTTAATAATAAAAGCACAACTGTAAAAACAATTATTAATAAACATTGGCACATTTTTATACAAGATGATGTTTTAAAAAATATATCCCAGAAAAGCCAAGTATTGTTTTTAGAGGTGCTCCAAATTTTAAATCAATCCTCACCAAAAACTACACTAAAGATCTTATAAACACAAAAAAAACAATTTTTTATCCAAATATAAAGTTTTTTTTTAAATGTAATAGCTGCATAGTATGCAAGAGTACAGAACACAATATTAAGTCTAAAACTATGCACTTTACATCCAACAACACCAAAAATACTTATCCTATAAAAGATCTCTTATTTTGTAATACCAAGAATGTGATATATTTACTTGAGTGCCCCCGTGGCTTACAATACGTAGGCATGACTTTGAGATGCCTAAAAACTAGACTTGCAAGGCACTGTCGCAATATTATAAGAGGATATCCAAACCATTCTGTCTCTAAACACTTTTTAAAACACAACACAAATCCCAAATATTTAAAATGTATAGGAATTCAAAAATGCAAACTCCCGTGGAGAGGTGGAGATATTAAAAACATTTTAGGTAAAAAAGAAATACATTGGGTCTTTCAAAAACCCTCACCCCAGAAGGTTTAAATGTAGACTTTGACCTTTATAACTTTTTAGAACTTTCTATTGAATAGGCATTTTTATCTTCCAATATATATTTTCATTTAACAGTTTTAATATTAACTCTTCATTTACCTCTTGTGTATTATATGTATTTTTAATTCTGTACACATCACTATTAATATGCACTGTATCACTGTCCATGTAAAAAGCCTGATTCCGACAGCCGTTAAACCATACCCCCTTTTCTCCAACTACATTTCATCACCTTTTCTCTGTTTCCCCATTCAGATCCCTCAAGTTGTTTCCATCCGACTGCTACAGACAACATTCTCCCCATAAGACTGTTGGCTTTTCCCCTGGCAAGATTTGATCTAGGACTCCTTTTGGTATCTTTTGTGTTTTGAATTTTACATCACTATTGGACTTTTTTTAAATTGACTTTTATATACGTACTTCTGTCTTTGGCACAACCTTTCCCCCTTTTTACCTTTGTATTAAACCCGGAATTCCAGTCTGCCTGTGAGTTGTCCAAACCCGGAATGTGTTCTGCAATGACTGACACGTTGTTGTGCAGGCAGAATTGCCAAAAATTATTTCTAATTTTGCTAACAACTTTTGTTCCCCCTAGGTGATTGATGTACCTCACCGCTGACATATTGTCCATCCTGAGTAGCATGCAGCACCTTGCCTGGTTGGGTGCGAGGCTACGAATCGCAACAATTCCAGCCCGTTGATGTGTATTGTAGATTAGATAAGTGATGAAGTGTCCCCTTTCTCCACAGTAAAAACAAGGCCATGACTTCTCCTCCGGTCTCTTTCTTTATGCGTCACTTTGAATTGGTCCTATTTCCATAGGTTCTTCAGGGTTGAGAGGAATATTGGTTGCCTCTGGATTTTTCCTAGGAACCGGATTATAAGAAGGCAACACAGGGGTGTAGTGTTAAAATTATTCACACAATTGTATCTCATATTTGATATAACAATAAGGTCATTCACATCGCTCACTAGAAAACAACCTTGAGATTTGGTCTATGAAATCCCCTAACGAGGTGGATTTGTAAATATAGATTCCTCTATTGTGAGTCTCCAAAGAGCAGGTTTATTTGAGTTCCATTTTTCTTTGTATAGCTTCATGGAAAGTTAAATGATTTGTGTATGTGTACTCTAACTAGTATCTGCATAACTCATGAAAGCAAAAACTTTCTATGGTCTACTAATCCCTTTCCTTCATTTGTAAAAATAGTACAGGAATTTGAAACTGCACCTATTTGCTCTGTAACACGTCAGAAGGCATGATAAATTGTGCTGTGCAAGAATATTCATCCCACCATGTGTTGATCCAGCAGGGAGTTTTATTACAGGTTTATTCACTGAACACAGAATTGTAACAAATTGGATTTTGAATGGTAAAATCCAGACTGAAATTGCTGATTTGAAAAAAAAATTCCAACTCCCGCAATGAGCTCGGCTGTTTTTGCCACGTTTTCACGATTCAGTTTTAAATTAGATAGCGAGTTTAGTGAATAGCCCTCCAAACAGTTTTAAAAAAAATTAAGAAAAAAACATTCAAATTTGACTTTTTGACATTCACTTTTTTTTGTACACATTAATTTCTAATTACATGTGACAATTCCACATTTTATATCTTCATTGAAATGAATCATTATATTGACACATTGTATGTGGGGTCATTAGTTTTATAATATATTAATGTGATAAATGTATGTGCCCGAAACGTTAATCCACGGAATCTCCTTTGCAAAACAAAACTTATCCCCAAAATATATCTATTTAGATGTAGGAACATTAAAACAAAAGCAAAAAAAAACCTTATGGTTTCTTTTGTAATTGGCAATAGACGGATACATTGATTTAATAAATCCTATAACTAAATTTTTTTTCCCAAAGTATATTGGTACAGAGTTATTTATTAAAGTGAGAATTCTATGTGATTTAAAGGTGAATTTTGAATTTGAGATCAAAGTAATAGCATAGCTGATTTAGACAATTTTCAGGTTAGGCTATTTTGACTTTAAACTTAAAATTCACTTAGCGTTTTCACCTTAATGATTAACTCTATTTGTTGCTTAAAGAACAGCCGTCTGTTACACGAATTTGAATATATTTTAAGTTCAGATCTGTAAATTAAAATATACAAAACAAAAGTCACTAATAACGTAATCTGGTTTGAATAATTTAGCATGAATTAAATTTGACATATCATTTTAATTTTACTAAGTTTTAAAGAGAACCTCTCATATCAGATTCAACTTTAGTTGAACATTTTAAAAAACATTATAGATCATACAGATACATTATATATTTGTTGGTTTTGGGAGCTGTTATAGTTTAACCTTTCTTGCTCCAGCTATTGTGACACACCATCTTGTCCTGCCATTCTCCCTTCATATCAGTACACCAGTTGGCTATGCTGATGGAGACATCCCAAAGTAGGGCAGTCTTCCTTAATAATACCAAGATTCTGGTTTTACATGCAGCGCATCCAAGTCAAAACACCATCAACTGGACAGCAAGGTCATCACTGTAGGAAGATTGTCCCCCTCTCTCCTGTCACTCAATGCATAGAGAGTCAAAGGATTGATTGACAGGTTAAGGAGAGATCATATTTTTGAAGAACATGAAATTAAAACAATGTATTTGCTAGCATTTCTGCTTGCATCATTTGTAAATGGAATTTTACAAAAATTCAGGCTACAACACATTGTTGATCTCTCCGTGTACACTGCATCTGCTGTATTTCTGGACTACTGTTGTACATGTCAGTTAAATTGCCAAGATTTAAGAAAAATATAAATAAATGCACTGTGTACAATTCACCCAAGTCATGCAATATATTTTCTGTAATTGGAACTGTTTTCAACTGTTTCTAATCATTTAATGTACTTGTTGCAGTATGTACGCATTGTTTTGTAATAAAAATGTTATGAAAGAAGCCAATAGATAGCAAAACAAGGATGAGAATGGCAAGTCAGTGGAGTGAGCGCAGGACTGCTCTTTTTGTATTTGTATTTACTTTGTATCACACAGCCTGGTTACAATGCTGCCGCCCATCCCATGTGTTCCCTATTAAGGGTTAATAAGTATATAGGGGTGTATATAAAAAAATACCCCTTTCTGTCTCATTAGAGATATCTTTGCCGGAAGCTTAGGGAAGCAGGCTGAAGGGTCAGTGTTAGGACCCGCTTAGGGGGGTCTGCCTTGACGTTGGCAGGCGGGCATTCCCTCCAATGGCCATTGGAGCAACTAAATGACCTCCATTTGTCTAAACATACATAGGGATTAAGGAGAGAGCGCAGGTAACTTTTTCTTTTCTTTGTTTTTTTACTATATATTGGGGCTGATGTGTCCTTGCTGCCGGCCAGGGATGTATTTACCACAAGGCAAACAAGGCATTTGCCTAGGGCGGCACTTTCAGGGGGGGTGCCAAAAAATGCCACCCCAAGCTCCCAGACAAATGTCTTGCTTGTGTTCTGGGGCTGTCCACCTTACTGTGAGTGAGTGAATGTAGCTGTCAGTGTGTGTCTGTGAGTGAGTGAAAGTGTGTGTCTTTCAGTGAGACTGGGTGTGCCTGTGAGTGTGTGTCAATGTGTGTATGTCATTTTATGTGTATCTGAGTGTGTGTGCCTGTCAGTGAGTGGGTGTGTCAGTATGTGTCTGTCACTGAAAGTGTGTGTTGGTTAAACAGTGTGTGCTTATGACTGTATGTATGTGCCAATGACTGTGTATCTGTCAGTGAGTGTATATCAGTGCATGTATCAATGAGAAAAGTGGCCTTGACACGAATTAGGGGTCAAATTTAGATTTTGGGGGTGCCCGAATTTAGTCGTGCCTAGGGCAGCACAAATCCAAAATACACCACTGCTGCCGGCCCAGTAGTAATGGGAGTGAGCGCAGGACTTCTCTTTTTGTAAATGGTTAGAGATATTGGAAGAGTTCAAATCGCATTCCAAATATCAAAATTTAAGAGGCAGTCAAAACAAAAAGTGGGGCTAAACATTTCAATGCACGAACAAAACAACAGTTTAAGCTCAGGAGGATATCACAAGAGTTTATCTAAAAATACAACTTTTTCAAAATATTGTGGATAAGTGCAGTAATATTTTGAATTGCTTCCAGGTACCAGATTGTGGTAGACACGAGGACTTTTGTAGGGAGTTATATCCACTTTAGTAGTCAAGGAAATAAGTATATCAAATTTAAAGGAACACTATAGGGTCAGGAACACAAACATGCATTCTTGACCCTATAGTATTAAGACCACCATCAAGCCCCCCTGGGCCCCCTTGCATTAGGAGCCTAAGGGTGCTAGATGGTGGTTTTAACACTATAGGGTCAGGAATACATGTTTGTGTTCCTGATCCTATAGTGATCCTTTAACCCTTTAAGACCAGAGGGCGTACTATTACGCCCTATTTTAATAGTACGCCCTCCGTTTTTTTCTTACTTACCCGGTCGCCAGCGATCCCACGCCGGCAATCATGGTTGGGGGGACCCCCAGGGAGCCCCCGGCGGCACGTCCGTCCTCCAGCAGCCCCCCGGCCATGTGAGAGTGAGGTTCTTGCGAGGACCTCACAATCACATGGGCGGGTTAGCTGCCTGCTGCATTGCCAGCAGGGGGACTAACTGTAATGACAGTTAGTCCCCCTGCTGGCTGGAAATAAAATAAAATAAAGTAAAATAAGTGTAAAAAAAATAATAATATACTTAGATCATATATATATATTATATATATATGATCTAAGTATATATATATATACACATATACATACACACACATTCACTGTCTAGGTGTATTTTAATATTAATATATATAATTATATATCTATATATTAATATCAAATTACACGTAGACTGATACTGATTAAATATATATATAATTTTTGTTATATATACATGTATATATAATATAAAAATATTAAATATGTAAATACGTTAAAAAAAAATAAAAAAAAATAATTAAAAATAAATAATTAAAAAATATATAGATGTGTGCTATTTCGTTCTAACTGTATTGTGATATTAATATATATATATATATATATATATATATATATATATATATATATCAATTGAAAAAAGCTAGCACTCAGGGACTTCAAATAAGTAAAAAGTAAAAACCTTTTATTCCAGTGTCAAAAAGACAGGGTCGACGTTTCAGTCCACCGTTGTGAACTTTCCTCAGGACATAAAATACATTGTACAATGTTCAACTTAAATAAGGAAACTAACTTACCAAAAATACCTTCACCTGTGTGCTGGCGTGTTCCGCTCCCTTCTGCGCATGCGTGGGTGCCGCTATTACCTTCCGGTGTCAAAGTGCTACTAGATACATCACCATAGAAACCAGTAAATAGATCGTGAAAATAGCAATCCGGTTAAACTTGCACATGCATTAACTTGGCAAGTGTTCAGTGTCCATACTGCAGCTAGATGGAAATGGTTGCTGCAACCTATAAGCACCCAATTAACACCCAGTGAAGTGATGAGTGACTATAAAAGACGATCGTGATATATGAGATCACGTGAAGAAAATATACTTAAAGGCATAGTGATAGCATGCCCCATTCAAATTATTGATGATAAGGTGTGTAGTGCTAAACACCAGAAAATAATGAGAGACTAAAAAAGTATATTTATATTAAAATATATTTATATCAAAATACACATAGAATTAAATAATATATATATATCTATATACATAAATATATACGTATATATCACTATATATATATACCTATATATAAATAAAAATATTTTACAAAAATTATATATATATATATATATAAACATATATATATACACATACGTATATATATATATATATATATATATATATATATATATATATATATATATATATATATATATATACATATATTAATTCTACACATATATTTATGTAATATTTTTACATAATTAGGTATCTTAATTAATTACAATTAGCGGGACCTGCCTGACAACCCATGCCGAAAGTATATGGAATTTAATTTGCTAGCACTATATTTAACCCTATAACTTTCCAAGACACCATAAAACCTGTACATGGAGGGTACTGTTTTACTTGGGAGACTTCGCTGAACACAAATATTAGTGTTTCAAAACAGTAAAATGTATTACAAAGATGATATCGCCAGTAAAAGTGACGTTTTTTGCATTTTTCACGCACAAACAGCACTTACACGGACGATATTATTGCTGTGATACTTTTTACTGTTTTGAAACACAAATATTTGTGTTCAGCGAAGTCTCCCGAGTACAACAGTACCCCTCATGTACAGGTTTTATGGTGTTTTCAAAAGTTACAGCGTCAAATATAAGGCTTGTGTTTCATTTTTTTCACATTAAAATTTGCCAGATTGCTTATGTTGCCTTTGTGACCCTATGGTAGCCCAAGAATGAAAATTACCCCTATGATGGCATACCATTTGCAATAGTAGACAACCCAAGGTATTGCAAATGGGGTATGTCCAGTCTTTTTTAGTAGCCACTTAGTCACAAACACTGGCCAAAATTGGCGTTTTTTGCATTTTTCACACACAAACAAATACTAATGCTAACTTTGGCCAGTGTTTGTGACCAAATGGCTACTAAAAAGACTGGACATACCCCATTTGCAATACCTTGGGTTGTCTACTATTGCAAATGGTATGCCATTATGGGTGTAAATTTAATTCCTGGGCTACTGTACAGTCTCAAAGGCAACGTAACCAATCTGGCGAATTTCAATTTCAAATGTAACGTGCTATATTTGACCCCGTAACTTCCCAAAACACCATAAAACCTGTACATAGGGGGTACTGTTTTCCACGTGAGACTTTGCTGAATACAAATATGTGTCTTTTATTGCAGTAAAAGCAAACAGTATTATACACAAAATAAGAGACATCCACGTCATGGACCACCTCACGGCAATTGTGAGGGGACTATGAAAACATATGAAAAGGTTTGGGAACCCTGGAAGGCCACTGATAGAGAAGACTGAGACTAGAATAGGAGGCATTACCATCCCTGGCCTGCCCCGAGTGTAAGCCAGTGTAATCCAGATGAAACTCCGATCTCGGTCAGAGGATCCCCTTCCCCTTCCCTTCCCTCTCTTTCCTTTACTCCCCCCTCTTTTCTTTAAGAGTTAATTCTAAACTCCTTGGTGGACGGAGATGAAGATATAACGTACAATGAATGTGCAGTGTCTATGGTTGATTAGTATATAACACTACTCAAATGCATGACATGTTACCTGGCTTCTGCGCAAGCCACGATGCTACAGAGCTATCACTTTGTCTGCCAAGATGAAAAAATAAAGAATTATAAAAAAAAAGCAAACAGTATTATGACATTGACAGTTAAAATGTCATTAGAACTAAAAAAATAACAACATTTCTTATTTTTTCCCTTTTTTTTATTAAATTATGTTTCATAGCTAAATATTTGATATTAAATGAAAGCCCTGTTTCCCCTGAATAAAATGATATATAATAAGGGGGGGTGCATTTAATATGAAAAAGGTGAATTACGGTTGGACAGACATATAGTGCAAATGCCAGGTTTTGTTTACATTTTGTTTCGTTCACAACTTGTACAATTGGCTCAGTCCTTAAGGGGTTAATAAGTTCATTGGTTTTTTTTTTTTTGTTTGTTTTTTTTTTGTTTTTTTCAGACCTTAGTGGGTATATCCCAAACTCCTATTTTTCTTTAATAAACACATTTCATATAAACTGCATTAATATGTCCATGAAATGTCTCCTTCAGTGAAACCCAGTTTTTAATGCTCTGTAACTTGCCGTTTGTCATTATTCCTCACAAGACTTTACTTACATTTTCTACTTGTCACAATAAGCTGCTAAATGCAAAAAACAGAGCCAGACAGTCCATTTGATCCATCCCTTAGGTGACTGTCTAGGCCTGTGGTAGGAATGTAACTGCTGTTTATACTGGGGAGTGCAAGGAGTTTATTTAAATCACGTTTTTGCAGAATTCCTGACTGTTCTGTAGAAGCCCTAGTAAGGAATAAATGTGCTCTTTGTACTATATTGTTATCACAGTTATAGAAACAAAACAATATTACTTTAATAATAATAAATACATAATGCTGTCTAACCACTGCACAAACATTGCACATATCACACAGGAAACGGATACATAGAGGAGACTTCAGGCAAAGTTACAATCTGAACTAATCTGGACAAACAAATGCCGATTGTTAAACATATAAACACATAATACCAGTATACATTATATCCTACGCACATTCCACTAAACTACACTTCAACGTTCACAGACATACCCGAGCAGACACATGGATACATCACCATACGCCATACACATCGTACCATCAATATGCACACCCTACCCATCTTATGGGAACTTATCACACATGTCATACACCTCACATACACTCTGCATATACCACATAAAATAGAGTTTCCAACGTTCCTGTCGACAAAGCACATAACGCAAGCACTGCACAAATTAATTCCTCAACAAATTCCTTACCCTTTGATAATGTGATTGTTATTACTATTATTAATGTGATTATTATTGTTCTTTAATAGACTCAAAGACCCAACAAGTTCTACAGTGGCGTGCAATAGGTAGCTGACAAACAATTAGCTGCAACAAGACAAGTTGGAACAGATAAGGACCTATTGCTTATACCTGATTACACTTTCGCCTGCTTCTGTCAATACCTCACCCCATCACCTACATCCACTATCAGAGGCTTGTGCTCATATACCTCCAGCTTTTCTGATTAGTGGCTTCTGTACGTATAGGGCATTATGTTGCTCCTGGGTTTTAGTTACATAGCTGCCTGATATATTGATATATACCTCTTTGTTTATATATTATTTTGTTTACTGAGTTTCTGATGACAATTTTATCCTGGAATCCTGTTTCTGTATTCATGATGTGCTATTGATACCGGAGAAACTGACGGAAGCGAAGCACAGAGAGATGGACACAGGTTTCTTCAGGAAGGAAGAGATTCTTTATTGGATCACCGATCGGGACTCAGAGGGACTAGCGTCACCAAAATACCACAAGTTCTGAGCCCCGGACAATAGTGCAGGCTCCTTATATAGGCACATAACTCCTCCCATATTAAGCTCCACCCGCACATTCTCTTGACCAATCAATACAAATAAGAATTAACTTCCTGCTTGACCGCATGGCTTGTCCAGCACAATGGAGGAGGGGGAATACTACATCCTGTATTCTTGCACATGCTCCGTACACTACTGATCGTATCTTGCCTCGTGCAACCAACTGATCGATACATCAGCATATGCACGTACACATGCCACGTGGTAATCTCGGCCTACTAAATTTATTTTTACCGAGATTCCACCACATTCCCCCCTTTGATGCCTCTTGATATTTCACAATTACTTGAGGCATCACTTAACCTTAGTTTGCATACACCGCAAGTTACCTTGAACCAGACCAGACTTAACTTATGATGTGAATCTTCAACACTCATCTTCCTGCATTGGTTCTCCCTGATCTAGAGCCTTATATTTATAAATTGCCATTATCTGTGCAGCAGCCTTCCTCTCTGCTATATTTTCTATCAGGCTTTGCACAGACCTAACTACTAAGGGTATAAGACACGGCAGGAGTAGACATAACATTAAAATCAGTAGGACTCCACCTACCACTGCCTTAAGCCCTCCAAACCACTCATACCAGCTACCAAACCAACTACTTGGATTATACCCTTTCCATACCTGAGTAGGCACATGCGCTAGTTTAACCATATGGCTAGTAAGCTCAGCTATTGCTTGCCCTTCGTCATCTATTTGAAGACAGCAATTGCTCAGGTTAAACTTCCCACATACACCTCCCTCTACTGCCAAAAGGTAATCCAAGGCTAATCTATTTTGGTAGACTGCTGTCCTCATCCTGGTATTATGCTTCGCTAGAAGATTGAGCGCTTGTGAGGTCTCGTTAGTAATAATCTCAACCACCGCCTGTAATCTTATAATACGGTTGAGCATATAAATAGGGGTTCTATAACCAAAGGTACCATCTTCTGCCCACGTGGCTGGCCCATAATAATCTATGATACGCTGGGGAGGCCATTCATCATCTTCCCAGGCGCCTATCTCTATGGGTCCCCTTTTCTTCCTATGATTCACATCATACACTTTAACACCTAAAGTCTCACCTGTTTCAATCGGTAAAAAGAAGAAGGATGTCTTGAGCATACCCAACACACATGCCCCTTCCCAGTCCTGCGGCAACTCCGAATAGGCTTTCTTACCACAGATCCAGTACAAATTTGCTGGGGCTCTCCAGGTAGATGTGATGGATAAATCAAACCACACATCCTTTAAATTGGCGTATCTAGCAAACGGGTTAGATGGTTCTGAGACATTTGAAGCCGACCACCAAGTTGTATTCTTTGTATCATCATCATAAGCTTTTTGCCCTAGACAAGTTAATTCTCCTACAGAAGTATTATACATTATTCCTTTCCTTGCTATGCAAACATAACCTATGATGGAGGTCTTTAATCTCCACTCAGATTTACCTCTAACACTCATATGATAGTCGGCTTGTGTAGATATTAATTGGTCAACTGCCTCAGAACCGGACATTACCTCCTTTGCTTCCCAAGGCCATTGGTCTCCCATGTTAGTACCTCCACACACATAGCAGTTGGTAACATTAAGACTACCGGCAATACTTTCAGCTAAGTCAATGAACAGGTTTTTAGCATTATGGGGGATTTTATTATCTATACTCATCTCTTCATAAAAGGAATGGTATACTTGATGAGTTTGGGAGGATACCGTATCAGTCTCTATCCCTATAAACAATACTGTCCCAGGATCTAAACCCGTCCCGTATATTTGAAACCCAAATAAATTGCCATACTTGTCTAAGAACTTATCGGGGTTATTTATAAGTATATGGATGGGATTGCATTCCATAGACTTACAATATGGGCTGGTAGGCAACTTAGTCACTATCATGTCTTTGTCTACTGTCTGTCCCCAAGTCGCCCACCCCACACAAGACCAATATGGGCAAAAGTTATAGTCTTTATTTGGGCATCTAGGACTCACATATTTATTTTTACTACTGGGACAAATATATTTATCATTAGACCCATACGTCCTCTCCCACCTAAGATCCCCACATACATTCCACGGCTTCCTACCACTTGATATCGCTTTACACGCATCAAATAGCAGAACACCCGAAGAATGTACGGATTCTAATACTGTCTTATTAATTAGGGTCCCCTGAGGATCTCCATTCCTGAGAGTCAACCAAATTGTACGGGGTTGATACTCTGGACTGAAGCACTTAGGTTCTCCTACTCCTAAATGGCACACACTATAGTCTATATTTAGGTATCTACATCTCGATACATCTCCTTTACACTCGTATTGTGAATGCCAAATTAGGGTTTGGGAAATATGGTTACCTGTTCTTGTAGTCTTAATGCATACCTCACAGCTAGGAGTGTCGGTACCTCTACCTTCCTGAATATAAAAATACACATAAATAAACATTATCATCAACACATCTTTCGCCGTCATCCTCAGTCTTCGTCCGTGCGAAGGCACCTCAGCTTCCAGGATGTAAGGGCTGCAGGGAATGGAGTTCTGCTCGTCTTCACAGGAGTCCCTTCGAGACTTTCCCTGGCTTATAAACTATACGTCCGTGGGCGGACAGGCTTTATTATGGCCTTCTCACTCACGCACCAAATCCCCAAAATAATAAAATTTGTAATCCACAATAATTCCTCGTTACTCCGACTGAGTCGTGCGTTTTAACCGGATCTTGCAGGGATTCTCTGGATCTGCTGTAACTTGCCAAGAATCGACTGCTGCTGGTTTAACCCTGGAGTGATGTATCCACGGAGTCACTTCGGCTACTTTTATTGCTGTAGGGGTAGACAAAAGAACAACATAAGGACCTCTCCACTTGGGCCCTAACGGTACATTATTCCACTCTTTAATCCACACTTGATCTCCTGGATGATAACTATGAACTGGGGGATAAATATTCACAGGTAATCTATCTTGTACCCATTTCTGTACCTCCTCCATAGTCTTACCCAACTCTACAACCTGCTGCCGGGTAATTCCTTCTCCCAACTGACTCAAGTCCCCCCTTAAGTTACCGAGTACGGGAGGTGGTCGCCCATACATGATTTCAAAAGGAGAGAGGCCCATCCTTCTGGTAGGGGTACTGCGGATTCGCAATAAAGCTATGGGTAAGAGAACGTTCCACTTAAGTTGGGTTTCCTGACACATTTTAGCCAACTGATTCTTAATAGTTCTATTCATTCTCTCTACCTTACCAGAACTCTGGGGTCTATATGCTGTATGAAGCCTCCACTTTATACCGAGCATATGATGAACAAAAGCTGGACCATTGTCCGATCCTATAGAACAGGGTAGTCCATATCGGGGTATTATTTCTCGTAGCAGGAATCTCACAACTTCTCCTGCTTTCTCTGTACGAGTAGGACATGCTTCTACCCAGCCTGAATAGGTGCACACAATTACCAGCAGGTAACGATGTCCACCTGATTTAGGCATCACTGTAAAGTCAATTTGTAAATCGGACATGGGGAGTCCCCCCATAAACTGGACTCCTGGTGGCTTTACTGGTCCTTGTCTTGCATTATTTTTAGCACACGTTACACATCTTCGTACAATGGCCTGAGTCAAGTTGGACAATCTTGGTATGTAGAAATGTTTTCTGAGAGATTCTTCTGTGCTGTCTCTCCCAGAATGTGTCCCGTTGTGATAATTTTGGACAATTTCTACCGCTAGTGATGCTGGTATGACTATTTTTCCATCTTCTAGCTGATACCACTTGTTCTCCAAATACTTTCCTGGTTCAGTCTTTAACCACTCCTCTTCTTGAGCTGTATAAACTGGAGTCCATTGGGACAGTGGAGTTGGTATAAGAGCAGCTATATGCCCCACATATTCCTGTCTTCCTGATTCAGCAGCACGCTTAGCTGCACTATCTGCCATCCGATTTCCCTTGGTTACATCACCATCTCCTCTCAGATGCGCTCGACAATGTATGATACCGACTTCTTTCGGCTCCCACACTGCTTCCAATAGTTGTAGGATTTCAGCTGCGTACTTGATTTCTTTGCCTTCTGAATTCAGTAGTCCTCTTTCTTTATACAAAGCTCCGTGGGCATGAGTGGTTAAAAACGCATATTTGGAGTCCGTGTAGATGTTCACTCTTAAACCTTCAGCCAATTGTAACGCTCGTGTCAGTGCTATCAATTCTGCCTTTTGTGCTGATGTTCCTTTCGCCAGTGGCCGAGCTTCTATCACCTTGTCTATTGTTGTCACTGCATATCCTGCATAGCGGATCCCTTCTTTCACATAACTACTGCCGTCGGTATAATATTGAACATCGGGGTTCTGGATGGGAAAATCACGAAGATCTGGTCTACTTGAGAATACTTCATCCATTACTTCCAAACAATCATGTTGACTTTCAGTAGGTTGTGGCAAAAGGGTAGCTGGATTTAAGGTGTTTACAGTCTCTAAATGCACTCTTGGGTTTTCACACAACATTGCTTGATACTTGGTCATACGGCTGTTACTAAACCAATGATTTCCTTTGTAATCCAACAACGTCTGTACTGCATGTGGGACTCGTACATAAAGTTCTTGACCCAGAGTGAGTTTATCGGCTTCAGCTACTAGCAGGGCGGCTGCAGCTACGGCTCTTAGACAAGGTGGAAGTCCGCTGGCCACTGCATCCAATTGCTTAGACATGTAGGCAACAGGTCTTTGCCATGATCCCAAGTACTGTGTCAATACTCCCACAGCCATTCTTCTTTGCTCATGTACATACAGGTAGAATGGTCGTGTGTGATCAGGTAGACCTAATGCCGGGGCACTCATCAAAGCCTTCTTCACATCTTCAAATGCCGTTTGCTGTTCTTGGGTCCATAAGAAGGGGTCGTGCTCTGTACCTTTGATAGCTGCGTACAGAGGTTTTGCCAGTATCGCGTAGCTGGGAATCCATATCCTACAGAAGCCTGCTGCCCCCAAGAATTCTCGCACTTGTCTTCTATTCTTGGGTATCGGTATTTGGCACACAGCTTCTTTTCTCTCTGGCCCCATAATTCTTTGACCTTCAGAGATATGGAATCCCAGATATTTGACAGTTGGCAAACACAACTGAGCCTTCTTTCTAGACACCTTGTATCCTGCCTTCCAGAGAATGTGTAGTAGATCGTGCGTTGCTTGCTGACAGATTTCTTTTGTAACTGCTGCTATCAACAAGTCATCTACATACTGTAACAATACACACTCTCCTGGGATGGACTCGAAATCCAGTAGATCTTGACTTAGAGCTGAACCAAATAGGGTAGGTGAATTTTTAAACCCTTGGGGCAGTCTTGTCCAGGTCATTTGGCGTTTTGAGCCCGTTACAGCGTTCTCCCATTGGAAAGCGAAAATACATTGACTTTCTGCGGCAATTCGGAGGCAAAAGAAGGCATCTTTGAGGTCTAAGACTGTAAAGTAAGTAGCCCCGCCCGGAATTAAAGCAAGCAGGTTATATGGATTGGGTACAACTGGATGTATACTAACAACCGCATCATTGACTGCTCTCAAGTCCTGCACAGGTCGATACTCATCTGTACCGGGCTTTTGAACAGGCAGCAATGGGGTGTTCCAGGGGGAAGTACAGAATTTTAGGATACCATACCGTATGAACTTATCCAGATAAGATCGGATGTTCTTCTTAGCCTTCTGCGGGATGTGATATTGTCTTAGGCTCACTGGATAAACCCCAAGTTTTAGTTCAATTTTAATAGGTGGAATATTGCGGGCCAGTCCTGGTGGGTTGTTCTCTGCCCAAACTCCTGGTATGTTGAATAATGACTCATCACTCCTAGGGTTTTGGCTAGTCAACGCTGTATAAAGTCGCCACTCTTCTTCCTTTGGTACGGATAATGTCATAATACCTGAAGGTCCATTAAACTTTAAGGATGTTGTTCCATTTGGTAGGAACGTAATCTGCGCTTGTAATTTTGATAGCATATCACGTCCCAGCAATTGGACTGGACATTCAGGCATATAAAGGAATTGATGTTTTACTACGTGGCCTCCCAATGTACAGAGTCGACTTTTAAGAACCGTTTTTTCAGCACTTCTTCCAGTTGCTCCTATTACAGTAATAGTCCTTCCAGATGGAGGAGCAACTAGATTAGTCACCACTGAATGTTCAGCACCAGTGTCGATCATGAACGCACTCCTTTTTCCCCCTATTGATACATCGACCATAGGCTCCGCTCGACCAAGGGGGATGGAGCCCGGTCGGTATCAATAGTCCTCCATGACCGTGTCAGCCAATCCTACAAAGTCCCTGCCTTCTCTATCGCGGGACCTTTGCGCTGCTGGGAAATACCTATCTTCCCTAACACTTCCTCTGTTCCCATTGCTCCCTCTATTACCATTACTCCCTCCGGGGCCTCCTCTACCTCTCGCTCTGCCTCTAAAGTTTCCATAACCTGTCCTAGGTCTGTCTCTCTCACACTGTTCTCTTCGAGGACACTCATTTCTCCAATGCCCTTCTTCCCTACAGTATGCGCACTGATTTCTACTTAGAGGTTCCTCATTCCACTTACTATCGCCTCTATCTGGGCCCCGTCTATCTACGCCTGCGATCGCTACCGCTAGCATATCTGCCTTTCTACGCATCTTGCGCTCTTCCTCTTTCTTACTTTCTGTTTCCCTATTCATATATACCTTATTCGCTACCTCCATTAGTTGGGTGATGGACATACCTGCAAACCCTTCTAACTTCTGTAGCTTGCGCTTAATATCTCCGTAAGCTTGGCTGACAAAGGCGGAGTTCACCATTCGGGAATTATCTGCGTCTTCCGGATTAAAGGGGGTATACAAGCGGTATGCCTCCAATAATCGGTCATAAAAGACACTGGGCGCTTCATCACTTTTCTGAATCACCTCAACTGTCTTCGACATATTAATGGCTTTCTTTCCTCCGGCTTTCATGCCAGCAACTATAGCGTCTCTATAGGCTCTGAGTTGAACCATATCAGCACCATTTACATTCCAATCGGGATCGGTGTTGGGATAATGTGTTGCGGCCCATGCTGATGGATTGGCTTGGTTTAAAGTACGGGCTTTATCCTCTAGTGCTTTAATGGCCGCTTGATTAATTCTTGTCCTTTCCTCATTGTTGAATAAAGTCATTAATAACTGCTGGCAATCAGCCCATGTTGGGTTATGTGTCTGTACTATTGAGGTGAACAGATCAGTCATAGCTTGTGGTTTCTCAGTATACGAGGAATTGTGGGTCTTCCAATTTAAGAGATCGGTTGTCGTGAACGGGACATATACAAAGACTGGGTCAGCATGTGCCATTTGGCCTGCGGCATCGATATAGGCTGACCCAGGATTCAGACGAAGAGGCATCTGATAGTGTTTTAATTGTTGGGTACCGGTCAGTTGTCGGGTTTGTATGGGGCTACGTGGAGGGGCGTCAGTCATAGGTTCCAGTCGGGGAGAAATAGGGTATGGGGATGTGGGAGCTTGGTTTTGGGAAAAGGTTGTAAATAAAACACTTCGAGTCGAGCTAGAAGAAGCTTGACCGGAAGTCTGAAGTGGCGCCAAATCAGGATATTCGGATCTAATGGGGGTTGGCTCTGATTCCGGAAGGGGAGATTTAGTACGAGAGGGGGTGGATTCTGTACTGGAGGAGGAAGCGGAAGTGGATGAGGGTAATGAGGGAAGGGTTGCAGGACTTCCTGCATTTGCGTCACTTCCTCTTAATGGAAAGTAAGGGGGCGGCAAAGGGATCTCGGACTCAGGGGGCGTGTCCAAAATGGGCCTAACACCAGTCCTAGTGGACAAACAAGTCCTAGCTACCATGAAGCGACATTGCTCCTCGTGGCATGTCTGAAGCCATTTTGGCGAGTCATTTACGGCCTGTCTCCAACAATCAATATAAGGAAACTGGCCGTAAAGTTCAGGCCTACCCGATACAGCCACGTGTAAGCGCTGTACCAGAGTTGGATCCAAACTGCCACGTGGCGGCCATGCCGCAACCAAAGTAGGCCACTCCCTAGTACACAAAGTGACCAAACGTACAGGAGACATTTTAACCCCAAAATCACAAGTTTTGAATCCCTTTTTAAAATTCTTCACCATACAACCTAAGGGATCCGGAATCGTTGACTGCGACGCGCCCATACTTATCAATGGAACGTAGTTGACAACGAATACTATGCACGCGTACTATTCAACAGTCACACCCGTTTCCTCTGGCAACAGCACCACGTGGTACGGTTACCAAGTGAAACGTATACAATAACACAATAAAACACTCAGGGAATTCCCGTACACACACAGCTGTTACACCAGTCACTAGATAATCAATATTATGCCCTTTGGCGAAACTATACAGTCACCCACGCTATAATTCTCTATATACGAATTACCCGTCTATAACACACCCCAGTAACATCGTCTTTTACAAATAGCGGTTACAGTACGGTTAGCATAGGTCAAAGCACAAGTTAAGGTCACAATACAATTATTAGTGGTTATGGTGTTAAACATGCAATGGGCGACAATGATTAGTACTTATATACAGTGTCAGTAAATATACAGGGTTATGGTACCGTGCACTATAATACAGCAACACACTATTAACACTCTCGCTAGACGGCTGAGCTCGCGCTATCTAACAAGATATACACTTTACTAAACAATCTTTATCACATTTACAATTCCCAACTAAACTATTGGCCAGTACCTTGAATGGACTACCTAAAAACAATCTACATACGTTTTGGTTAGCCACACTGCCCAAGCACCACATATAGCGAGCTAGAGGACCGAATTTACACAGACGCCTCTTAGTCGATTACTATCAAAAATCTAGTGGGTTCCAAATTTACACGCCTTCCCACTTAGCCAAGATAGGTTGAGAGCTAGCGAACCGAATTTACACAGACGCCGCTTAGTCTCCCGGTCCCTCCGACCTAGCGAACAAAATATACACCCTAGAACGCTAGTCTAGACAAGACACCGGTGTCCGGCTAGGGCTATTTACACCAGAGCCCCGCCTGACTAACAAAATCAAACGGTCTGACTAAAGAGCGTTCGATCGAGCGGTGCGCCTTCGCTCCTTCCCTCCGACAGAGGGGGCAGATTCCATACACAAATAACCCCTTATGGGCCTACCGCACAATCGGTATACCCCTAGTGGGTCTGCCGTCTAAAACAGCAGTTGTCTTACCTCCTCGTTCCTGAACCTGAGTTCACACTCATCGACGGGGACACCCCAGCACTTCTCACGTAGAGGCCGATGATCTCCTGGACAACAGACCAGTGGCGCCGAGACGAAGGGAGGTCCACGCAGAAGTTCAGGGGTGCAGCCGTAGAGAACGTGGGCAAAGATAGACCGTCTCACGCCTCTGCCTCTCAGCTACCGTTGAACGATGAGCTTCCCGGCCAATGCACCAAATGATACCGGAGAAACTGACGGAAGCGAAGCACAGAGAGATGGACACAGGTTTCTTCAGGAAGGAAGAGATTCTTTATTGGATCACCGATCGGGACTCAGAGGGACTAGCGTCACCAAAATACCACAAGTTCTGAGCCCCGGACAATAGTGCAGGCTCCTTATATAGGCACATAACTCCTCCCATATTAAGCTCCACCCGCACATTCTCTTGACCAATCAATACAAATAAGAATTAACTTCCTGCTTGACCGCATGGCTTGTCCAGCACAATGGAGGAGGGGGAATACTACATCCTGTATTCTTGCACATGCTCCGTACACTACTGATCGTATCTTGCCTCGTGCAACCAACTGATCGATACGTCAGCATATGCACGTACACATGCCACGTGGTAATCTCGGCCTACTAAATGTATTTTTACCGAGATTCCACCACACTATATGGTTATATACCCACCCAGAGATTTGGATTAATGCCTTCGAAGTGTATTCCAGTAGCGCCCCAGAGAAAAGCTATGCTCCTGCACATTATATTTAGCTGGGAAAGGTGACTAACTTGTAGAGAATTGCTGCTTCACGCTGGTTGGTCCTCAACCAGCTTCCAAAGTGGAAATCTGGTTGAGAATTTGCTAGTCCTTAGAAAAGAAAGGTGTCGTGGAAAGATCCACACCTTATGTCCTGGCAGAATCCAAATTAGATCAGTCGAGCGCTTGGGAGACAATAATGCACAGACAGCTTGTATGTGAATAAACAATCGTCTCTGGTTTATTGCCAAAAAAAACTGTTGCATTTATACAGTATAAAATGGTGGTGTATGAGTCATGGAAATGGAATGTAAACAGAGTTAGTTGCTTGCAGTGTCTATTTTGCACAGAACAGCTCAAGTGGTAGAGGTTAACACAGTGAAGGAGTTTAAGCATGCGTGGGATAGGCATAAGGCTATCCTAGCTATAAGATAAGGCCAGGGACTAATGAAAGTATTTAGAAAACTGGGCAGACTAGATGGGCCGAATGGTTCTTATCTGCCGTCACATTCTATGTTTCTATGTTTCTATGTTTCTAATATAATATTGTTGCTGGCTTCACAACTAAAGTCTGTTTGTGTGTTAATGTAGCTATTAGTTAATTCATCTGGTACAATACAAATATTGACTTACAAGTAAGTTTCCCTATATAATATTTGATAAGATGCTGTTATCAGTTATAGTCAGTTTATTCATCTTTTTTTTTTTTTTTTATTAACAAATCTGCCTTTTGGTAAAGCTTCTGGTAAATGGTTTTAGTCTTATCTTTTTATTTTTTTTTTTTACTTCAGTACACTGCATGTTCTTATCTGCTCTCTAATTCCAGTAAATTATTAACTCTATGGAAGCAGTGTGTGAAATGAAATGTAGAGCTTAACCACCAAAAAGGAAAGTCTAGTGCTGCAGTATTTATATATACAAAGTACAGAATCCAGCGCACTCGCTTATTCACTAAACAATTACTTCAAATCTTAGAGATTGTAATAGTTTTATTTAAAAACACCTCACCTAGGGAAAAAATGATGGGGGTTTAGTTACATTATATGATCATACATTGCATAAGCCTGCCACAACGTCAATGTACCCCATATTCGGCAGGTCCTATCCTAGTAGCAGCCTAATGCTTGCTCTTATGAGATAAATCCACTTACTTGGGAAATACTTCCTTACTGGGACTCTTTGCAAGTCAAGTCTAAATAGGGTCCTGGAATGAGGTGTTTTTAAATAAAACTATTACAATCTTTAAGATTTGAAATCATTGTTTAGTGAATAAGCGAGTGTGCTGGATTCTGTATTTTGTATATTTTGGCCCCAGCAGCACCCTATAATGTATGCATGTTCAGGTGAGTGCAGCCCTCTTGGTTTCTTTTATATATTTGGGAGTCCCAGGCCAACTCCTTGGTTTTGCACCCCTCCCTGTTACAGGTGCCTCATTCCAGGGCCCTATTTAGCCTTGACTTGCAGAGAGTCCCAGTAAGGAAGTATTTCCCAAGTAAGTGGATTAATCTCATAAGAGCAAGCATTAGGCTGCTACTAGGATAGGACCTGCCGAGAATGGGGTACATTGATGTTGTGGCAGGCTTATGTAATGTATGATCATATAATGTAACTAAACCCCTATTATTTTTTTGCCTAGGTGAGGTGTTTTTAAATAAAACTATTACAATCTCTAAGATTTGAAATCATTGTTTAGTTAATAAGCGAGTGCACTGGATTGTGTATTTTGTATATATTGGCCCCAGCAGCACCCTATAATGTATGCGTGTTCATGTGAGTGCATCCCTCTTGGTTTCATACACACACACACACAACATTGTGCTGCCTAGATCCAAGTATGATAAGCTGTCACTTCCTCCCAGCTCCCCATGCAGATAGAAGGGGCCTAGTCTCTCTGTTAGAGCACCACAGCGCACGACCCGGCCCCTCATTGCACATGTCCATTGGGTGGCACTAAGGTCATGGGCACCGATGGACCTTCACACAGGTTCCCAACCCGTGCGGTGCTTCTGCCCCTGTCAGAGTGCGGCCTGGAGCCGTGACTCTACCGTGGCCTATGGACAAGCCTGCCCTGGATATACACATAGAAAAAGTGAAAAAGTGAAAGCACAGACTATTTTATTTGCAAATAAACCATTTCTTGAGGCTATAAATTATACACACATAACATAAGAAATGAATATAAATATATAAGTATACCCATAATATCGAGCCACAACTATTAAAATTTAAAAAAAAATGACAAAAAAAACCATGACAAAAAATAAAAAAGGCGAGAAAACAATGCATCATCATCCCGTAAGGGCTCAGCACAGACTGAGTTTGCACAGCATGGGAAAGCATTATAAAAACATTTCCAAAATGTGCTATTTTATACTTGTGACAGGGCTGCATTTGACTCCTCCCCTGACCCAGCTCCTAGGTTGAGATCATCAGAATTGACAATCTCAGCAAATCCAATGCTTTCCTATGAGAAAGCATTGTGATTGGCTGAGATCATTACTTCTGATGATGTCAGCCAAGGAGGAGGGCTGCGGGTGGAGCCAAATGCCACCCTGGCCAATCAGCATCTCCTCAGAGATGAATTGAATCAATGCAGCATGGACACACTGTGCACCACTGACCCAGGAAGCACCTCTAGTGGCCGTCTGTGGCAGTGGCAGCAATGTAAACAACAAAAAGCCTGCAGGGCCATGGTATAGAGGCCCATGGCCATCGCTGGCGGACATGCACGGTGCTGGAAATAAGGTAAGATTTTACTACATTTAAAAGGGCTAGGAATATATGTTTGTGTTCCTGACCCTATAGTGTTGATTTAAGTACTTGTGGGCAAATAGTGTCAGGCCCAGAGCTTTGTGTACATCCATTTTCTTTAGTTGCTGACACACATTGTCTTGAGTCATTTAATCGCAATTTTTCTGCCAATTTTTTGTGTCAATTATTTGCATGTCTCTTGCCATGGTAACCTTCTTCAAATATAGCAAATTGATATTTAAAATGTCTGCTCTTTTCTGGTTTTCATGAACTAACATAAACTTTCAGTGTACTTACACTTTCATTTTTTTATTATTTTATTTAGAATTTATGTACTTAAAATAAATTGTTGGGTTGGTTTAACCAATCTAATTGCCTTTTTACATGCATTATTGGCTTCCATATTTTGTATATAGGATGCCTCTGATTTAAATGTTTTAAATGCCCTTTTCTTATTTTTAATTTTGTGGTTTACTTGGTTTCCATGTGTTTATTTTATATTTATTACCCAGTGGTACATTCTGAATAGTGTACATTCCTAATAGTTTTTTGAAGATATTCCATGTATCCTTAGTGGTTTTTTTTTTTTTTTTTTTACTAAAGCCTTTATGCCAGTCAATATATTGCATAGCTGATAAAAAAAAAAAAAATGCACATGGCGCTTATGATAGTTAAAGTCCCAAGGGTAAGAGAGGGAGTGCTAGAGAAAGGAAAGTGGGGTAGTCAGTTAGAAAAGGCTACATTTTGTTTGTGGCAGTGGATCAGCTGTTGGAGCTCTGAGTTCTATACAATTCTGTACAGTGGCATCGCTAGGTGGAGGGCAGAGGGCGCCATGCCCCCCCCCCCCCCTACATTATAGTGTGCCCCTACATGTATCCCCCCCACTTCAAAGGCTGTCATTTTTTCTATTCACCTCCCTTCTGCAAACTGTCGCGAGGGATCTCTAATTTTGCATAGTTTCCCCTTAGTTAAAAGAGCAATCCAGACTTGGACCCCTTGCTCACGGTGCCTAGAGAGATATCAGCTATACCTCACTGACGATGCCTAACAAGGTTTAAATGAACGTCTGGGGTTGCTGTATCTCTTCTGCAGAGAGAGCTTGTCTGCATTTTGGACCTAGACCACTTTTTGGTCTGATATGCTAATGGCCTGGTCCCCTAGAATATTAACATCATGGCCCCAATCTGGTACCAATTGGTGGAGCCCAGAAGGGGGCCACTAGGTCTTCCCCCTTATTTAGCATAAACATGTCATAATACTGTCATAATGTCATAATACTGTTTGATTTTACTGCAATACAATACACATATTTGTATTCATATTTTATTTTTAATTTTAAATTCTTTTTTTTACGTATTTACATATTTTTTATCTTATATATAAATATATATATATAACAATAATTATATATATATTTAATCAGTATCAGTCTACGTGTAATTTGATATTAATATATATATATATAATTATATATATATTAATATTAAAATACACCTAGACAGTGTATGTGTATGTGTGTATATATATACTTAGATCATATATATATAATATATATATATGATCTAAGTATATAATTTTTTTTTACACTTATTTTAAGTTATTTTTATTTGATTTTCAGCCAGCAGGGGGACTAACTGTCATTACAGTTAGTCCCCCTACTGGCATTGCTGCAGCCAGCTAACCCGGCCATGTGATTGTGAGGTCCTCGCAAGGACCTCACTCTCACATGGCCGGGGGGGAACCGGAGGAGGAAGATCTGCCGCGGGGGGGCTCCCTGGGAGCCCCCCCAACCGCGATCGCCGGCGTGGGATCGCCGGCGTGGGATCGCCGGCGTGGGATCGCCGGCGACCGGGTAAGTAAAAGAAAAACGGAGGGCGTACTATTACGCCCTGCGGCGTTTAGAGCCGCTTTAAAAAGGACGTAATAGTACGCCCTCCGGTCTTAATGGGTTAAGGGGTTAATAGCAGCCCTGTAAACAGATATAGAGGGTGTACAACTCAATGCCATCCCAGCTCCTGCAGTGTCTGTGTGAGGCTGGACAGGAAGTGGAAGGGATCACTTCCCATCTGCCCACTAACAGCTTCTCATACAGGAAATGCCTTGCAGGAGGAGCAGGGGAAGCTCTCAGTGATGCACACTGTATAACCACTCTTGCCACTTTTCACATAAATTAAGTTGTAATGGTGACTCTACATGCACTAAACTGGCTTGGAAAAGGTAAGTTTCTTTCCAAGCCAATTTTGTGAATGGAAAGTCAGCTGACTTCACTCAGCCAATCAGCAGTGTTCCTGCCTGGTGACATTCCGTGCTTACTTAATCTGAAAATTCAGAAGCCAGATGCTGCCTGGGGGAGGGGCGAGTGGACATCGCCATTGAAGGCAATTTTGGGGTTAAACTGTTTGAGATTGGTTCAAGGAAGCCCTAACCTCAATAATTCTAAACAGCCCCTACACAACAACTTTAACCCCTCTCAAGCTTTTTATCTTTTAACACTAAACACACTATCAAGCTCTGACATTAAACCCCACTCTAACCTTAAATCTCCCTTTACCCTAACTGCTTCTAACATTAGCTTTTTCCGTGTGTGTAATTACACAGCTGTATACACTCACTATACACAAAGATACACAATATATTACTGTCACGGCCCCCGGCACCATGTGACCGCACTCAATTGGTGCGGCCACTTAAACAAAATAAGAAACTTACCTAAGTCGTGGCAGATAATGTCCAGATCTGCTGGCGCATCTATCTCCAGCGAGCGCTGCATTCCTATGGACGCCGGCCGCTGCAAAAGCAAAGAGATATATAGCCCTGCTTCCTCGTAATCAGCGCACACGCACGTTCCAAGTCAGGTGATCCCTGCCCACCAATGAATGATAGGGAAGAACTATAAAAGCCAATTTCTTTATTTCTTCTTTGCCCTGTCGTGGTTTCCACTTCTTTGGTTATCCGAGAGCGTGTTTGGTATAATTATCCTGGGTTTTAAACTTGGCTTGATCTGGCTATCCGTATTTCTGGTATCCCTGACCCTTTGGCTTTGTATTCTTGTTATTCTCCTGTCTGTGTCCCTGACTTCGACTTGTTTCTGACTATTCTTTGGGTAATACATTTTTCACGTTAATTCTGCGTGTTGGACCACAGCCCCCTCCTGACTATTACAAGTAGAAATATGCCTTGAATTGGTTATAGTGCCTGGAGTCCCCTGGCACTGTCATTCCATTCATGTTACACCATTTTTGAGCAGTTTAACACTATATGAGGGTCCCTGGCTTCTCGTTGCCCTACCCCACTGCATATGTGGTAAAGGCAAAAATGACTTCCTTACAATCATACTCATTTATACCAGCAATAGCTGCTCTGATAGACTAAAGCCAGTCAGCTGACACTCTCAGCCAATCACAGCTGGTCAGGCTAATACTTTCTCATTAGCCACAGTAGCACAGAGAGGATGGGCTGATGTGACTATCGTCTAGCATTAAAACGCTTATCACTGAATGTCAGGACTGCACTAAGAGACTCCAGACATTATAACTTGTTCAACGAGATGAAGCAGATACAGAGAGATTCAACAAAATTAGAAATGCCTCCACTGATCCCACGACACCTCCAGTACCCTGGCACAGTGGGTTACGCTATGGCTTCATTCAAATTCATTGACATTGACCATGAGCCTGTTTGTTGCCTGTAGTAGAGGTGATAGAGATAGACACTGAATTGTTTCCGACCTTTACTTTAGATAAACAAAAGCACAGGTGGTGCTACATTATATGAAACAGGTAGATCCTAAAATATATTAGTACATATAATTAGTGACAGTTAATATGATAATGTTGCAATAAAGGAAGTAAATGTATTTTGAAGTGCAATGGGAGATAGCGATCTAATGGGTCAATAAACAGTCAATACTTAGCTGAACACCAGAGGACAAAAACTAATTGCTCCAGATAACAAGGTTGCAGAACATCCTGAGTCAACAATCCTCACCAATAATCAACTTCCATGACATTATTATACGTTGTGGAGTATGGGAGTGGGCTGGGCTAACAAAGCGTTGCTCTCGTTGTACATGTAGGTCATAAACTTTTAAACACTGAAACTTCAGAGTTGCCCAGTGTTTAACAAATTAAAATTGGTTACAAATATAGTACAGTTTTAGTTCTGGCATACAGAAAATACACGATACCAAATGTACTAAATTTAGCTGGGATTATCATACTAGCAGGATTAAAAGGATGCTCCAGACCCCTAATACACTTTAGCATGCTGAAATGTTTTATGTGTGAAGAGTGTTTTATATTTTGTTTTTTATTAGAAATGTACACTTTCATAAATTTACCTTGTTACACCCTCGTGGGTGTCAATCAGACAACCAGTCCTGTTACTTCCTGGTTTGGTTAGCTCAGTGGAGCTAAACTCAAGAGGCAGCAATTGCCCAGAGCTCCTACCTTCCAAAGACTTCTCAATGAGCTTCATTGGGAAATCTGTAATTGGACAGCCACAAAAAGTTAGAAGGTGAGTGTCCTATCTGGGGTCCTACAGATTGAAGGAACATAAACAACCCTTAGACATTCAATAAACGTTAGTGTTTGCGTTTATTATTTGTTACACTTTTCTCCCGTTGTCTAGGTTCCTTCAATCTGACTTATATTCATGTGATGAATATTTATTTCTCATGTGGGATACTTCCATTGCATGGGAGATCTGTGTAGGTGGCCTGTTTGTGAGAGGGTCCAATATAGACCCAACAACAAGAGACTATATAGCTTTAAGCAAATACATTTTGAGCCAGCGGACAACCCTTGTTCAACCATTCAGCATCCAACAAGAATTATCTTTTGTGAATTTAAAATTATTCATTATTCATTTATTAAGTATCAAAAATTGTATAATCTCTAAGTATTATAAGTACATAGTTGTTTTGGCGCAACCTGCCTCTCTCTTCGTTTACCTGCTATATACTGTTGGATTGTTAGGGTATCCTATTAGCAGGTTTTCTGCCTCCTTTTGAGTTAGCGCTGTATCTAAATCCCTTTGTTGCTTCTACAAAGTACAAGGGATTCGTTACAAGTATCCAGTTGATGTTCCCTGGAATATGGTAGACATTTAGGAGATAATCCACCTTGTACCTATCCAAGCATCGAATAAAGGAATCTTTTCCAATAATAATAGCATTGGAAGAGTGGCAATTCTTTTTAATACTATCCCTTACCATTAGGTAGAGTATATATAGAAAGTATGTTTATGTAGGGCTTTTTGTTTGTATTCTTACTTAGATTGATTATTTAAGCACATATGTATTATTCACTATTCTGACATTAAGTCCCTTTACCTCTTTCTTTGTTTATATATTTACAGGGTTAAGCCCTAGGGGAGAATTATCATTAACCCCTTAAGGACACATGACATGTTTGACATGTCATGATTCCATTTTATTCCAGAAGTTTGGTCCTTAAGGGGTTAAGGGGGACCTCTCTATCTTTCTTGTCTAATTAAGGATCCCACCTGTAGTAACTTTCTTTCTAAGTTCACAGAATTATTGATTTATTTTAAGGCTACATTGTTTGCTGTTCCTATTGAGTAACTTGGTAGATGGAGAAAATGTGTTTTACAGATTTCGTGTAACAACCAAGAGAGACATGATAAAAGAAACAGGCACATTGAATGTCTGCTGTGTGTGGGCTGTTAATTAATCAGGGAAAAAACAACTTGAAACCTATTTGCCATTTTTTCTTTTTTAAAGTAACCTCTTTGTTTCAATAATAAAATCAAACGTTTTTTTAATGTCAAATGATTGTTGCAGCCATTATTGTAACTATCAGATGTGAATAAGCATTGCATAATAAGGCATAAACTGCACCTTAACCCTTAAGGACACATGACGTGTCTGACACGTCATGATTCCCTTTTATTCCAGAAGTTTGGTCCTTAAGGGGTTAAAGAGGTGCTCCACTGCCTCCCAAAAAGAGGCTTTCAAGCAGACAACCCGTAGACCAGGCATAGCTGCTGATTTCTGAGATTCTTACTTTTCAGATTCTTATGAAAAAAATCTGAAATTATAATTATTTATATAGCACCAACCTATTCTGCAGCACTGTAAAAAAGGAAACAAAACAAACACACATTTCGCAGGAGTGAGGACGGTATTCTAGTGCAACCATGAATGGTTTTTTTTTTCTCTTTGCTTAAAATGCATTATCCGTGTATTTGCTCCTGTCCATACAGCTTTGTATTATAAAAATGACTCCGTCCATGTCATAATGAATGTTGGTTTGTTGAATACCATACTTAGACAACAGCA
This sequence comes from Pelobates fuscus, assembly GCF_036172605.1. Classification (NCBI taxonomy): domain Eukaryota; kingdom Metazoa; phylum Chordata; class Amphibia; order Anura; family Pelobatidae; genus Pelobates; species Pelobates fuscus. The sequence continues at coordinate 29,828,851 of NC_086317.1, forward strand.
CTGCTTCCTGGTCACCTCGATTCTTAGCTTTTCCTCTTTCCACCTGACACTTACATTTCACAGACACTCACATAACCACTAAATATCATTGTAGCAGTTGAAGTGTAAATAGTCTATGGATGCAGACCCCCTAGAATTGTGTCAAGCTACAGCCCAGACCCTCATCTGTCAGACATGAGAATACTGTTATAGACCACCCATCGCTGTAGGAACCAAAGAAAATCTTGGACCAGCCTTTAAAAACAAACCCATTGACTGACACATAAGTAGAATGGCATATAGACCTATTTGAGCTGCCTGACCTCGCTTTTTAATATACAATTTCTCACACACAAAGAATACTCCAAAAACATATGGAAATGTTTTTAAAAAAAAAATGTGATTTAATGTTTCTGTCTTATTATTGATTTTTTTCCATCTGTTTGTTGGAAGTTGTAAGGAATGCTTGGTATTTCGTATACCCGTTTGTTCATTCGTATGCTCCTGAAAGGCTAAGGACTTATCCTTTCCGGAGCGTTCGCCTGGAGTGCTAATTCGTACGTTCCCGAAATCCAAGTTGCATAAGGGTAAATCCAGCGGTTCATCAGTCACATACCCAAACATCAGTCAAGACTTGATGAAGGGTACAACAGGAATATTTTATTCTGGCCAACTGGCCTGCTTTTATACACATCAGGGATACAGTTCAACACACCCATAACACTCCCACAACATGACCATGAATTTCTTAATCAGGATCTAAGTGCCCAAGTTGTCCAAATAGAGCTCAGATCCCACGAATACAGCCGAATCGCGACCGGGGTAAACTTTTGACCGACCGCTCATGAGGCGTCTGCCCAAATCAGTTCCAGAGTTTCAGTGGTAGCGGTGGGTCAATTTTGGGAGTGCCAAACCGAACAAAAAGACAAACGGTCCCCCTGGCTTATAGGTAGTGTTTGTTTGCCTTGTTCGTGCGAGCAAACCTACCGAACAGCACTCTCCTTGCTTGTCATGGAAAGAAGCAGGAGTTTGTGAGGTTTCACCGGTGTTCGCGGGGTCGAGTGTCCGACTTAGAGTTACAGACACTTAACAACCAAGTCCAGCTGAATATTCATGGATATCATTTTTCAACTGTAGGATAATGGCTTCTTGATCCAAGGATAAATCTGACTGCCATTCTAGGGTCGAGAGGGAATTTTTTTACTAGTTTGTTGCAAAATTGGAAGTGCTTTAAACTGGGTTTTTTGTTTTGCCTTCTTTTGGATCAACAGCAAAAAACAAATGTGAGTATTTAAATAATTGTTAATGTACTTTATTATCTAGAATGTAAAATCTAGCACATTTTTATTTGTTAAGAGCCTGTTGAGTTTTCAGAGAGAACAATAAAATGAATTATTTTGACTACATAGTAATAGTAATTGATACTCTGAAATGATTTTGGCACTTTCTGTGTTGCAATCTGTAATCCTTTTGTGAAAAGAGAATTACCGTATTTATCGGCGTATAACACTCACCGGCGTATAACACGCACCTCATTTTCAGAAGGAAATTCCAGGAAATTTCCCCCCCTCCCATAGTATTCCCCCCCCTCATCCCATAGTGTCCCCCCCCTTTCCATAGTATTCTCTACCCCCTCCCATAGTATTCTCCACCCCCCGCCATAGTATTCTCCACCCCCTCCCATAGTGTTCCCCCCCCTTTCCATAGTATTCTCCCCCTCATAGTATTCTCCACCCCTCCCATAGTGTCCCCCCCCTCATCACATAGTGTCCCCCCCTTTCCATAGTATTCTTCCCCCCTCCCATAGTATTCTCCACCCCCTCATCCCATAGTGTTCCCCCCCTTTCCATAGTATTCTTCCCCCTCCCATAGTATTCTCCACCCTCCCATAGTGTTCCCCCCTCATCCCATAGTGTTCCCCCCCTTTCCATAGTATTCTTCCCCCCCTCCCATAGTATTCTCCACCCCCTCCCATAGTGTTCCCCCCCTCATCCCATAGTGTTCCCCCCCTTTCCATAGTATTCTTCCCCCCCTCCCATAGTATTCTCCACCCCCTCCCATAGTGTTCCCCCCTCACCCCATAGTGTCCCCCCCTTTCCATAGTATTCTTCCCCCCCTCCCATAGTATTCTCCACCCCCTCCCATAGTGTTCCCCCCCTCATCCCATAGTGTCCCCCCCTTTCCATAGTATTCTTCCCCCCCTCCCATAGTATTCTCCACCACCTCCCATAGTGTCCCCTAGTGCACTTTCCCTCTTGTCCCATATTTACTTACCTGTCTTGAAGCGTGGGCCGGTGTTCAGCGCGCACCGCGGTACTGGAACTTCAATTTCAGGTTCCGGTTTCCGGCGAGACTGAAAGGAAGTGTGCACACAATAGTACCATGGTGCGCGCTGATCACCGGCCCACGCTTCAAGACAGGTAAGTAAATATGGTATATCGGAGTATAACACGCACCCATCTTTTTCCCCCTATTTTCAGGGAAAAAAAGTGCGTGTTATACGCCGATAAATACGGTAGTTGGATCAACTAAAATGTATATTTAGACATTTTTACCGGTAACTATAACACTAGTTGGCAGGGTTCTCCCCCCTCCCACTCTCACCAAATCTGATTTTTGTTTTTAGCCATCAAATGCATTAAAGAGAAAAAGATTTCTCAAAAAAATAAACAAAACAATATTCAAAAAAAAAAAAATGTGAGGAAGGCTGAACTTGATGGACACATGTCTCTTTTCAGCCTATGTAACGATGTAATGTGTGATCTGTGGAAAGTATATCCCATCTTTTTCTAATGGCTTGAGAAATGTTGTTACTTGATGAATGATACAAAAAAAAGTATTGTAATTCTTGGATTCTCAGGGTGTGTTATTCTTTCTCAAGATGTCTGTTTGTTGTAAATCTTGTTTGCTCTTGCCACAGATTGTTGTAATATTATTTTAGAACAGCCACGCTCTAATAATTACTGTATCATCATTTCCATCTGTTTTGCCCTGTTGTTCTCATCTGAGTTATTTCCTTAACACTTTGAGGAATTGTGAAATTGGAAGAGATTTCTTTAGAGATGATTGGTGAAAACTGTTTGCATAAAGTAAAGTTTTGCAGGTCAGATGTTTTTTGTATAATGTATATACGATTCCATTTTGAATATGGTATAACTCCACATCTAGGAATTGGATTCTGATCTAGTAATTGGACATACGCACACACACAGAAGCTCCCTCACTAGCACACACACACACACACACACACACAGAAGCTCACTCACTCGCAGGCACACGCAGATGCACACACAGAGAAGCTCACTCACTAGCAGACACACACACACAGAAGCTCACTCACTAGCAGACATACACACAAACTCACTCACTAGCAGATACACACACACACAGAAGCTCACTCACTAGCAAATACACAGAAGCTCCCTCACTAGCACACACACACAAGCTCACTCACTAGCAGGCACACACACACAAGCTCACTCACTAGCAGGCACACACACACAAGCTCATTCACTAGCAGGCACACATACACACACACACACAGAAGCTCACTCACTAACACACACAAAGCTTGCCTGGACTGGTAGGTGAAGGTGTCAATATCTGGCCTCTTCATTCCAGCAGCTTCTGTCTGGGGGAGGGGCTTATGATCGGGAGGCAGGGCTTAATTGCACGGAGCGGGGCATGCGATCATAATTGCTGTACACTGTGCAGGGAGACTGACGGGTTTCCCTCCGGCCGCAAGCAGAGTAATTGCGGCCACACCAGCCCCCAGCTCCTCCCTCATTAATCCCTTCAGACTGAGATAGGCTGAAATAGTCAGAGGGAAAAATTATCTAAATTACATGTTCCTGATTATTAGTGTTGCAGCCCGGCTCCAGGTGCCGCCAGGGCCAGTGCAAGGACTTCTGTCTTCACAGGTGAAGACACATTTTGCTGCCCCCCAAAATTTATCTTCACCTGTCTGTCTAATATGCCCACTTTTGCCCCTCTTACCCATTCTTTTGCCCCTTTTGTGCATCTTACCACCTTGCACTGCTTATACACACTCACTCGCTCCAGCAGACACACACAAACAGTCCATTACACACACTGCTTATACACACACTCACTGGCTGTAACACACGCATAGTCTCTCACACACACTGCTTTACACTCACACAGTCTCTTACACACCTACAGCTTATAGACACACACACACACACACACTAACTCTTACACACACACACACACACTAACTCTTACATATACACACACTCTAACTCTTACATACACACACTGGCTCTAACACACACACACTAACTCTTACATACACACACTGGCTCTAACACACACACACTAACTCTTACACACACACATACTGGCTCTAACACAGACACACACACTAACTCTTACACACACACACTGGCTCTAACACACACACATTAACTCTTACACACACAAACAAACACTAACTCTTACACACACACTTACTGTTTCTTATAGTTGCTAAACAGAGGTCCCGCTTTCACTGCTGTAGCTTTCCTCCTCTCTCCACAGCAGTTGACCGCTGGGATATGATGCTCCGGAAGAGATTTGCTGGGGTCGCTCCTCGCTGTTCTGCCCCCTTCCCTCAGTGGCTGCATGTTTCCTAGCCAACTGGGCAGATTGCTGCAGAAATTGACCGACAGGAGCGGAGTTCTCCGTGCTCCTGCCGGTCACTCGGACATTTTTGCCCCTTGGGTCCGTGCACCCTAAGGGGGCCGCTTGTGCCGCCTTAAGGTAGCGCCGGCCCTGGGTGCCGCAGCCCACCAGGAAATTTCACAGTATCCCGGTGGACCAGTCTGGCCCTGGGGAGCATGAGTGTGTCTGAGCTTGTCTGTGGTGAGCATGTGTGTGCAGTGAGCTTGTCTGTAGTAAGCATGAGTGTGACCGTGAGCTTGTCTGTAGTGACCATGTGTGTGTCAGCGAACTTGTCTGTAGTGAGCATGTGTGTGTTAGTGAGCTTGTCTCTAGTTAGCATGTGTGTGTCAATGAGCTTGTTTGTTGTAAATCTGTGTGTTAGTGAGCTCTTCTGTAGGGAGCATGTGTGTGTCAATAGGCTTGTCAGTAGGGAGAGTGTGTGCGCATCTGTGAGCTTGTCTGTAGTGAGTGTGTGTGTGACATTGAGCTTGTCTGTAGTAAGCTTGTGTGTGTATCAGAGTTTGTCTGTACTAAATTTTCTGTAAGCTTGTCTGTGCGTGTAATTGAGATTGTCAGTGAGCCTATTTGTGTGCATCATTGAGCTTGTGTTTTTATGTCAATGAGCTTATGTATATCAATGAAATTGTCTGTGAGCCTGTGTATCAATGAGCTTGTGTCAGTAAGATTGTCTGTGTCTGCATGAGAGTATGCTTTGCTGTATAATTTAATTACCCTGAAAGGACTAATATTTTGAATTAGAAAAATAACTATACCAATATTTATATATATATATATATATATTTATTATTGGTATAAATACCAGCCCCATAAGTCATTGTGCTATATATATATATATATTGCACACCAAAAATAAAGAATTAAAAAACAAACAAAAAACAAGCGGAACACAGAAGATAGTATAGAAGATAATATATATATATATATATATATATATATATATATATATATATATATATATATTAAAACACACACACTACATAGCACAATGACTTCTGGGGCTGGCATAGATTTTTTTTTCCAGGGCTGCTTTGTATCCCCAGTCCGGCTCTGTGTGCACCCTACCTGTTCTGAATGTTATTAATACTGGTGCTTTGTGAATCTTACTAATCTTATACTTTGCATGGGATTTGGATACTAAAGCACTTATTCATGCATCATGGCAATTGTTGCAATGCCAGTTTAAATACTACCAGATAAAAATCCCTTTTTTGCTACTTAAAGCTGGACTTGCTTTAAATAATTTTCAAAGGCAGTCAGATAAGGGCAGTGGAAACACCAGTGAAGTTATGGGAAAAATATCAGATTCACAGAATAAGAGAGTGCAGGTTTAGAGATCAGTCATGATAAAAAGATAGGAATTGTAAGTGTGAGTAGCAAGAGAGCATGGTTTTAAACACAGTTTTTATTCCAAAGCCTAAGCTCAACCACAGGTGGGGATTCAAGAGCCTCATAAGTCAAAGACTGATTGCTCAGTCTGCCTCGTACAAACTATATACTATCTACAGTGTAAATGCACCTATATACATGTATATACACCTATATACATGTATATACATGGGAGCATTCAAATACCAACACTACACACAAACACACCATTGCATTCGAACACCCACTCTACATTGAAATACACCATTGCAATCAAATGGCAACACTACACACAAACACATCCCTACATACAAACACCTACACTACGCACACATTCAATCCTGTATTTGAACGCCCAAACTGCATTCCAAAAACACAAACTGCATTCAAATGTCAACACTACACACAAATACACACCTCACACCCACCCACTCTACAGGGAGTGCAGAATTATTAGGCAAGTTGTATTTTTGAGGATTAATTTTATTATTGAACAACAACCATGTTCTCAATGAACCCAAAAAACTCATTAATATCAAAGCTGAATATTTTTGGAAGTAGTTTTTAGTTTGTTTTTAGTTATAGCTATTTTAGGGGGATATCTGTGTGTGCAGGTGACTATTACTGTGCATAATTATTAGGCAACTTAACAAAAAACAAATATATACCCATTTCAATTATTTATTTTTACCAGTGAAACCAATATAACATCTCAACATTCACAAATATACATTTCTGACATTCAAAAACATAACAAAAACAAATCAGTGACCAATATAGCCACCTTTCTTTGCAAGGACACTCAAAAGCCTGCCATCCATGGATTCTGTCAGTGTTTTGATCTGTTCACCATCAACATTGCGTGCAGCAGCAACCACAGCCTCCCAGACACTGTTCAGAGAGGTGTACTGTTTTCCCTCCTTGTAAATCTCACATTTGATGATGGCCCACAGGTTCTCAATGGGGTTCAGATCAGGTGAACAAGGAGGCCATGTCATTAGATTTTCTTCTTTTATACCCTTTCTTGCCAGCCACGCTGTGGAGTACTTGGACACGTGTGATGGAGCATTGTCCTGCATGAAAATCATGTTTTTCTTGAAGGGTGCAGACTTCTTCCTGTACCACTGCTTGAAGAAGGTGTCTTCCAGAAACTGGGAGTTGAGCTTGACTCCATCCTCAACCCGAAAAGGCCCCACAAGCTCATCTTTGATGATACCAGCCCAAACCAGTACTCCACCTCCACCTTGCTGGCGTCTGAGTCGGACTGGAGCTCTCTGCCCTTTACCAATCCATCCATCTGGCCCATCAAGACTCACTCTCATTTCATCAGTCCATAAAACCTTAGAAAAATCAGTCTTGAGATATTTCTTGGCCCAGTCTTGACGTTTCAGCTTGTGTGTCTTGTTCAGTGGTGGTCGTCTTTCAGCCTTTCTTACCTTGGCCATGTCTCTGAGTATTGCACACCTTGTGCTTTCGGGCACTCCAGTGATGTTGCAGCTCTGAAATATGGCCAAACTGGTGGCAAGTGGCATCTTGGCAGCTGCACGCCTGACTTTTCTCAGTTCATGGGCAGTTATTTTGCGCCTTGGTTTCTCCACACGCTTCTTGCGACCCTGTTGACTATTTTGAATGAAACGCTTGATTGTTCGATGATCACGCTTCAGAAGCTTTGCAATTTTAAGAGTGCTGCATCCCTCTGCAAGATATCTCACTATTTTTTACTTTTCTGAGCCTGTCAAGTCCTTCTTTTGACCCATTTTGCCAAAGGAAAGGAAGTTGCCTAATAATTATGCACACCTGATATAGGGTGTTGATGTCATTAGACCACACCCCTTCTCATTACAAAGATGCACATCACCTAATATGCTTAATTGGTAGTAGGCTTTCGAGCCTATACAGCTTGGAGTAAGACAACATGCATAAAGAGGATGATGTGGTCAAAATACTCATTTGCCTAATAATTCTGCACACAGTGTATACAAAAACATGCTTGGATTCAAATACACAGACACAACGAATGCCCTCTTAGGATCGGCAAATGGTAAATCCCCAGCTTCATGGATGTAAATCCCCAGCTTCATATACAATTTACCGAACACATTATAACATACAAAATATTTAAGCCTGAATGCAATCTGCTACACAGTCTTAAAGGGGCATTGTTCCTAAAAGTCATAATATGTCCACGGATGGCCCTTAAAGGGCCAGTAGCAGCAATATAAAATACCACATGCCCAAATATTGCATCCAAAAGTACAACTTTACCAGGGGCCATAGTCAGCAGGTAGGAGGTGGGCAGCCAGGCCTCTCCAATGCCCAGTGGCGAGGTGGGTTCCGCCACAAGGTATAATCTTAAAAACAGGGGTGCCCGGAAGGTAGATCTCCAGATGTTGTAGAACTGCAACATGCTTTGCATGCCTTTATAATGTCTTTAAAATGACAAAGCATCGTGGATGATGCAGTTTTCTTGGTCTCCCTTGCTTCAGAGCAATTCTTATAAACTGCCCATATCTCATATAAATCATTTCCAGGGCTGAAATCTAATTTTTGGGTACAGTAGGCACCGATTTTATTAAAACTGTATTCTTCTGTGTCTCTACTGAATATCATACAAGTCCCTCAGTGACCCATTGATCAGTGTTAAAGATACACAGACACATTAAAACACAAAATTTAATTGAGTTGATTATTTAAGCTGAAAATAAGAATGCACAAATTACATGATTATATTGAAGGGAAAAAAAAGGGAATATGATAAAAAAACAAAAAGTTATTTTATTCTAAACTACTATAACTACAACAATAGATGACCTAACCCTACGCAAATAGAAACAAAACAGGTACACTGGAAGCAGTGCAAAAACGTGCAGGCCAGCGTCTATACAGGGATCACTCCCCAAACCCCTAAATTCAAAGTGCACAGAACTGAGGTGGAACTGTTGTAACCGGGAGGTAGTAAAGGCTGCACCAGGGAACTTAGCCCTTTGAGTGGCTTACAAGCGTTCTTGCACAATTAAGGAATATTTCTAATTGTGCCATTTATTTTGTGAGTGTGATTTTAACTTTTTTATTATATTTTTGTTGTTAATAAATGACTATACTATGATCATTTTTTTTTTCTCCTCTTTTTCTCCCATTTACATGCATTTATCAACTGACTGGTAAATATTGTTACACCTGTGTGATTGTGGCACCCTATTTTGCATATAGATCCTGTGTAACTAACCCTACGCAACACGTCACTTTGGACAGCTAAACAAATATTTAATTACATTGTCTCTTTAATGGCTTATCACCCAGAAAATGATCCTTTCAGGTTTTACTTGCTAAATGTATTTTTTAGGTCATTTGAGGTCAGCTGGAGTTTTTTTTTTTGTTTTTAATTTGACCATTTTATTCAAGCATAATTTTATCTTGACACAATTTATTCAAGTCAATGTAACTCAGCTCAGGGCTCGTTTCCAGGAAATGAAGCTGTTAATAGCTGTTAATCTTTAACACACAAAATTACATTGTGCCTCCATAATTGCACAGATGTCTTGTCTTGAGTTTAGCTGTATGCTATCCACATTTACATCCACTGATTCGTTACACCACTCTGTGTGTATCATTTGCAGCTTGTATATTTGTGAGGAATAATATTTCTTTGTATTGTGAAACAGACTCTGGCCTTTGCATTAACAAATCATTTTATTGACGTACAGTCTGTATCATACTGAGATGCGCTGATCTTTCAGGCTAATTCAGTAAACTCCAAATTTTACTGAATTGAAAAAAAAAAAAGAGGCAAAAAACTGCTGATCTTGAAAAATTCTACAACTCCACTATAGTCAAGGATTAGCTATTTTAAAGGAATACTCCGATCACCATAAAAACTACATCTAAATTAAACTGTTTTTGTGCCAGGAGACCACCTGGCACACTCTTACCTTATGGGTTAAAACTGTACATGCTGGGGCGTGGCTACCAGCGGAGCAAGATGGGCGTGTAAATCTTAGCTCCGGCACATGGGCTCCGAAACCAGGCGACTATATCCCGATACGGTGACCTCAGCTACCAGGAGAACCAGTATGTCACAGCCTAAACAGAAGAGGCAAACAAACAAAGCCGAAAAACATAACTTTTTTGGCCAAAACGCCACGCTTGCGAAACATGTGACCAAATCGCACCAACAAGATGGCGGAGAGGAATCACACGACGGCGATCCCCCCGACGAGCCGGTACATCCCTCCCTTGAGGAACCGGTCACTAAGCAGTTCCTCATGGAGCAATTTGAAGCCTTTTCAAGCAAAATGATGTCGGGCTGGCAAATGCGCCTGGCAAGCTTAAAAAAGGATATAGGGGAGTTAGGCGCGAGAACATCACGAGTGGAAGAAAGGATAGAGGAGTCGCAAGAGGCACACAACCAACTAATGTGCCAGGTCGACTCACTACAATCCACTATCTGCACATTGGAGAACAAGCTCATGGATATGGAAGATAGGGCGAGGAGGAATAATTTACGAATGCGAGGTATACCAGAAACGGTGACTCCAGCGGAACTCCGGGCCTACCTGCACGAATTGCTCCATGCCCTGTCGCCAGACACACCGTCAGATATGCTGCTCTTAGATAGAGCTCACAGGATCCCCAAGCCACGTCATCTGCCGGATTCAATACCCAGAGATGTAATATTGTGTGCCCACTATCACCATGTGAAAGAGCTTATCTTAAAACAGAGCAGAAACAACAAGGAGATCCCCAGCAAGTACGCCGGTATTAAGATATTCCCGGATCTGTCGGCGGCAACACTGCGGAAAAGGAAAGCCTTCCAGCCCGTCACCGCCATTTTCAGGCAACACCAAATCCCATACAGATGGGGGTACCCCCTCAAGCTTCTCATCACTAGAGACGGCGTGACAAAGGTACTCCTCACACCGGACGACGGAGAGAAGCTTCTCCGAGAGTGGAAGCTCCCTCGTCCAAGCAAACCGCCAAAAGAAGCAAATAAGCTACAACAAGAGTGGCGGCAGGCATAGTAACTATGAACTCTTACCAGCCACACTGAGCCTCTGGTATGCCTAAGCATGTACCGGCTGGTAATGTATTTCCATTACACTGACTGTGCCTAATGTGCTGACTACTGGTTAAACGTTAAAAAAAAAATTCTTTAATAAGTTATAGTTTTGTATGTTATGCTGTACCTCACCGTGCTACTTACTAAGAACTACCCACATAGCGCCAACACGCATCTGAACCCTGACACGCCGAGAGATATACCCCAAACTACTGACGCATATCTTCCCCCTACTGATGCATATCTTCCCCCTACTGGAGGGATTTCCCGTCACTTGCACTACCTGACAATTGAAGGTTCTGACAACCTGATTAAACCTACCAAATCCGGACGGGACAACACACCCACTTCCTAAACCGACGACTATCAACTCAGGGGTTAAGACATCAGCGACAAACCCATGACAAACCGAGTCGATGGACTGGACGAGACGACAGAAAAAAATAAAAAAAATAAAAAAATAAAATAAATAAATAAATAAGAAAAAGAAAAAAAAGAAAAAAAGAAAAAAAGTGGAAAAAAAATAAATAAATAAAAAAAATAAAAAAATATATATATATATCTATATTTATATATAAGTAAATATAAAAAAAAAAAAAAAAAGTACTGAAATATTTCAGGAACCCAGACAAACCAAAACAGTGCAGCTCAGAGGACCAGACGACGCTTCAGACAAATTAGTTTATGACATGCAAGGTAACCTAACATATTTTATTCAATATTGCACTACTGTACCCTAATGTTTTATGCACATGTATGAATGTATGATGTTGGCCCTACACACTCCTTCACCTAAGTCCTTTCGTCTCTTCCTTTAAACTGAACCCTTTCAGAGCAAACTTGAAGCGGGTTGAGTATTCGCCGCCCAGGGCGGAATATACACATGCTGCACCAAAGAACACAACCCCGCGCAAGCACAGGGTCCATTTGGAAATCTAAACAATAAAGGAGCCCAGGTAGCCTCCTTAGTGAGCAAATCACACATGCTCACCACACCCCAGGTACTACCAAGGAGTACCAAGCCCCACTCTAGGGCAATACTGTACATAGTTTGGTCCTTCAAAGGACTACTGTTTATCCCTATCTCCCTCCCTAACCCTGGTTGCAAAACACATGACTGCACATGGCATATCTGTGTCCACAACTATGAACCTCAACCCCTACACTATCTATCGACAGCCGTGCAACAGGCACCGACGCTGACTAACTGTAGCCGACTACAGCCAACTATCACATCATCTCCAACACTGGTAATTCTAGAACTCACTTTAAACAAACCCCATTATGAAAATATACTCACATAATGTCCGGGGATTAAATTCTCCCCATAAACGCCAGCTACTACTATCTGAACTAAAAAAACAGGATGTTGATGTGATATGTCTCCAGGAGACTCACTTCCAGAGAATGAAAATGCCGTCCCTCAGCTTTAAACAATTTCCACACCAATACCACTCCACATATGGCCATAAAGCTAGAGGGGTCAGTATCCTAGTGCACAAGTCACTGGCATTCGAACCAATTAAAATAATCAAAGACAGTAATGGCCGATATCTCATACTAATATGTAATCTCAACAATGTCACGTATACTATAGTGAACATTTACGCCCCGAACGACAACCAGAAACAGTTCACGCAAAGCCTCTTGAACAAAGTCAGCAATATACAACAAGGCACGTTAATATGCTGCGGAGATCTAAATCATATCCTAGACCCTGATATGGACACGACGCTAGACATAACTACACCTAGATCAAAAACCCTCACGCCCTGCGCCCAATTAAATAAACTTCTAACTCAACATAACCTCTATGATGTGTGGCGTACACTGCACCCAGGAGACAAGGAATACACATATTATTCTCATGTACACAAAACTCACTCTAGGATAGATCACTTCTTTGTCACAGGCCCAACGCTACCACAAACACAGGGGTGTACACACAGGGACATCACAGGGTCGGACCATGCCCCAATGATATTGGATCTCAATGATGCCTTCTCATACAAAGGCAGAGGGTCGTGGAGACTGAATAACTCGCTCCTCTATGACCGAGAATTCACTACCACACTGAACCAAGAGCTAACCCACTACTTCACTACGAACACAGACCCCCAGATTACGGCCCCGACTTTATGGCAGGCACACAAACCTGTCATGCGAGGACTACTGATCCGCAGAGCTTCGTATCTCAATAAACAAAAAAGGGCAGCTCTTATGCAATTGCTCCGAGAACTCAGAGACACTACCCAAACCTACTACCAAACAAAACAGCAAGACCTTCTTACCCAAATCCAAGCACTAACCGCAAAAATTAACGAACAGCAATTCCAAAAAACAGCGTACACCCTGCAAAAGTTTAAAATGACCCACTATGCACAAGGGAATAAAGCTAGCAAACTCCTGGCCAATATGCTACGCAAAAAGCAATCCACCGCCAAAATCCCATATGTTCTCTCCAAAACTAACCAAAAACTCTGGAACCCACAAGATATGAACAAAGAACTAGTAGCCTTTTATGACGCCCTATACAATCTAAAAAATGACACAACCCTATACCAGCCAACCACAGTAGAAATTGAGGAGTACCTGAAACAGATACCGCTCCCAACCCTGACACCGAACTAAAAAGACACATTATCCGCACAAATCACGACGGAAGAGATAGCAAATGCTATCTCCCGATTACCCGACGGAAAGTCCCCAGGGCCGGACGGCCTAACAAATTACTATTATAAAACCTTTGCAACCACACTTATCCCGCACATACATCAAACTTTCCAGCACATAATCAGAACAGGAACAATGCCAAAGGAGATGCTTCTGGCACATGTAGCCACTTTACCCAAACCAGGAAAAATACCAGACAGAGGACAAAATCTACGCCCCATATCGCTCCTTAATACAGATATTAAACTACTGGCCAAAATTTATTCCAACAGGCTAGCCCCAATACTCCCCACAATAGTACATGAAGATCAAGTAGGCTTTATAAAGGGCAGACAAGGCACAGACGGCACCAGGAAAGTTTTAGACCTCATATACCAACTACAAAGACAGAAAAAAGGTGGTCTACTCCTATCACTAGATGCCGAAAAGGCCTTTGATCGGCTAAACTGGGACTTCCTCCGAGCCACGCTAGAGAAATTTGGATTCCCCACAGAATTCATGAATATCCTGCTAGCACTCTATAGCAACCCCACCGCTAGAATTATCAACGCAGGATTTTTGTCTGACCCGTTCACAATAACAAATGGCACCAGACAGGGATGCCCCCTTTCCCCCCTTTTATATGTCCTAGCACTTGAACCCCTCACTACACTCATTAGACAACAACCACTAATTGCGGGTATAAAAACGCATACTAGAGAACACAAACTCACACTGTTTGCAGATGACATACTAATGACACTTCAAACCCCAGACACATCCCTGCCACACTTCCACTCCATACTAGAAAACTACAGTAAAATGTCCTACTACAAATTGAACGTATCCAAAACACAGGCCCTAAGTAAGGGATTATCCCAGGAGTTAACACACACACTAAAACACACATACACCTATGACTGGAGAAAAGACCACATTACCTTCCTAGGTATACGTTTCACGAAATCACAATCCACGTTGTTTAGTGCCAATTATGGCAGACTGAGTACAGAAATAAAGCAACAATTGCAGGACTGGAAGACATCTTTCATATCCTGGTCTGGTCGCATAGCGACCGTCAAAATGATAATACTCCCCAAACTATTGTACCTTTTCAGATCCCTCATACTCCACATACCCTCTAGCTATTTCACTACCTTACAGCGTTGGGTGAACAGATTTGTATGGAATGCTAAAAGGGCGCGAGTCGCCCTAAAAACTATGCATATGCCATTGAGAAGAGGGGGCATGAATTTGCCAAACTTCAAACAGTACTACCATGCCGCCATACTTAGCAGTATTGTTCAAGCGAGACCGGGGAAGATTGAGCCCCAATGGAAACAATTAGAAGCGGAATGGGCTGGGAATATCAGCACTGACAATTTAGTGTGGCTCCCATCACACGACAGACCGCAAACTTCGAACTGCCTCCCTACCACTGTGCTATCCCTACAAACTTGGGAGAAACACAGAGCTACCCTAACGAATAACTCATTAATATCCAAAGCCATGCCACTTAACACACTCAAGCATCTTATCCCAGATTTTAATTATAGACTCTGGGAACGGCACGGCATACATTACCTGCACCAGCTGCTTACCAATCAGAATCTAACGGCATTCGACAAACTAGCGGAAGCCCATGGCTTACCGACAATAGCACACTACTCATACCGACAATTAGCCTCGTGGTTCCACACACAATGCCAGAAGGCAACAATAGTTCTCAAGACACAACAATTAACGGAATTCGAAACTATGTACGTAGGGACCAAACCACCCTTAAAAACGATATCCACCATCTACGCAGCCTTACCTGCAAAACAAGCTTTGAACGAACATAGCTTTACTAAAGCATGGGAAAAAGAACTCCACAGAACATTCACAGAACAGGACTGGGAACGTATGTTCCTAACCCCCAAAAGTCTCTCCCTTTGTTCAAAACACATAGAGCTGGCTAGGAAACTCCTGTACAGGTGGTACTTGACACCAGTTAGACTGCACAAGTACAACACGAAATTACCACAAACTTGCTGGAGATGTAAACAAGGTATAGGAACAATGGCACACATATGGTGGATGTGCCCGCTCCTGAAACAATACTGGGAAGACATAGCTACGCTTATCAAAAACTGCACAGGGAGGGTATTGCCCCATAGACTGGAGCATTATGTTCTCTTCGACATTCCGAACTCAATACCTAAACCAGACAGGTATCTTATGTTCCATATAAATATAGTGGCCTTGGGCGCTCTGGCAAGGAACTGGCTCTCGCAAACCATACCCCCTATCTCCATGTGTAAGACCCTCATAAGGCAATCTAGCCACTTTGAAATCACGATGAGGTGACAAAACACCCCCCCCAACAAAAGTCATAAAACATATAGAAAGTACTGGGAGATAGCCTGGGATAATTGGAACAGACTCGAAGAGAAATGCCAAGGCACGGTTTGCCCAATGGGCCAATCCGTGGATAAATCATTAGAGCGTGGAGGTCATGCTCAGGACTGAGACTTATGAGACATGTAGTGGTTTGGTTACACTAAACACTAAAACAGCACTTAAGTCAACAATTGGGATACTTTCCGACATAACTCGGCTGGACCACATTATCCTACAAAATATAGATAAACACTAATATTATTTGCACTGCGAATTGTTTCCCTTTGTGCTAACAATAATACGATAAACTATGCCAATGTCCATCCTGTATGGGAAGTTTATACACTATCTGTGCAATATTATGAATGTAATTAACAGAAGTGATTCTGTAAAGTCTACGTGATATATGCAACCCCCCTTCCCTTTCCCCCTTTCTTCTTTCCGTACCCCCCATATTCTTGATAAATGACAAAATAATAAAAATTGTCAAATTAAAAAAACAAAAAACAAACTGTACATGCTTTTTTATGAATGGGGTGCTACTGACTGGTTTAGTGCGTCAGATGACTGCCATGACTGGGGTACTCTGCGCGTCAGAAACTGGATGCTGCCTTGGGGACCTTGAGATCGGCGCTGGAGGCAATCTTTGGATTTAAACCATTCGAGAATGGTATAATACCTTAAGGTAAAAGTGCACCCGGGAGCCTCCTGGCACCATAACAACTTAATTTGGAGTTTCACCATCATTTCACCTAAAAAAAAAAACATTACCCTGGCTATTCACTATAGTGAGAACTGCTGGGAATTCACAGTTTTCAAAATTTAGATCAAAATAGTTCAATTAGCAAACTTCTCCAAGTCAATTCTGTTTTCAGTTTGCTTAATTTAGTCTTACACTTGAACTTTACTTTAAATTCTATTTGAATTCCATGTAATGCTTCCTTAGTGAACAATTCTGTAAATCCAATTTTTTTTTTTTTTTTTTTACTAACAACGTTACAAAAAATCAGTATTGATGATCTGAGCCAGTGGAGCAGTGGTTGCACAACGTGACTGGTGCTGGGGTAAAAAAGGTAATTATAAAAGCTTTATTTAACTATTTAATCTATGTCTCCCCTAAATCACTCTCTCGTTAGCAATGTTTGGATTCCTAACAGTCAAATGTTCCTTTAAACATCAACGTCTTCTGTCCCCATTGAATGTGTGCAGCCTCTTGTGTAAACATGACAGGTTTGTGGAGGTAGATTTAAATATTGTGAAACCGGTTTAATTGGATTACATAATTGCGTGGTTCATTAATCACACTGCCAAGCCCTAACTGTATATTGGCAGACATATTTAAAATTAATTATATCCTGCCTTTTCTGCAACATCCTGTGCCTTAGGGCAGGGGCTCCCAACCTGTGGTACGCGTACGCCCGGGGGTACAATCCAGTTCCCCTGGGGGTACGCAAAAAAAATTCTGTAATGGCTGAACTGACATCCACAGTGCCAATCATGTGCAGCTGCACACTGTCCCAGTGCCCTAAATTTAATTGGCAGGCGAGCAATGTAATCTCAGCTTGCCTTCCCCCTGCGTCACGGTCCCACCTCTGGAATACCCCAAGCCCCGCCCCCTTGTTTCCTTATTGGACGGCTGACAGAGGCTTCGCATGGGAGGCTGGGACAAAGTAGAGCACACCTTCTTTCAGGCATGCAGGCAGGAAGAGAGGAGATCACACAGCATGGTAGGCTGGGGGAGAGAAGATCGTGCCCCAATGCACCCAGGGTATCCACACACTGACACACATCCACACTCTGCCACTCTCCCCACTGCCACACATCCACACTCTGCCACCGTCCCCACTGCCACACATCCACTCTCTGCCACCGTCCCGGCTGCCAACATCCACACTCTCCCACCCTCCCCACTGTCACACATCCACACTCTGCCACCCTCCCCACTGTCACACATCCACACACTGCCACCCTCCCCACTGTCACACATCCACACACTGCCACCCTCCCCATGGCCACCCTCCACATTGCCACACATCCACACACTGTCACCCTCCCCATTGTCACACATCCACACACAGCCACCCTTCCCACTGCTACCCTCCCCATTTTCACACTGTCACACATCCACACACTGTCACCCTCCCCATTGTCACACATCCACACACTGCCACCCTCCCCACTGTCACACATCCACACACTGCCACCCACCCCACTGCCACCCTCCCCACTTTCACTCTCCCACACACTGTCACTGTATGTTTTTGGGATGATGTAATAATTATATCTATGTGTGTGTGTGTATGTGTATGTCTGTGTGTCTGTATGTGTTTCATTGTTTGAATTTCTGTGTGTAATTTTACCTGTGTGCATGTCAGTGTTACATGTACATCTGTATGTGTGGCAGTGTGTTTCTGCATGTGTGGCAGTGTTTGTATTTGTATGTTTGTACATCTGTATGTGATCATATAATGTAACTAAACCCCCATTATTGCATATATTGTATGCAATATATGATCATATAATGTAACTAAACTCCCATTATTTTTTGCCTAGGTGAGGTGTTGTTAAATAAAACTATTACAATATGTAAGATTTGAAATCATTGTTTAGTGAATAAGCGAGTGTGCTGGATTCTGTATTTTGTATATTTTGGCCCCAGCAGCACCCTATAATGTATGCATGTTCAGGTGAGTGCAGCCCTCTTGGTTTCATTTTTATATTTGGGAGTCCAGGCCAACTCCTTGGATTTGCACCCCTCCCTGTCACAGGTGCCTCATTCTAGGACCCTATTTAGCCTTGATCTGCATCAAGTCCCAGTAAGGAAGTATTTCCCATGTAAGTGGATTCATCTCATAAGAGCAAGCATTAAGCTGCTAGTGTAGGACCTGCCAAGAATGGGGTACATTGACGTTGTGACAGGCTTATGCAATGTATGATCATATAATGTAACTAAACCCCCATCATTTTTTGCCTAGGTGAGGTGTTTTTAAATAAAACTATTACAATCTCTAAGATTTGAAATCATTGTTTAGTGAATAAGCGAGTGCGCTGGATTGTGTATTTTGTATATTTTTGCCCCAGCAGCACCCATTAATGTATGCATGTTCAGGTAAGTGCAGCCCTCTTGGTTTTGTTTGTATATTTGGGAGTTCAGGCCAGCTCCTTGGTTTTGCACCCCTCCCTGTTACAGGTGCCTCATTTCAGGGGAGGATGGCAATGTGCGGATGTGTGACAGTGGGGAGGGTGGCAGAGTGTGTATGTGTGACAGTGGGGAGGGTGGCAGAGTGTGTATGTGTGACAATGGGGAGGGTGGCAGAGTGTGTATGTGTGACAGTGGGGAGGGTGGCAGAGTGTGTATGTGTGACAGTGGGGAGGGTGGCAGAGTGTGTATGTGTGACAGTGGGGAGGGTGGCAGAGTGTGTATGTGTGACAGTGGGGAGGGTGGCAGAGTGTGTATGTGTGGCAGTGGGGAGGGTGGCAGAGTGTGTATGTGTGACAGTGGGGAGGGTGGCAGTGTGGGGATGTGTGACAGTGGGGAGGGTGGCAGTGTGTGGATGTGTGACAGTGGGGAGGGTGGTAGTGTGTGGATGTGTGACAGTGGGGAGGGTGGCAGTGTGCGGATGTGTGACAGTGGGGAGGGTGGCAGTGTGTGGATGTGTGACAGTGGGGAGGGTGGTAGTGTGTGGATGTGTGACAGTGGGGAGGGTGGCAGTGTGGGGATGTGTGACAGTGGGGAGGGTGGCAGTGTGCGGATGTGTGACAGTGGGGAGGGTGGCAGAGTGTGTATGTGTGGCAGTGGGGAGATGTGTGGTCAAGCATACTTTTTAAGTTACCCTTTACATAAAAAACAGAGGGGTTTCCCTTAAGTGATCTGGGAGAGAGAATCTAATCTTAGAATTTTTCTAATGATTAACGTACACCCAATCCTGTCTTAACAATTGAGCAAAAAGTTGTACTTATCTTTTAGTTGTTCTATTTGATTTATACATAAATTCAATTTGTCCTATTGAACCCTAATTATACCGCTTTCCGTTTTTAATTGATATTTGAGCTGTTCGTTTACTATAGACCAGATTGGAGTATTAAATGATTTCCAATTTTTAACTATCGTTATTTTAGCCGCTAGCAATAAATGTGTAACGAAAGGGACGTCACATCCCCCAAAAATTTGACATTCAACTGTAGTAAAAAATAGATCAGGGTTATAATTAGGTTTTTTTGTTTTTAGTAAGCACTTGAATCTTGCTCCTGATCATATTCCAAAACAGTCCAATAGGGGGACACTCCCACCACACGTGGAGATATTCCCCTTTTCGATCCCCACATCTCTAACAAACATGATATATTTTAGACAACCTGGATGGAGCCAGATACCATCGATTTAAATGTTTATATTAACACTCTATTAAGTTAAGACAGTAAATGTTTTTGTAGGCCTCCTCTAAGGACTTCCTCCAGTCTTCACAACTAATTGGAGTATTTAAATCCAAAGCCCACTTCTTGAGAATAGGTTTAATATATATGTCAGGATCACTTGTACCCAGATCTATACAGCCAGCTACCAACTTCGTTAAGATTTTTCTTTCAAATAATTTCTCTAATTCCTCCACTTTATCTTTTTTATTAGCCAGATGTTTGCTTTAAAAAACCCTTTATTCTCAAAAAGGTGAAAATGTCTTTGCTATCTAAATTATATTCAATACTCAATTTGTGAAAATCTTTTCATTTATTGTTACTTATTTTGAAATAATGCCTCCCGACATCCATTTTTGCAGATTTAAATCCTCCATCTTATAAACAATATGTTCTAAAGAAAGGCATGAAATTAGCTTATTTTGAATTAATTTTTTTTGTTTTTTTTACAATTCTCCCATTGTTTTATTATATTTTCAAGGATCATGCTGTTAAGTTTAGCCTTTGGAGGGTTTCTGGATATGTTCCTAACTTGCCAAAATAACATGCTCCAATCGTTTTTATGCTGTATATTCTGGGTCAATACTTGTTCGATTTTATACCATGTTTGCGGCTTGGCATCTTCTGCTCAAGTAATACGAGCATGAGATATGTTACAAGCGTGATGATAAGCATTTAAAAGGGGTAAACCCAATCCTCCCATTTTAACCTTAAGTGCCAAAATTTTAGCACTAATTTGTGGTCGCTTAGTCTGCCAGATAAACGTATTAATAATGGTCTGCACTAATAATAACCAGCTATCTGGACATGCTATGGGCATCATGCGAAATAAGTAGATCTTCCGCGTTTTTCTCGTTTGAACGCCACCTTTCCCGCTGTCTTTCCCGGTCCTCACTGAGTTCGCGCCCTGCATACACCACGTGACGTGAGCTACGTGCGTCCTCACGTCATCGATCCACCCCCCATCAATATAATCATATATTATATCTACATTGGTGTGCCCTCATGTTTCTGTTTTTTGTTTCTGTCGTCTGTCTTTATGAGAAAGACAATAAGATGATGATGGTTAATAATATGAATAAATATTTACTATATATCTAGACATGGTTTCATCATTTTCATAATTGTAAAACAAACAACTATTAACTATTGAAAACTAACCATGAACTAATTAAAAACAAACGTACACAAAGAATCGCTGTAATTAAAAAAAACACGTACAATTTGTCATTCTTTCTCAGGGATACCCACCATATTGATGTCCTTCCCCGACACCGCATCAAACACTGTCAGTCTCTTACTCTATTGTCTTGTATTCACTGACATACAAAAAACATAATTCTACCACTCCCCTACAAAGCTCTCATAGTTTAACCCCTTAAGGACCGGCCTGTTTTTGCGATGTTGTACGTTAAGGACCAGAGTGGTTTTAACACTTTTGTGGTGTTTGTGTTTAGCTGTAATTTTCTGCTCTCTCATTTACGGTTCCCACACAAATTATATATTGTTTTTTTCAGGACAAGAAGGGCTTTCTTTACATTATTTGTATCATGTCATATATTTTACTTTAAAAAAATAAAGTAAAATATGGTGAAAATTTAAAAAAAAAACATGTTTTGGGACTTTTACTTGAAAAATCTTTTAATTATCTAGAAAAGCTAATGAAAAAAACTGCTAAATAGATTCAAAAGTTTGTCCTGAGTTTAAAAACACCCAGTGTTTACATGCTTTTTTTTTTTTGCAAGTTATAGGGCTATAAGTACAAGTAGGAAATTGCTCTTTCAATATATATATTTTTTACATTTATCGATAGTGACATTGTAACACTGTTGTCTGTCATAAATCCCTGAATCACACCCCACATGTACATTTTTTTTAACCCCTTAAGGACACATGACATGTGTGACATGTCATGATTCCCTTTTATTCCAGAAGTTTGGTCCTTAAGGGGTTAAAGTAGACAACCCAGGGTATTTAATATGGGGTATGGACAGTCTTTTTTAGTAGCTACCTAGTCACAAACACTGGCCAAAGTTAGCATTTATATTTGTTTGTGTGTTAAAAATGCAAAAAAAAGCTAACTTTGGCCAGTGTTTGTGACTAAGTGGCTACTAAAAAAGGCTGAACATACCCCATTTGCAATACCTTGGGTTGTCTTCTTTTGCAAATGGTATGCCATCATGGGGGTAATTCTCATTCCTGGGCTACTATACTCTCTCAAAGGCAACATTTCCAATCTGACAAATTTCAATGAAAAAAAGACTTATATTTGACCCTGTAACTTTCAAAAGCACTATAAAACCTCTACATGTGGGGTACTGCTATACTCAGGAGACTTTACTGAACACAAATAATAGTGTTTCAGAACAGTAAAACCTATCACAGCAATAATATCATCAGTGAAAGTGCCGTTTGTGTGTGAAAAATGCAAACAACTTCACTTTCACTGACCATATCATCGCTGTGATATGTTTTACTGTTTTGAAAGACTAGATTTCGTGTTCAGCAAAGTCTCCCGAGTAAAACAGTACCCCCCAAGTACAGGTTTTAGGGTGTCATAGAAAGTTACAGGGTTAAACATAGTGCTAGCAAATTAAATTCTCTGGACTTTCGGCCTGGGTTATCAGGCATGTCCTTTAAATTGCAATCAGTAAAATTACTTAATTATGTAATATTACATAAATATGCATGTAGAATTTAAATATATATACATATTTATATATTTGAAATCTACGTGTATATTTATGAAATTATTTATGTTATTATGTATATGAACATATGTATATTTCTTATTTGTATTTATTTTTTATACATAGATATAAATATAATTTCATTCTAAGTGTATTTTGATATAAATATATATATGTTAATATGAAAATACTGTTAGAATAAAATTACATACATATATATATTTTTTCCAATTATTCAAAATTATTTTTACATTTTTTTATTTATTTTTATATACGTATTATTTATATTTTATAATAATATATATACAATATATATATATATTTACTATATATATTGTGTATATATACATGTGTAATTTAATTATAAGTGTATTTTTATATTAATATATGTATATATAAATATAAAAATACACTTAGATTGACACTATATATAGATATAATACATGTGTATATATATATATATATATATATATACACATATATTATTATTTTATTTACACAGATTTAATTTTTTTTAAACTTTATTTCTGATTTTCCACTTGCAGGGAGACTGCCTGTCAGCACAGACAGTCCCCCTGCAGGCAGATACACAGGCACCTATTGCGGTCATGTGATCGAGCAATCACGTGACCGGGGGATCCTGATCTGCCGCGGGGAGACTGCCTGGGCAGACAGGCAGTCCTGCTGGACCAAGAGGAGCTCTGATCGCGGCCGGGGGACCGACGGTGATCAGGTAAGTACCCCCAAGACGTTATGATGGTTCAGGACTGTCATCGGTCCTCACAAGGATGTTTCCGATGACGCTCCTGAACCGTCATCGGTCGTCAAGGGGTTAAGAGGAATTTTTTGTTTTATCTGTGTTGCTAGACATAACTTCCACTGTGTTTAAAAGGTCATATAATTCATAATTGAATTAGAAGAAGTTTGAATGTGTTAGTAAAATTAAGTAAGCTTTCCTAAAAGACAAAAAGATAAGTCATTAGTGTTATATGTATCACCTTAACAAAAGGGAAAAAGGTAATACACAAGGTTCACGTCGCTGTTCTTTCCTTAAAAGAACACTATAGGGGCAGGTACACAAACATGTTTTCCTGACCCTATAGTGTTAAACCCACCGTTTAGGAGGTTGCCCCCCCCCCTTCTTAACCCTCTCAGAAAGGGTTAAAACATACCTTATATCCAGCGCCAAGTGGGTCCGCCGGCGCTGGACCCATCCCCAATCTTCTCTTTGGTGACATCAACAGAATTTACAATTTTAAGCCAATCCAATGCCCCCATCCAGCCTCCTGAAATCAGCAAGGAGCTGGGATGGCAATAAGCTCTAGTTGTTCTGGTGATTATAGTGTCCCTTTAAGACTGATTGATAAATCATGTGATTTTATGATGTTATAACACCTGTTATATATCATCTGAGGGCCATGAACATAAGTAGGGATGGCCTGGAGGTACAACACATGTTAAATAGTTAGCAGGGGAATGAGTCAAATGTCGCTACTAAATCCCTACATTGCCTTTCTGGAAAAAGAGTCTTATGTGAATAGGTTCCAGAGGGACACTGGATTTTCTTTTTGTTACACACCCGAAGTCTCAGATGCCATCAATGGTCCTAATAAAGCAGAGAACTTTTCCATTTAGTGCTTCTGTCATACAGGCCATATCCTAGCCCACCTCACCTGATTTCTGGGTTCCACGACATTTCTCCCCTTAGTCTTTCTAAGTTCATATGTGACAGGAGGAGGCAGATGGTAATTAGCACAATAGGGCATCATCTTTCTGGCTGAATTGGGGGACTCAGGAAGTGGAAGATGCGATTCAATATGATAAATGCAAGGTCATGCATTTTGGAGTAAGGGAATCCTCAAGCACTTTATGTATTAAATGGGTGCATGTTAGAGATAACATTAAATGAAAAGTATTTGGTAACACTCTTAAATAACAAAATAGGAAACAATACGCAATATTGGTCTGCCATAGCAAAAGCTAGTAATGTGATTAAAAGGGGTATTCAAATAGAAGTACTAACACCATCCTCTGAACCTGCAGTACAATTATGGACATAATTATAACAGTCTTAGAAAGATATAACAGAAGTAGAAGTATAGAGGTGCGTTACATAATTAGTAAGGGAGCTGAAAAACGTTAGTTACGAAGAAAGGCTAGAAAAACAAGTGTCTCCGATGGAATATGAAAGCAGAAGAGGAAATATATACTGGGTTAATGCAAACTGCTATGTAGTATCCTGTTCATTAACAGGGATGTACAACAGACAAGAGGTCACCCATTGAGTCTGGATTGAAGGTGTTTTTGCTTACAGCAGATTAGAGGGTACCTTGCAGTAATAACAATACACAATTCTGTGCCCAAAGAGGTCGACAGATTCTGTTGATATTTTTTTTTTTTTTTTTAAGCCTGCAATTTATTTTTATTTTATTTTTATTTTAGGAAAAACAAAATATTGAAGTATATAATTAATATGCCTGGGAACCAGTTGTTGATCAAAGAGAAATTTGACTGCCAAAAATGAACGTTTCCCTTTTCATGGCACAAATGGCCATCATTTTAACCTGGTTTTTGCCTTCTTTTGGATCAACAGCATCAAAACATATGTTTAAAGGTTGAACGTGATGCTGTTGGCCTGATTTCCTGTGGTAATAGAGAATCAGGATTTGGATTAGATCATGCTGCCACGCTATGACAAAATTGTGGACATATTTGCAAGTAGCCACTGGAACAAAAGTACTCAAAAGTCATAATTAGTGCCAGAGACCTTTTCTGAAGGCAGATGTGTCACCAAAAGCATGGTATGTGTCTCTTAGCCAGCCCTTCCCTAACAAAGTGTTAGTAAGTGTTAGAATGGTTGCTGCTAATATTGGAGCCAATACTATGCGACAAAGTACTACATTTATTTACTGGTAATTAAAGAATGACCAAATGTTTTAGTGTTTCCAATAAGGATTACACGAGCCGCTAGGCACTATCTACCACCTGGTTTCCACACTAGACATACAGAGTCACCATCCACTACTTTCTGGCTAAAATTACCCTGACTCATCTAGATGTAATGATGGAAAGGGTGTATAAATAAAAACTCATTACAAGACAGGAAAATGGAAAGGGCCCAGGAGTGCAATGAGTATGGTTCACCATGACTAGTCAAGATGGGGGACACAACATATCCTCATTGAAAAAGTTGAGGGAAGGTTTAGAGTGTTCTGGGGACAGTGGATACTAGAGAAACACTGATGGGGTATTTTAAATAAGCAAAATAGAGTAGATTACATAAAACTGTTAAGATGTAGAAATATCTAAAAATATACACATTAAAGGGAAATATTAGCAATGTATTAGAAGAGATAAAGTCCACTAATTATATAACTAATGGCCGCCATATAATAAAATAGGTTGTGGGTAGCAGCAATGAAAGACTGAAAAAACATGTATCATATAAAAAGGCAAGGACGAGGACATGGTGAGGTGAAAGACAAAGACCACAAGGAAAAAGTGATTGTAAATAGTGGGGAGAATAAGTCAAATGACCCTACCTATTCTTACCTTACATTATTGAGTGAAGAGATGTATGAGATGAATAGGCCCCACAGAGTCACAGGTGATGTCCTCTCATCCTTCTCTAGGGAGTATTATCATGTGAACCTAAATAAGAGGCCTTACCTCATCAGTTACTGTTGTCACAAATGGACACCAAGTTACATGTCCAAATAGAAATGCCTGAGTACATCTCGGCATCCTGCCAAGTAGGTCACAAGACGTTTTCCTCTTCTTGAAGGCTCAATTTAACAATGTTTCCTTACAGCCTGAGCAGAGTTGCAAAGTCAATATGAATCCGAAAGCAGCTGGGAGGCGACAAACACAACTAGTCGTCATGAATTAAACGGTTCTGATGAAATGTCATCCTATCCATACCGAATAGATTCTCTTGACAAATCTCTACTAATCCATGACACACTTTCCTCTCCGTACACCTGAAACTCTACTCTCTGATAATCCAGCAAGTGCTACTGTCTACTAACAAGTTTAGAGCTGGTATGACAACAAATTTAAAAAAAAAAACACTTTGTCTTTAGGTAACAAACAATTATGGTTTGTTAGAAATTAGAAAATAAAAATGAAAATTTTAATTATTTCTCTGTCTCCAATGTTTTTCATTTCCTATATACCTAAAAATCCTTATGCGTTTTTTTTCCTTATAGCTTTAACAACATCTTGTCCATTAATATGTTCTAATCATACTTGTATCATGGGTCAGACAGATATAGAATAGATTCTAAAAAAGAATCTCACATATGTCAGAAATAAGAACATTATAAAATAGTCCTTCTGGAGCACTATTTAATGCCTCGAGTATTCTGGTCTACAGGGGGACATCTTGTGGCCTCTATGTGATATTACAATTGGATTTGAAAAAGTTACATTGTGTTAAATAATTGTCCACTCTATATTACTACTCTGTGTTAAAACTGCCACCCAGAAAATAATGATTTACACTCATAAGGCAGAAAAAAAGATTCATGCTATTTACTAATATATACAGGAGATCTATATTCATAGTATACTTTCAGAGTTTTCAAAATGCTGAGAAACAAATGGCATGAGTCCCAATTTTACCACATGACAGGAGGCTTCCTATTTTGCATTACTCTACTAAACTCCACAACAGTAAAGAAAGTGAAACATTTAAACCAATCAAAATGCAAACAGGGAGTATATTATCCCAGTAAACAGCCTCCTCCTCCTCTTTCTTTACTGCTCCATCGCAAGACAGGTCAGAGTTTGGCTCTTCCCTTATTATTACCTAATATAAACGTTTTGTCATTGATATTGCTTCCTCATATTTGTTTGATATATGCTTTTTCTTATAATCCTTATTTCCTATACATGCTTCTACTTGTGTCCCTCCTGTATTTTACTTCACTACCTTTCCCCCCTTGCTGGGACTGTTAGGGTGAATCATCCCTAGTCCCAGCAACCTCACTTTCGTTTTCCCTCTATTCTCGCTCGTTTTTCTGCCCTCGGGAGGTCCCTGAGTTTTTTAGCAGGTCCCTCAGTTTTTCACCCCCTGCTTCACCGTCTCTGACACTCCCTCTCACTTAGTTTGCAGCGGCTCGGCGCCAGCCGCGGCTACACTCGCGGCGGCCATCTTTAATACCGCATCTCGCAAGATTACGGCCGCCATCTTGAAAGTGCCGCGAGTGCCGCGAGGGACACACACAGGACACCCATAACAGAATATAACGTTGAAATACTTTCCTACAAGACAGAGGTCAGTTAAGCTTAAAAGCTGTTAAAGGCACATAAGGTGGTTAACCTGTGCCTGCTTGGGGTGCTGCCCCTAAACTGGAGGTCGCCTTGTGGCCACCTCTACAACCTTGGGTGAGGCCCAGAACTCAAATCCCAACAAGTGGTTTTGTATCCTGCCCTGCTGGGGGTATTGATTACTACTACACCATTGGCACTATATACCCTGCTGGGGTGCTTTTTGCCACATCTCACCTTGGTCACAGACCCTGCTGAAGGTATAACCTTCTCCTACATACCACTACCTATACCCTGCTAGGGTATCATATAATTACAACCCTGCTGGGGTTATTTGGTTCTCCTCAAACCATTATCATACCTTTTATAAACCCTGCTGGGGTAATTTGTACTCTGTACAACAAAAACACGTTATTGCACCCTTCTCGGGTCCGCATAACGATACTAAAACAGCTTATTACTGTCTAAATACAGCATACTGACCTCTATCACATACGCCCTGTGCCAAACACATATTCAGGCATTATGGAGACCTCTCAGACAACAGAGCTCCAAAACATGGTAAACAAGGCCGTATCCGCCTCCATGGAGAAAGTTCTCTCCAAAATGATGGCCTCTGGTCCAGACAAGAGGAAACCATCAAAAACCCATCCATCCCGCCATGACTCAGATTCTGATGCACCAGAATCGCGTAAGAGCCCAGAAACCCTCATGGGCAAACGCCATTGGAAAGGCGAAAAGGGTCACCAAAACCCTAACAAAGGCAAAAACCCCGCTAAATGCACTAAACCCGCTACAGCCTCCACCCCGAACCCGCAACACGAGTACTCTTCAGAGGAAGACGAATCTCACGCTAAATCCATGGCCATCTTAGATGAATGGCAAGCGGACGAGTCAGACTCCAACGAGGATGCTTGGGGCTCAGACTCCGGATCCCAATCCTTCTTTCCACAACACACATTCATGGGAGAACCCCAAGAACCAGACAACGCGGAAACCCCGCAGGAAGACGAAGACACCATCTTTGACCCGCTGGGACAAAAACCTTTTGACCCAAGAAAGATAAGACACCCATGCACAAGCGACTGGACACCACCCGACCACCTAGCGAGGTTCATGCACCTCTGGTTACGAAAGTCCATGGACAAGACAGTCCGCAACTGCTTGAGGTCGGAATGCCCACGACCCTTTCTACCTGACCACGTTGCGGAAACTCCAGAATTCGACCAGGTGATGACCACCTTTATGTCCCGAGGTGGCTGTGACCCACGCAAAGGAGTGGAGAAAGGGTTTAGAGGGGTACAGGATAAACTTCTGGATTCAGTGGGACCACTATCCAGAATTAGGTACTTGGCCGACGATGCCCTAGCCAAAGCCGATAAATTCGACGCTACTATGGTGCGCGAATGGGCACAAAGATGCTTTTGTTTTGTGGGTAATGCCAATGTCACCTTATCATCCGAGCGACGTAAAGCAGCATTTATCCGCATTGACGGGAAGTTGGTGGAGTTGGGCACCAAAGAACTAGGTCCTCTGGCACAGGGCAAGCTTTTTGGAGAACCTTTCCTTAAAGAGTTGAGCAGACATGTAAACGTCTACACATCCTTAAACAAGGCTCAGACATCAATGCGAAGAGTCTTTAGACAAAACCCCTCCAGGGGTGTTTTTGGATGGGCTGGCCGCCAAAGGGGCCGTGCTGCTAGTCGCTTCTGGCCATCAGGCCCCCGCTCTACGAGACCCCAACCTTTTTACCCAGAGGTGGGATACCGCCCATCCTCCTACACTCGAGGCGCAGACAGAGGTCGCGGACCACGCACCCGAGGCAGAGCACGTTTCTCCTCAGGTAAGCAACCTTTTCACTCATTTTTCCCTTCCAATGTGTACAGCAGGTCGCATATCTCTTTTCTTCCAGGAATGGACCTCCATCTCCACGGACGCATGGATCCTACAGACAGTACAAGGCTAAGTCATAGACTTCGTAGACCAACCACGACAGACGGAACTACCACGTCCCATCAACTGCTCAAGGATAGACACCTCTCTCATCAACGATGAACTACAAACCCTATACTTGAAAGGTGCGATCGAACCCGCCTCCGGCCCTCGAGGTTTCTTCAGCAACATCTTCTTAGTAAAGAAGAAAACGGGATATTTATGACCCGTCATAAACCTACGACAACTCAACAAATACGTCACTTACAACCACTTCAAGATGGAAGGCATACATCTTCTACGAGACCTCTTACAAGACAAGGATTGGTTCACGAGACTAGACCTCAAGGACACATACCTATCAGTACCCACCAATCCTGGAGACAATACCTTCGGTTCCACTGGCAAGGCCTTCCTTGGCAATTCACGTGCCTCCCCTTCGGCCTCAGTTCGGCCCCATGGTGTTTCACCAAACTGCTGAAGCCCGTGGTCGCACATCTTCGAGCGCAAGGAATTTTCTGCATTATATACCTGGACGACCTCCTGACAGACCCAGGCTCAGACAGACCCAGACTGATACGACACACACGCTATACCACGGATCTCCTGTCATCCCTGGGCTTCATAGTGAACTTTCAAAAATCGGCTATCTCCCCATCACAAACAGTACAATTTCTGGGATTCGAGATAGATTCCACCTCCAGCACTCTACAGCTACCGACATCAAAAATCTCAGCCATTCGCAAGGAATTACGCAGAGCCATCCGCTGCCACACCATTGCACTCCGCGCCCTCGCACGCATAGTGGGACTTCTCTCTGCTTCCATACAAGCTATATTCCCCGGTCCACTCCACTACAGGGCGATGCAGCGCCTCAAAGCTTCCTTCCTCAGAAAAAAACCCTCATACGATCAGCCAGTCCCGATGACAGAAGAAGTCAGAGACGAACTCAGATGGTGGCAAGACAGCATGGAGGCATGGAACGGCCGCGCCATCTTCGGAAAGACACCCGATATGATATTAGAATCAGATGCCAGCCTCTGGGGATGGGGCGCGACGAGCGAAAAGAATCAACAAACCTCTCTAGTGTTCATCACTCCACTATGGAGAGGACAACCATGGTTCCCGGACCTCCTAGCTCTATCATGCAACGATCCTCTTCTACTACCTCATCATCAGTACATTCTCACAGATCCAAAAGGCAACCCTCACCCACTCATCCTAGACAATCATCTCCATCTGGTGGCTTGGACACTTTCAGGGGCTGCAAAGGAACTACTATGGGACTCAAGGGCCCCTGGAACCAGAAGATGCTACCTATCTGCTTGGAACTCCTGGTCCACTTGGTGTTTGGAACAGAACCTCGATCCATTTATGGCCTCTATTTCAGCCATTTTGAATTTCCTATCCCACCTATTCTCATTAGGTCGGTCTTACAGATCACTTAACGTAATTCGTTCAGCTATTTCAGCGGCTCATGTCCCCATACTAGGGATCCCGGTTGGTAAGGACCCACTGGTGTGTCGACTTCTGAGGGGCATTCGATTACAATGCTCCCCAGGCCCGAAATATTCACGACTCTGGGACGTCGACGTAATCCTCCGATTCCTGAGAGACTGGCCAACTAACAACAGACTCTCTCTCCGGCAACTCTCAGCAAAACTCACGTCTTGCTTTGCCTGGTCTCCTTCCGCAGAGTGTCAGAAATTCGGGCGCTGGACATAGACGCGTTTTCAATCTCCCCAGAAGGAGTAACATTCCGGATCTCTCGTCACACGAAGACGGACTCCACATCAGTGTTCTATCCATTCTTCCCCACCGATCCACAACTCTGCGTCGTCTCCGCTCTACGACAGTACGTGGAAACTACCTTACCACTCCGGTCTGCACCCTCAGGTCAACTCTTAGTATCATACGTTAGACCACATGTCCCCATCACAACGACCACCCTAGCGAGGTGGGTTCGCTGGTTGCTATCGCTAGCTGGAGTGGACACTACATTCGCGGCCCACTCCGTACGTGGAGCAGCAGCATCCTCAGCCTTCATGGCAGGTGCCTCCATAGCGGATATCCTACGCTCTGCAGATTGGTCTAGAGAATCTACGTTCCGCACCTTCTATTTCCGACCGAACTCCGGTGCGGCCATGTCTCTTATACAACAGCGTTAAAAATGCAAAATAGGAAGCCTCCTGTCATGTGGTAAAATTTAAGATTATGCTAGCGTTAGTGTACTTATAATCTTAATTTTAATAATGACAGGAGGCGAGTATTTTCCCACACTTCCCACCCGGAGAGGAGGGGAACTACTCTACTCATACGTCTACAACTTTCTCCTTTCTTCCTTTTCTATCCCCTGAACCAACATGTTGGTATATTGTATCCTCTATTATCATCAGCCTATCGAACTGCTGTTAGATTATACTCTGAATACGTAATATATACTGTTTCAATGTTATCCGATGGATCAGTACCTATATTACAAACAGTTTCTAGACCGGTGCCTAACCTTCTCACATTCTCTTTTCAGTTTAACTTCGTAACAACCTGCAACTTCTACGGCATATTCATAGGATTACGGTTCTTCATATAAAGACCAAGACTTCTATCGGACGATCACCCATTGGTGCCTGTTCCCACCCATGCCAAGACGTTCATCATTCCCGTTAGATACCACAGTTGATGTTTGCTACAGACTTTTATCGCTAACCTTCTTCCCTGTTCCGATGTCGCTTCCGAAAGAGGAGGAGCCTGTTTACTGGGATAATATACTCCCTGTTTGCATTTTGATTGGTTTAAATGTTTCACTTTCTTTACTGCTGTGGAGTTTAGTAAAGAGAGTAATGCAAAATACTCGCCCCCTGTCATTATTAAAATTAAGATTATAAGTACACTAACGCTAGCATAATCTTCCATTTTTCTACACTGTTTGCAGTTATGAACATGCATATGCTGAGGTGCTCACATGTAACAAGAAAGTATCTTTCTTGTTACATGTGATCATATACAGATGAATGGCCTCTCCTCTCTCTCCAGAAAGAAAAGGGAAAAAAAGAACAATTCGTATCTATATTTTCATAATCTGCATTAAAATGAAAAAATATTGA
Source organism: Pelobates fuscus (assembly GCF_036172605.1). Lineage (NCBI taxonomy): Eukaryota > Metazoa > Chordata > Amphibia > Anura > Pelobatidae > Pelobates > Pelobates fuscus. Next base: position 29,862,378 of record NC_086317.1, read on the forward strand.
CTGCGAACACTTCTAAATTATAATATGGATAAAAAAACTTGAATAATCCAGCCAAGACAAGTCATTACACACATAATCAGGGTAGCTTTGTTGGAGTGAGACTTACCTGGGAGTACCATGGGGTAGGTAAAAATTGGCATTAAAATTTAGGTTGTCTTTTCTAGAGGAGGACTTTTTTCAAGCACAGTATGTGGATCTCCCATGATGCTTTTCCAGCATCATGGTTGTAAGAGTATTATGGGAGATGTAGTCCACAATATCTGGAGTGCCACTGTAACAGACGCATGTGCATCTAATCTTGATATAACAGGCTGATTGTGCACTGGAAGTAAAACAGCTCCACCTGGTGTTTGCTGGTTGAATTACCAGATCCAGAAGATTCATGTATTCTATCAAATATGAAAACCCCTGAAAATGATGTCATTAAATATCAGCTATAGTTATTACTAACAGCCAGTAGATATATGTGGCCTAAACATACAGACAGTTTTTCCTCCCCCAGGCCCGTGTTTTGCAGCCTACTGTAATTGAGATTACACCCCACCCCATAGTAGCAAAGCTTATTCCTTACCCATACTGCAAATAGAAAAATAAAAAAGTGAGATTAATAAAATATATATAATGTTTACATGTATAATACTGAATTTTACAGGATATTCTATTCACAGTAAGCAATTTCAAGATACCCTCACACTGGCATGCCTTAGATTTGTATGGAAGTGAAAAACAAAGTCATTTTTACATTCATTTGTATCATAGAACTACACACCTATCTCTAGATGGCACCCTTCACAGTGCTGGCCTACATACCCAATATAAGTATCAACTACCTAGTCTCTGGTCACTAACCTAGAGAACTGAGGATTCCTATACCGTGCAACTATTGGGAGGCCTTGACCTCTCCTCAATGTGCAACATTAGGCGCCCTGCTAGTACAGAAGAAGCTCAAAGAGTGCGCCCCAACATGGCCCATGCTTCTGCTTTTTATGCCAGTGAGAGGGGCACCACTGGGGGGCATTAAACCCCAAACACACTATGTTTACATGTAATGGGGTGGCAACAAGAAATTGCAGCTCAAGGTCTGGGCCCCCAGGTGCCCGCCTCCAAATCCCGCCCACAGGAATACACACACACACACAGACACAAAAGGACACAGACACACACATAGAAAGATACACACATACTAACAGACACAAATACTGAAACAGACATACACACATACAGGCATACTGACACACACATACTGAAACAGACACACACACACATGCATAAGGAGATACAGATACACACACACATACTGACATACAGACACACACACTGACGTACATACATACATACTGACACACACACATACATACAGACATACTGACAAACAGACATACAAACAGACATACAAACATACATACACATAAATACATACTGATATACATACTGATATATACATGCATACTGACATACATACACACATACATACTGATAGATATATACATACATATACTCTCCTCTCCTTGGCTGTCTCTCCCCCCACGCGGAGTAAGCGACCAGCCGTCACTTCCTCCCAACAGCAATTGAGGTGCAGCCACAATTTTTTTTAAAGGGTCCCTGTAGCACTATTACATGGATGTAGCGCTGACCGGGCCCCTGAAGATATAGGGCTCATCGGGTGGCCCTAAATGCTTGGGCCACCTGATGGGCCTTGGTGCAAATGCCAGGCCCGTGACAACCGTCATGGTTGTCACCCACTGATGGCAGCCCTGACAAGCTCTAACCCACATTTCTGTTTCGTTCACTACCTGTATTACTAGCTAGTTCCACGACGGTCATATATTATCACTTCTGCAATCCCCATGAATATACCAAAAGACACTATGTATGATTTTCCATTACCTTTCATCTAAGTCATGTGCTTGTCATAGACCATACAGTTTAGGTTTCCTTTCTTAATTTGTATTTCAACTTTTATCATTGCTGTATGTATAAGATTGTATAACATTTAAAAAAATAAAATCTACTAAATAAAGAATTTTTTTTTTTTTTTAAACTACACAAATCCTTAAATAATATTACACTTGATATTCTGTAAGATAGCTCATGTCATTCTGATAAAAAATGTTACCCCATTATATGAGTTAATAGTTACGTAGGGGATGTCAGGGAACCCAGATTATGTTTTCTGCTGTAATAAACTTGCATGCAAATGGATATTTTGTGCTTAAAAGGTAAGATAGAATAGGAAACGTGTGTATACATATATCCCAACATAACCTAGAAAATAATTTGGGTGGTCATTTAAGCACAGTCTAGAATGCTTACAAATTTTCAGAAATTACTGCTATAGCCCATGTAATTAGAGAAACAAAAAGGCATGAACTAAACCCAAAAGTTAGGATAACCCTTCCCGAACGTATATTTATTCCTGCATTAAAGTTGATATTACGAGCTACTAATATGTACAGTGAAACCATTTAAAACTAATATGTACAGTGTTGGTAGAATAAGTGTCAAGTGAAACAAATATCCTGCATAAAGTGTGTATACATTGTTACAATGTAACCATATAAGGTAAACCAACCTTTCATCACAACCTGACTATGTGGCCACCCATTGTTAATGTACGAATACTTAATTACACACGCAGTAAAAAAGAGAATTAGACAATATTAGAAAAGTGGAGAGAGGTTGGTTGCATAAAGAAGTAAAAAATCATTGTCTCTGTCGCAACCCTGCAAACCCTGCTCCACCTTAAATGTCTATCTATCTGTAGAATTAGGTGGAGCAGGGTTCTATGTCAATAATTATATACAAATTGGTTTCAGGTTGGGTGTATAGACAGCCGAAGGCAGCCCAAAAGGATAGACGGCGAAAATGACAGAAATAAGTAATAACTCAGCTGTGAGTAAAAAGTCACGAACAGCCTATTTTACCAACCTCACTCTCTGTGAATCTAAATAGATACAGGCAAATAGGATAGGGGAAAATCTGCTAAACACAAGCAAAATAAAGAAACATAGCGTATAACTGTGTGGGGACTGGTATTAATGTGTAATCACAATTGGACACTCACAAATTATTGGAGTTAAAACAGCCTTGAAAGGTATCTCTTTCTTCAATATCCAATGTGTTGTCCCTCCTCACATATTCATCAACGAATGGATGTATATATCTCAGAAGAAAAAATATATACAGAAATTGTAGTGCACTTCCAGAGTTTAAGTAAAAAAAGTTTTAATAACTTACATTCAGGTAAAAAATAAACAGCATGTCACCATAAGACGTCCTACGCGTTTCGTCCTTGGACTGGACTTCCTCAGGGATTGGTGAGATAAGGTGCAATCACAAATATTAACAGCAATAAAAATATCCCTCCCGCAGTCCTTTTATACATCCCCATTTAGTGTTCAAAGTCTTTCAGCTGGTGTTCACTTTTCGTTTTTCGCGGTCTTGGGCCGAATGACGTCATCGCGTACGCCACGTGCGTTCCACCATGCGTTCCACAGACCCGGAAGTGGGTCGCGATCATTGGTCTGTTTCCATTGCATAGACTCAGAGCATGTGTAGACGGGTGCACCAAACGGAGAGGGAGAGGGAAAAGTAATTAAAACGGTTCTCTGGATGGCACTTACAATTATAAAACAAAATCAGAAATGTATATTTACAATATAACGTGTTGGTAAAGGCATATGTATACATCCCTTTTTGTGAGAGAAAAAATAAAAGTTGCTAAAAGTTGCTTCCCTTACATAGATTATGTTTTTTATGCTTTTCACATCATTTATACAGCATATGTAAGAAGAGGATAATAATATAATTTATAAAAAACATAGGAAGAGGATAGTGATATCATTTATAGAAAACATATAAGGAAAGAATAGCGATATGATTCAACATCTTATGATTCTGATACCATAAACAATGTATATATACTGATATCGATATGATGGTGAAACCCATTTATGTTGCACCTTTGTTTCTTTCTGTTTAAAGGTAAATATAATAAGTTATATGTCTTTTGGGTGACAATAAAAATAAAAATAAAAATAAAAATAAAAATAAAAATAAAATAAAAATAAAAATAGAAAATAATCATAAAAAATTAAAATTACAAATTAAAATATAAGTAAAAATCTAATAAAGATAAAAAAGATAAGTAAGAAAAAATAATAATAATGGGGATAAAATAAAAATACAATTTTTATCCCTATTTTATTTTATTTTTATTTTATCCCTATTATTATTATTTTTTCTTACTTATCTTTTTTATCTTTATTAGATTTTTACTTATATTTTTATTTTTAATTTTAATTTTTTATGATTATTTTCTATTTTTATTTTTATTTTATTTTTATGTTTTATTTTTTATTTTAATTTTAATTTTAATTTTAATTTGTATTTTTATCTTTATTTTTATTTTTATTTTTATTTATTTTTTCCCATTGTTATTCCAAATTTTACCCAATTTTCTTATTCCGTTTTTTTGCATTATTTTTATTATTTTTCTCTTATGATATTTTGATTGTCACCCAAAAGACATATAACTTATTATATTTACCTTTAAACAGAAAGAAACAAAGGTGCAACATAAATGGGTTTCACCATCATATCGATATCAGTATATATACATTGTTTATGGTATCAGAATCATAAGATGTTAAATCATATCGCTATTCTTTCCTTATATGTTTTCTATAAATGATATCACTATCCTCTTCCTATGTTTTTTATAAATGATATTATTATCCTCTTCTTACATATGCTGTATAAATGATGTGAAAAGCATAAAAAACATAAAATATGTAAGGGAAGCAACTTTTAGCAACTTTTATTTTTTCTCTCACAAAAAGGGATGTATACATATGCCTTTACCAACACGTTATATTGTAAATATACATTTCTGATTTTGTTTTATAATTGTAAGTGCCATCCAGAGAACCGTTTTAATTACTTTTCCCTCCCCCTCTCCGTTTGGTGCACCCGTCTACACATGCTCTGAGTCTATGCAATGGAAACAGACCAACGATCGCGACCCACTTCCGGGTCTGTGGAACGCATGGTGGAACGCACGTGGCGTACGCGATGACGTCATTCGGCCCAAGACCGCGAAAAACGAAAAGTGAACACCAGCTGAAAGACTTTGAACACTAAATGGGGATGTATAAAAGGACTGCGGGAGGGATATTTTTATTGCTGTTAATATTTGTGATTGCACCTTATCTCACCAAGTCCCTGAGGAAGTCCAGTCCAAGGACGAAACGCGTAGGACGTCTTATGGTGACATGCTGTTTATTTTTTACCTGAATGTAAGTTATTAAAACTTTTTTTACTTAAACTCTGGAAGTGCACTACAATTTCTGTATATATTTTTTCTTCAGAGATATATACATCCATTCGTTGATGAATATGTGAGGAGGGACAACACATTGGATATTGAAGAAAGAGATACCTTTCAAGGCTGTTTTAACTCCAATAATTTGTGAGTGTCCAATTGTGATTACACATTAATACCAGTCCCCACACAGTTATACGCTATGTTTCTTTATTTTGCTTGTGTTTAGCAGATTTTCCCCTATCCTATTTGCATATATCTATTGAAGACAAGAGGAAGTCTTCGGGGATTCATCCAGGACACTTCACCCAAAATTCAGGGGAAGTCCCGGTTTGCTCCAAATTTATATATTTCTCACTGGGGTTGTGTTTCACATATATTGTTGTTTTTGTTTCTAAATAGATACAGACAAGATATAGAAGAAAATGCGAAGTGAGAAGTGCATAGTCAGCAAAAATGTGCAAGTGTGAGTGCTGCCACAAGTAGCCTGACTTGTGTTTCCGTGCTGCTAATGCACCTCTGTCGGGGGGGAACACATTGTCTTTAACATTACTATGCAAAGGTTTAACCAGTATGTTGCCTTATGGAAAAGGTATATTGACGACATACTAATTGTCTGGATGGGGACTAAAGAATTCATTCAAACATTGAATACCAATGACATCAATCTGAAACTGATGGCTGAAATTGTTAACACTACTCTTAACTCTTTTGACGTAACCATCAATATTGAAAATGAAGGTAGCATAGCAAGCACACTTTTCTGTAAGCCCACCTCTAAGAAACAATCTTCTTAATTGGCAGAGCTACCACCTTCATTATCTAGAAAGAGGCATACCGATTGGCCAGTATCTCAGATTAAGACAGAATTGTTCCTCTGATGAGGCTTTTAGTGACAAGGCTAAAACGGTATACGTAGCTGGTCTAATGACATAGGTTATCTTAACAGATGCCTAAACTCTAAATACAAGCGGGCACTTCTTACTGGTGGAGAGTATAGTTAAGAATATATACATATAGGAGAAAACAAGTACGGTACCAATAAGTACAGTAAAAATGGAAATCCAGCGCACTCACTTATATACTAAACAGTTATTTTAGTGCTGAACAATTGTGTTAGTTTTATTAAAAACACCTAATCTAGGCAAAAAAAAACTTGTTTTCTCCTATATGTATATATTTAGTAGTCTAGCCAGCTCCTTGGTTTTGCACCCCTCCCTGTTACAGGTGCCTCATCTCAGGACCCTATTTAAGCCTTGTACTGCAGAGAACTTGAGATGGAAGGATTTCCCCAAGTAAGTAGCTCATTTAGAAGATAGAGTAGGACCTGCCAAAGATGGGGTACATTGGCGTTGTGGCAGGCTTATGCAATGTATGATCATATAATGTAACTAAACCCCCATTATTTTTTGCCTAGATTAGGTGTTTTTAATAAAACTAACAAAACTGTTCAGCACTAAAATAACTGTTTAGTAGATAAGTGAGTGCGCTGGATTTTAATTTTTACTGTACTTACTGGCCCCCAGCAGCACCCCATTTAAGTATGTTCAGGTGAGTGCAGCCAAACCCTTGTTTTCTCCTATATGTATATATTTAGGAGTCTAGCAAGAGCCGCGCGCATTCAAACCGCCCATAGGAAAGCATTACTCAATGCTTTCCTATGGACATTCAGCATCTTCTCACTGTGATTTTCACAGTGAGAATCGCGGAAGTTCCTCTAGCGGCTGTCAATGAGATAGCCACTAGAGGCTGTATTAACCCTCAGTGAAACATAGCAGTTGCTCTGAAACTGCTATGTTTACAGCTGCAGGGTTAAAACTAGAGGGACCTGGCACCCAGACCACTTCATTGAGCTGATGTGATCTGGGTGTCTGTAGTGGTCCTTTAAGTGTATGTGTATCTGCAGGGGTATCATACAGGGGTCGCAGCTCTGCAACCCCTGCGACCCCTGCGACCATGTGCCCGCCACCATGTGTTGCGGCCCCAGCCTGCGTAGAGTAAGCGCGGGGGGGGGGAGCCCACGGATCAGTTTGCGCACCGGGGCCCCATGGGTTGTGTGTACGCCACTGATTGCAGCAATTTATTTATTCACCCTTCGTTGAGAATCCTTTACTTCACAGACAAAACAATAATAAATCAGTATGGACAGACTGTTAACTCACATTATTATTATTATTATTATTTTTATTATTATTATTATTATTTTTATTATTATTATTGTTTTCAGATGTGATATTCCCAGAGGGTGTCCTTCAGAATGACTGAAATTTCTCGGTAACTGCTGATGCCCCAATACAGGCGACACATTTGAGAGGGAGCAATAGATAGACTTTCGATTCAAATGAAGTAGGCAGTTCAGCACCTCTCAGGGCATTTCCTTTTACAATAGAGGCCCTGTGATCGGTTGTCTGTCCCCTACACAGTATGTTATGTCAGAGAGGTGGTCCTATCTCTTCTAAAGAGAGCCTATTGACCAATGTTTATAGATAGGTTTAAGGGCAACCCCTTTAAAAGTTTGACAGACACAGGTTGGCCCGTGACAAAGCCCGTAATTGCCTCACACTTGCACATTTTTGCTAATTATGCACTTCTCACATTAATTTTTCTTCTGTATCTTGCTTTTACCTAGGTATATTCACAGGGAGTGAGGCTAGTAAAATAGACTGTTAATAACTTTGCTCACAGTCGAAGTATTAACTCTTTCAGCTATTTTCTCTGTCTATCCTTTTGGGCTGCCTTGGGTTGTCTATACACCTGACCTGAGTACAATCTGTATATAATTATAGGCAGAGAACCCTGTTCCACCTAATTCTACCGATAGACAGACATTTAAGGTGCAGTGATCATCTGCAGTATTGTGACATAGACAATTACTTTTTACTTTTTAATGCAACCAACCTCTCTCCAACAGGCCAACGGATGCAGTGTTAGTCTCTGGGCAATGTTCAGCTGGGGAACCTTGGGTCCTGGCATTCATGTGGATGTTACTTTGACCATGTACACACCTTCATGGCAATAGTGTTCCCTGATGGCAGTGGCCTCTTTCAACAAAATAATGCACCCTGCCACTCTGCAAAAATTGTTCAGGAATGGTATAGGGAACATGACAAAGTGTTCAAGCTGATGACTTGGCCTACAAATTCCCCAGATCTCAAGCAGATTGAGCATTTGTTGGATGTAATGGAACAACAAATCCAATCCACGGAGGCCCTATTTTGCAATTTGCAGGGCTTGAAGGATCTGCTGCTAATGTCTTGGTGCCAAAAACCTCAGCACATGTTCTGAGGTCTTGTGGAGTCCATGCTTCATTGCACTAGAGCTGTTTGGGCAACATGAGGGGGGCCTACATGATAGACATATGATTTTAATATTGTGGCTGATCAGTTTACATCTGTTTGTAAATCTGTACAAAGTAGCGCGGCTAAAATTTCTGGCTGGATGTGTATGTATGATTGCACTGACAACATTTATTGAAAGTCGAAGGCATGTTTCTCTTCAAAGGGTAAAATCAACACTTTTCAAAACTTCGGTCTGAGGATTCCTCTTGTGCATATGGTATATATAAAGGGAAAACACAAAACATGGTGTGTAGCTTTTTAGAAATATAAATCACTTTAATAAAAATGCACTTACAAGGTATAATCATAAAATCACCTGTCACCTTTAGTTGGCATAAACAACTTTTTCCAGCTCCAATAACTTTGGAAATATGAGCAGTGACCAGTGAAATATATAGCCCTACGCATTTCAACTGTCTCCACATGGCTCCTCAGGAGTAAATAATGATTTACAATGAATACACAAATAATTTCCCCACCACCCAAATGTCTTTAAATATCCAAACCTCAAACTTCAATCTTTCAATTAGCCAATCTTGCAAACTTAAATTCAACTTCCTTATTTACTTCCACATCTCAAGCTTTGTTCTCACGCTAATCAAATGCCTCAGAAGTCCAATGTCGGCCATATACGTTCCAAAACACTGTCCGTAAAGCGGAAGTCTTCACTCTCATGCTTTCCACACTTCTTTAATTCACACATTACCAGTCCTAAAAAAAAAGGAGACTGGATCCATAATATGACATATGCCATGTAAAAATAGACATCGTATATCAAAATTGAAAAAACACAGAAATAACCCAAGATATTAAAGTAAAAAAAAAAATAATAATCATAATAATAATAATAAAATAAAATAAATAAATAAAAATGAAAAAAACTAATCATTAAAAAGGATAAAGACACAATAAGACCAAAGAAAATATAAATATAAAGAAATACAAAAATCTGAAAAATATGAAAAAAAAGTAGACAATAAGATAAAATAAAATTACAAAAAGCAAACCATATCGAAGTCCATATTAATATATTAAGACCTTTTGGATGTACGGTCTGCAATTTTTTAATCCAATATCCTTCCCTCTTACATCACTTAAGCAAACGTTCACCTCCTCTAGGTTCCAAAATAATCCTCCCAATCCCTATACATCAAAATTATTTTAACTCTTTTGTAACTCGATTAATTATTACAATGAAGTGGAAGCCAGTTTTTCCAATCCCCCTTTTTAATATTATACAAATGTTCTCTGAATCCAATCCTGATCTTCCACCTTGTCCTACATGCTGCTTTGCACACTCACATCTCTTTGAGATTATACTTTATTCCTCTTAAACATGCTAAGGGCCAAAACGCTTATAAAATTCTTAACTTTCTTAAATACAAAGGGGGGGTTCATGTGAAATCTGTTGCTTTTTGAGATTGTCCTCCAACAATAATGGCCAGTATTTCTTAAATGACCACTGAGAAGCAAAAGCTCCTTTTTTATACTGAGTGATAACATATATTTATATTCACCTCCAAATGGGCTGCTCAAGCTATGGGGCTCGGCGTGGTGCTTAACCCCAAAGGAACCCCACCTAACCGTCAGCTTGAAAGGCCCATTTGGAGGTAATCACAGGTATAGATCTGATGAGGTTTTGGATAGTAATAGTTACATAGTTACATATATTACATAGTTAGATAGCTGAAAAGAGACTTGCGTCCATCAAGTTCAGCCTTCCTCACACCTGTTTTTTGCTGTTGATCCAAAAGAGAAAAAAAAAAAAACCCAGTTTGAAGCACAATTTTGCAACAAGCTAGGACAAAAAATTCCTTCTTGACCCCAGAATGGCAGTCAGATTTATCCTTGAATCAAGCAGTTATTACCCTACATTGAAAGATTATATCCTTGAATATTCTGTCTTTGCAAGTATGCATCTAGTAGCTGTTTGAACATCTGTATGGACTCTGATAAAACCACTTCTTCAGGCAGAGAATTCCACATCCTGATTGTTCTTACAGTAAAAAAACCTTTCCTTTGCCTTAGACGAAATCTTCTTTCTTCCAGTCTAAACGCATGGCCTCGTGTCCTATGTAAAGTCCGGTTTGTGAATAGATTTCCACACAATGGTTTGTATTGGCCCCGAATATATTTGTATAATGTTATCATATCCCCTCTCAGGCGACGTTTTTCTAAACTAAATAGGTTTAAATTTGTTAACCTTTCTTCATAGCTGATATGTTCCATTCCTTTTATTAATTTTGTAGCCCGCCTCTGCACTTTTTCTAGTGCAATGATATCCTTCTTTAGAACAGGTGCCCAAAATTGCACAGCATATTCAATATGTGGTCTTACCAGTGATTTATAGAGAGGCAAAATGATATTCTCGTCCCGAGAATGAATGCCCTTTTTCATGCATGACAATACCTTACTGGCCTTGGCCACTGCTGATTGACATTGCACATTGTTGCATAGTTTGTTGTCTATAACAATTCCCAAGTCCTTTTCGTGTGTTGTTATCCCTAATTCGCTTCCATTAAGGGTATACGTTGCTTGTGTATTCTTTACGCCGAAGTGCATAACTTTGCATTTTTCAACATTAAATTTCATCTGCCATTTGAGTGCCCAGTCCTCCAGTCTATCTAAATCCTTCTGCAGCAAAGTAATATCTTGCTCACATTGTATTATTTTACAAAGTTTTGTGTCATCTGCAAACACTGAAACATGACTTTCAATGCTGTCTTCAAGATCATTTATAAAAATGTTAAATAGAAGGGGTCCCAGAACAGACCCCTGAGGGACACCACTTGCCACCTCTGTCCAGCTTGAAAATTTACCATTAACGACAACTCTTTGTATTCTGTTTTTAAGCCAATGTTCTACCCAAGAACAAGCATTTTCATCTAGACCGATTTCCTTGAGTTTGAACACTAATCTTTTGTGTGGAACTGTATCAAATGCCACTTTATTATTCAATACAGCAGACATATGAATTGCATTGTGAGTATATGAATCAAAGCACTATCACTCTAATTGTTTAGTTTCTACACTGCATTTTTCTATTGCGTCTATCACATTAAGTTTAAATTATATATATTCACAATGCTCTTGCAACAGATTATTTAAATACACTTTAGCTTATTTAGCATTAGCATTATTTGACTTGTCCCACTGATATTGGGGCACTGTGAAGTAGTGGTGGGCTTCACAATGTGGCCATATGGTGGAACATAATCCCCATATTTGTTTGCTGAGATAGGTGATTTTCAGTAGCCTTATAAAATTTCAAAATGTATGTGTGCGCTATTCCTTAATCTGTATTACGTATGAATTTTGGTCACTACGGCAGCACCATTCCTGAGAAATACATGTTTCGGGTGTGCCCCCAATTCCTATTTATCTTTAATTAATATACAGGCCAAATTAATGGGTGATCTAGGGCTCCTCAACCATAATATCTAAATGGAGAAACCTGAAATGAGCATTATTTACTTTATTATTTTTTAATGAATTTGTATTTATTATTTTTAAAACATTATCTAAACAATGCATTAAACATACAACCTGTAATGCCCGTAATGTCCCTTTATGCCATTACTCTATTTAGCTATTTTCCCCTTATTTAGCAGCTTGTTACGTTACACAGTGACAGGCATAATCATTAAACAAAAAATGCCCGTATTCCAAACACAATGGCTTTCTGTTGTCTTCACTGCTGAATTTGGTCGGTCTGGGCAATTCTGCAACAATCGCCCAGATGCAGTGTGCCTGGGTTAAAATCTAAGCTTTTTGACAACGAACCATATACATAGTGTAGAATTTGAAATATTTATGAAGCGTAAATTAAAAAAAAAGTCGGATCAGAAGACATCCGGCGGGATTCATGTTCGCAAATTAACATTCACTTGCTTTTTGCAAGTGACTGATAATGTTTAAGTGCTACTTTTTTTAGCTGGCAGCACTAGCAGCCAGAGGGCAAATGGTTAAATAACCCTTGGCACTACGTGGGTTAACTATGTGGCTGCTGGCTAGTGATTGTGGGATACTTACAAAACAAGGAGAGACCTAGTGTTCACCATGGGCGATGGTGACTCTAAATAACTATACAAAGGGGACCTACCATTTCCCCTGTCATTTCAAGCTATTAGCTCTAGGAAGACATCGGCCACAGGAGGTCACTCTAAGAATTTGTGTGCAAACACGGCTGAATTCTATTGCTTTTGACTTCTATTCTTATACTCTATTTATGTGAATTACTGCTTGTAGTATATTAAGGATACTCAAGGCCATCGTAACAATGTGTTTCTAAAGGGACACAATAGTTACCAGAACAAATCCCGCTTAATGTAGTTGTCCTGGTGTATACAGCCTGTCCCAGTAGGTTTTTTTTTTTACTGTAAACATTGTATTTTCAAAGAAAATGAGCTGTATTACACCGCAGATGTAGTTTGAAACACTCCAGCATTACATATAGTGTTTTTTTTATTTGTAAGGATGGAGTGTCCTTAATATTGCATGCAGTACTGTATGATAAGCATGACAATCCACAATGTGATAAGTTTGTTATTAAATCAAAGTGCAACATTTGCAGGGTTATACTACATGTGAATTGTCAGGAATTCAGTTGGAATTCACACTCTAGTCTAGTGTATAATCTACCAATATTTAAGGGGTTAAAACTAACAAGGAATAATTGTATGTCACAAAGCATTTCCTATACCGCTATCGCCCATATCTGTATACCACACATAAGTAATTCCTTTCAGTTTGAATTGAATTCAAGAATAAATTCAGCAATTCAGAAGTGTTCAAATTTCAGAATTCTTTACAAATTGAAACTAACCAAAACAAAACTACGGTAATTCATAACAAATCAAAGCTAGATTTTTTGGATAGAAATGTTTACAGAATGTATGTGCTGCGTGTTTGTAGCATGTATGTATGTGCTGCATGCAGGGGTGGACTGACCATTCAGGCATTTGGGCAATGTCCGTGAGAGGCCCCGTCATGCTGCCAAGTTTGGGACACTCTCAATACTCAATATTTCGAATGATTGCCTCCCGGTGGCACCCAGACACAAACCAGCATTACTCCTGTGAGCTCCTGTGAGCTATGGTATTTAGAGGGTTGCCATGGATTACCATGGCAAAACGCCAGACACCAAAGCTCATGAGGTCAGATACACTGGACCACCAAGGAAGCTATGTACTACATCTCCCACCGGACCACCAGAAATCTTTGGAACACCAAGGGTTCCCCCTCCCAACATAAACCATAGGAAAAAGGAAATCATTATTTAGTAGTTGCTTTGTTTTGTTTTTTTAACTAATTATTTTTTTATTTTTCGCTTTATCTATTAGAGGCCTTACACCCCATCACTACAGTCCTTATACCCACACTACAGTTCATATTTTTTAAAATAATTTCCCCTCAGCCTCTGCCTACCCACTACAGTCCCTACCTCCCACTACAGCCCTCAACCCCCACTACAGCCCCTTAACCCTCCACTACAGATGCTATTCACACACTACACAACCACAGTTCTTTTTTTTTTTTTATTCTTTATTTATTCCAAGGCAGTACATAACATTTAAAACATAATGAATCATAATATTGCAATATATTGTTACATTGTGCATGACAGTATTCTCTCGCATTTTCAATAACAGTAGGCCAATACTCCTTTTAAGACCTTACATGTCCATTGTAGCATGGAATGAGTCTATCAGACAGCACGCCTCCTGTCTGTCCTGTTTTGTTTTGTTTTGTTTTATTTATAAAGAAAAGTATAACAGAAACATAAAAAGGCTGAAGTTACCATACAAACATTTCTTGTATCGATAAAACATGCCCTATCTGTTGCTATGCAGTCATGTACGGATCCCATATATCCCTTTCGGGAGCTCATTCGATTTTCTATCCGTTTGCTCCTGCATTCGCATGTCCACATCCTTTAGTGGTGCGATGTATTTACATATTGCATGGAAGTGTTAGATCAGTTGTGATAAGTTCTCACATAGAAAAGCAAGAAAAAAGAGAAAGAGGAGTAAGAGGGGAAGTATGAAGATAGGTGGGGGGGAATGGGAGGGGAGCGCGGGGGGAGTCAGGCCGACCTACATCCATCCGAGCCAAGACCTTCTAAGGGAGCCTCCCATTGTGTGTCTATCAAGCACTTGCTGTGCTGGCTACCCAAGGGCCACAAATTTTTTCAAACACAACCACAGTTTTTTGTGTCCCCACTAAAGCCCCTATTTCCCCAAATTGCAGCCACTAGTCACCCAAACTCCACACTAAAGTCTCTACCCACTAAGTACATCCCCTGCCATCACCACTACAGGCTTGTTTTCCCCACTACTACCCCTATACAGCCCTAACTAGAGCTCATAGGTCCCCTGTTACCCCATTAAGCCCTTATACCCCTACATTACAGTCCCTGTTACCCCAACCACCCATTACAGCACCTATGCCCCATTACATCTCCTATCCCCCAATACAGACCCTAACTACCCAACCCCAACACTACAGTCTCTATTCCCCAATTACAACCCCCTAACGTCCTCACTGCAGCCACCCTTTAAACACTTAAACGTCAGCAGCAGGGTGAAGCTAAGGCACATGAGGTGTTGTGGAGAGAGGCACTGAGGCTAGTGCTGTTGTGGAGAGAGGCATTGAGGCCAGTGGTGTTGTGCAGAGAGGCTTGAAGACTATGATGAGGCCTAATAGAAAGCAGTTGTTGTTGGGAGATTCCATCATAAGAGGTGTGGAGATGGACAATGGTGGTCTTGTGAGGTGTCTTCCCGGAGCTACTGCTCACAGAGACAGGAGACGTATCTGTAATATTGTTAAGCAAGCAAAGCAGGGAGGGGAATTGGATGTACTTGTCCATTTAGGGACAAATGACTTGGCTTGCAATGAGGTTTCAGAGGTTAAGGAAGTTTTTAGTGTTTTTGCCAATGATATACGGCAGGTTGCTTCCACACTGTCATTCTCTGAAGTTCTGCCTGTGCATAACACTCAGAATGACAGGCGGATGCGTATTAGGGACTTTAACTTGTGGCTTGGTGAATGGTGTCGGGAGCAAGGATTTGGCTTTATTGCTCATGGTAGCTCTGTTTGGAATGGAAATAAACTGTACAAAAAAGATGGTTTGCATCTTTCTCAAAAGGGAACAAATGTTCTCAGTGAGCAGTTCAGAGGTTTTGCTAAGATGTATTTAAACTAGGAGGGGGGGGGCAAAAGGGTGATAAAACATCAATCCAATTGTCCCCCAAAACAAGGACAGAAGGTGCCTATAGCAAGTGTGTTAAATAATGATAAGCTTAGAGTCATGTCTACAAATGCTCGCAGTTTAGGGAATAAGATCCATGAACTTGTGGCAATAATGGCAACTGATAGTGTAGATTTAGTCGCTGTTACTGAGACATGGTATAATGAAAAAAATGACTGGGACATAGCAATACCAGGGTACTCTTTATATAGAAAAGACAGGGAAGGCAAGAAAGGGGGAGGGGTGGCCCTGTATGTGAAGGATAGCATAAAATCTAGCCTAATAAAGGTTAGTGAGACGAACATAGAGTCCATTTGGGTTACGTTAGAATTTGGTAATCACACAGTAGTTCGTGTAGGTGTCATTTATAGGCCCCCAGGACAAATTGAAGAGTTAGATAATCTACTAGTTGAAGAAATAGCTAAAATGACAATGAAGGGGGAAGTTATCACCATGGGTGACTTTAATCTTCCTGATGTGAATTGGAAAACAAAAATAGCTACTTGTGCCAGAAGCACACATATTCTAAACTCCCTACTGGGATTGTCTCTAAAACAAGTCGTTGAGGAGCCAACTCGTAAAGAGGCCATACTAGATTTAGTGTTAACAAATGGTGATTTGGTATCAGATATTACTGTAGGTGAAAGTTTAGGATCCAGTGATCATCAGTCAGTGTGGTTTAATATAAGAACAGTGACTGAGTCACACCACACAAAACCAAAAGTTTTAGACTTTAGAAAAACAGACTTTTCTAAAATTAGAATATGTGTAAAGGAGTCATTATCAGACTGGAGCAACTTAAATGGAGTCCAAAATTAATGGGATTATTTAAAAGCTGCACTACTGAAGGCAACAGAAAATTGCATTAGGCTTGTCAGTAAAAGCAAAAAATTCAAGAAACCACTGTGGTACTCCGCAGATGTGGCCAAAATAGTAAAAAACAAAAAGTTAGCATTTAGTAATTATAAAAAAAACCAGAGTGAGGAAGACAGAATGACCTATAAGATTAGGCAGAAAGAGGCTAAGCAAGTTATAAGAGCTTCCAAATAACACACAGAAGAGAAAATAGCACAGTCAGTAAAAAAGGGGGACAAAACTTTTTTTAGATACATAAATGAGAAAAGAAAAGTAAAACAAGGATTAGTTAGATTAAAAACAAAAGAAGGAAGGTATGTAGATGAGGATAAAGGTCTAGCTGACTGCCTCAATGAATATTTTTGTTCGGTATTTACAGCTGAAAATGAAGGAAAGGGACCTCTGTTAAAAAAAAGGATAAATGAGTCATTTATTACATGTGAGTTTACAGAGGAAGAGGTTCTATTTCAACTGTCAAAAGTAAAGACAAATAAGTCAATGGGACCTGATGGAATACACCCAAAGCTATTAAAAGAGCTTAGTGGTGTACTAGCAAAACCATTAACAGATTTATTTAACCAATCATTGTTAACAGGAGTAGTCCCAGAAGATTGGAAGTTAGCGAATGTTTTGCCCATTCACAAGAAAGGTAATAAGGAGGAGTCGGGCAACTATAGGCCAGTAAGCCTTACTTCAGTAGTGGGGAAAGTGATGGAAACCATGTTAAAGGATAGGATTGTTGAACATCTAAAAACACATGGATTTCAAGATCAGAGACAACATGGGTTTACTTCAGGGAGATCATGCCAAACTAATCTTATTGATTTTTTTGATTGGGTAACTAAAATTATAGATCAGGGTGGTGCAGTAGACATTGCTTACCTAGATTTCAGCAAGGCTTTTGACACTGTTGCACATAGAAGGCTTATCAATAAACTGCAATCTTTGAGTTTGGATTCCAATATTGTTGAATGGGTAAGGCAGTGGCTGAGTGACAGGCAACAGAGGGTTGTAGTCAATGGAGTATATTCGAAGCTTGGGCTTGTCACCAGTGGGGTACCTCAGGGATCTGTACTTGGACCCATTCTCTTTAATATTTTTATTAGTGATATTGCAGAAGGTCTTGATGGTAAGGTGTGTCTTTTTGCGGATGATACTAAGATATGTAACAGGGTTGATGTTCCAGGAGGGATAAGCCAAATGGCAAATGATTTAGGTAAACTAGAAAAATGGTCAGAGTTGTGGCAACTGACATTTAATGTGGATAAGTGCAAAATAATGCATCTTGGACGTAAAAACCCAAGGGCAGAGTACAGAATATTTGATAGAGTCCTAACCTCAACATCTGAGGAAAGGGATTTAGGGGTGATTATTTCTGAGGACTTAAAGGTAGGCAGACAATGTAATAGAGCAGCAGGAAATGCTAGCAGAATGCTTGGTTGTATAGGGAGAGGTATTAGCAGTAGAAAGAGGGAAGTGCTCATGCCATTGTACAGAACACTGGTGAGACCTCACTTGGAGTACTGTACACAGTACTGGAGACCATATCTTCAGAAGGATATTGATACCTTAGAGAGAGTTCAAAGAAGGGCTACTAAACTGGTTCATGGATTGCAGGATAAAACTTACCAGGAAAGGTTAAATGATCTTAACATGTATAGCTTGGAGGAAAGACGAGACAGGGGGGATATGATAGAAACATTTAAATACATAAAGGGAATCAACACAGTAAAGGAGGAGACTATATTTAAAAGAAGAAAAACTACCACAACCAGAGGACATAGTCTTAAATTAGAGGGACAAAGGTTTAAAAATAATATCAGGAAGTATTACTTTACTGAGAGGGTAGTGGATGCATGGAATAGCCTTCCAGCTGAAGTGGTAGAGGTTAACACAGTAAAGGAGTTTAAGCATGCGTGGGATAGGCATAAGGCTATCCTAACTATAAGATAATGCCAGGGACTAATGAAAGTATTTAGAAAACTGGGCAGACTAGATGGGCCGAATGGTTCTTATCTGCCGTCACATTCTATGTTTCTATGTTTCTATGAGGTGCAAGTGTTGTGTGTGTTGTGTGTGCTTTCCTATGGGGATTTGCAAGATGCTGGACGCCCTCTCTAAAACTGCAATGGTTTCAGCTGCAGGGTTTAGGAGGCAGGGACTTTGCATCTAGACCACTTCAATATGATGAAGTGGTCTGCGTGCATATAGTGTCTCTTTAAATTTGCCCATGCTGCAGCCAGCAAACATGTAGGTACACTGTTTAATAGACTGTTTAATAGATACTTCCTGTGGCGGACCTTCAGGTCACCTATACCGGCAGGAGTTTACCTAACTCTCACTCTGTGCCCATTGTGGGTGCAGGGTGTGTGTAATGTAATTGGTCAGTGTTAAATGTTAGTGTGTTCTCCTGTCTTGCTAATGCTTGCAATTAACTAGGGGGATTTGGCTGTGGAGCCTGTACAGCACCACCTGTTGGTTGCAAGGATCTACCAATGACTGTATGCACTACCTGAATAGCAAGGATTGCTAATTTGCTAATTCAGGTTACATAATTACATAGCTGAAAAGAGACTTGCGTCCATCAAGTTCAGCCTTTCTCACAAATGTTTTTGCTTTTAATCCAAAAGAAGGCAAAAACACAATCTGAAGCGCTTCCCATTTTGCAACAACTAGGAAAAAATCCCTTCTTGACCCCAAAATAGTAGTCTAATATCTCCTTGGATCAAATAGCTAGAGGTATATTTGCATATTGCTGTTTCTGCAGGCAGGGGAGATGTTTTGTGTTTATTATTGTCTTCCACGCCCCTTTATAAATATGTTATTAGGTTATTATAATCCCCTGTATGTTTTCTGACATGTTTTGGTTATTTGTATTTTATTAAGTTTTTCACAGCAAGCTTTATGTAACGAACATATGGGCTAGTCCCAAGTAAAATACATTATTGCATGTTTGTTCCTTTTGGAACTTGTGTTCTGAGTGGATTTATAGGGATCCCAGAGTCTCTGGACTTGTTTGCTTGCTGCAGGATCCATCTAGCCCTGGGATAAATCAAGAGAGCTAGGCCTGAGAGCCGCAAGTGCCTTTGTTAAGGCGATAAAAGCACTGTAAGCAGAACTGCAGAGGGAACGATACCTGCCTGGAGGAAAGGCTGCAGCGAAATAGGCAGAGGGGACAATATTTGCCTAGAAGCAGGGCTGCAGTGGAATAAGAAGCGACTTATGTTTCCCAGTTCCAACTAGGAAACAACCTTGGTGGAGGTACCTAGCCGGGGTACAGGGAGCTCCGTCACACTTCCCTAATCTGGGACCCTTAATTATGGCAATTCCACGTAAGGATACCAAATTAGAGAGTGATCTACTAAAAAGCTAAACGAGTAAAATTAAGGGGGAAAAAAGGCTGTTTTCCCTCATTTCTTTATGCGGGATTACTATTTTTAAGGATGCCAAATTGGGGGGGTCAGCTGCTTTTGGGAAAATGTGAATAATTGAATAAAAATTTCAGTTCAGTTCGGAAATTTTTCCACATTCCTATTTATTCCTAAACAATAATTTCCAAATTTTAGAAAAACCAAACGTAAAATAAAATGAAACCATTTTTTGACCATGCACATCTCTACTGCACATATTATTATTTTTTTTTACTCTTTCTGATCATCCACTCGATTAGAAATATCTTGTCTTCCTGATTATACCCGGACTCGAGAACACGAGCCACTAAAATATTTGCAGGATTTTTCATAAAATTCTAAACCTTAGCAAATTAAATCCAAAATGTAAATAGTCAGGCTGTGACTAGAGCCATGTTGTATCATTTTTCAAGAGCATCTGTTTTTTTTGTCTTTGTTATTATTCAGATTGTATTTGCTAATATTAGAAATTTAGTCAATAACACTGTGAGTTGTACTGCGTTGGCTCCTGAATTTCTTTCTGTAGGCCAAAACTAACGAAAACATTTTTGGAAACTCTCTTACCATGTCATTACTGTTCCGTATTTAGAGAATAAATCAGTTCAGTTTCGACATTCCTGCAGCATGGAAGAAATAACAGAAAGCATCACAAACATGCTTCCCCATGCAGGACCAATGCATATAATTCCGTTTAACCCACAATCATTACTAAACTTGTTGCTAATCTGTGGATAATGACTTCATGGTGGGAGTGTTTTTCATGGCACTGGTCTATGAAGCCTTTAATTCTCTGTGAATCTGCAGGTGTCAGACCCTGAGTCGTATAAACTAGAAAGGCTTTGATACCATGGGGGGATAATCTCAGTCAATCTGCAGAACACTTTGCCAGACACACACGGTTTTCTGAACATGAAGCTCTGGCACAGTCGTCATTTGATGGAGAGTACTTAAACAGATCAGTTTTTTTTCTATTACCCTGCTCCAGATTGTGTATGGACTCATCACACTCACAATGGCACATTAATATCTTACATCATTACATTCCCAGGGTTTTTCATATCTTGTAGAATACATGTATCAACTGGATTTGGTAATATACTAAATAAACACAAGGAGGAGCTGTCTTACTTCCTGTGCACAATATGCATGTTATGTAAAGATCAGATACATGTGCGTCTGTTATACAAAAACGTCTTAAATCTAGGACCATCCATACAAAGTCATGCAAAAAATATTAGACTCTACCAGGCTTTTAAACACTGAGAACTGGTGGTACCCTGTGCCTGTGTAATATGAACCAGGAGGGATTTAAAGTCACCCTCAGGCATCAAATCCAGGCAGTTAAATTACTTGCAGTTGCCCCTTTTCTCTCCTGGGTGTTATAACAGTTTAATTGTGATTAAGAACACTCTTAATTTTTAGCGACATGTTCATTCTCACTAGCCTACACTATACATAAGACAATGATAATGAGCACCATGCATAGCAACACAGTTATATTGTTGCAGTGTGTAATATTAATGCATTTTTGACACAAAGTCTTGGAGAAATTTCTCAAGGTATTTCTCGCAGAAAAACCACAGTTTTGCATAAAAAAAATAAACCCTGAATCTCATGTAATGTCTGTGAGGACTTACGATCAGCTCTAAATCGCATGTAAAGTTTGAAGCACATCGACATCACCACGTGGACATAAAAAGAGCATAGAAAATACAAAGGTCATACTTTTCATTGCTAACTGTAAATTGGGATGTTGGTTTATCTTAAAAAGCCGATTTACTACAATGCACTGCCAGACAAGTCCCACTTTCACATGACTTGCACCGTGTATAATCGCACATCGCAGTAGGGGCGCCATTCTTTCACAGTTATTATAATAGTTGTATTTTGATTAAGAACACCCAACACATGAAATCTAGATGAAAAGAAAAAATAACAATACTGATTCAATTATTTGCCCTGAAACCACATAAAATAAAACTATTACTTACTAGATACTTTGGTTTAAGTATCTGTTGAAAATATGCACCTTTTATGTCATTGAGTGTGGGCAGCCATTTTTCTGGTACTTAATTTGATTGGTTATTTAAATATTTGCCACTTTGTTGTCCTTCATTGTTGGAGAACTTATTAATGTTCACTTGTGAGATGGATTGCCAAAGAGATGGCCGATATCATTGTATGGGTATAAGTGATATGGTGCCCAGGAGCCTATGACGAGCGGCTTTTATGTTGCTCCTATGGGATCCCGATTGCCATGTTTATGGTGGGGATCATAGCTAATCCAATATTTTGTCAACTGGAGGGCAATTTGGGGGTTATATAAAGTCGTGGAGTATATACAGCTCTCCCTGAAGAATTTATGAAAACAAAACCAGCCGGAGTTTTAGGTTGCGATCAAACCCAATGCAGTGTGGCTGGCCTTGGAAGGTGCAATAACCCAGAAAGTAGACAAGAGCAATGCTTATCATACAAGCAATGGGATCTGGACCTATGCGAGCTGTTACCAAACACCATGTGGCACTGCTATGTAGAGGGCCAGGGAGGCCACAAAGCTTTAATTGCGCTATTGTCTCTATGCGCTTTTGTATTTGTAAGTGTATCATTTTATGTATCCTGATCTTTTTGGTTGTTACAAGAGATTTTTGGGGGATTTTTACATTGGGTACATGAAAGCCATTAGGATTAGGAATACAGAATAGGATGTTAGCTTTCATTGTGAGGGAAATTGTGTATATATATATATATCTTTATTTATACATTTCTTGATACTGTATGTATATGACAGAATTGCTATCACATGTATTTCTCCTGGAATAATCGCATTTTTCCCTTTGCCATTTGTTCTCTTGGTTTATTTTTTATTTCTTTTCTTCTCTTTTTGTTTTTTATGACTTTGTTTTTTTTTATTGAAGATGGGGTTAATGTGTGTTTAGTACCTAATAATGTTGGACCCTTTTTTGTCTGTAGGATGAGTTTGTTTTGCCGGATATAAACCAGTGATTATTGCTATATTATTTTATCTAAGATTAAGTCCCTCTTATGCGGAAAAAAATGAATCAGATATGGCAGGTTTGTACTATGATTAATCACTGAATAAATGGGTTCATAGGCACCTGATTTTTGCCATGCTATGCCTGGAGTGTATTTACTTATGTCGATGTATTGCAGTTAAGGAGCGGAGTTGGAAGCCACGTCTATTTTATCACAATGACTTGGCTGGTGAGATCTGCCCGGTCTATCTGCTCTGTTGTACTTGCATCTAAATGACATTGTTATATCCTACAAATTGAGCTATGTTGGATTCCTTATTATGAAGCTATGTTTTTATGTATCCTAATGTTTTTGGTTGTTACATTTTACACTATCGAAGTTTTATCATTGTTCCCAGCCTGTTCAAGAGGAATTTGAGAGAAATGCACATAATTGCATCATATTTAGGTGATATCAAAGTTAAAATCCTTGTACATTGTAAATTGATATTTCCCACATATGTTTTCCAATTTAAAGCCATGTGACTATATATAAAGTGTCGATCACCACTTTAAGAGATATATTAGGGCCTTCATCAGATCTCGCTATAATTCAGATTTTTCTTGTAATGTGTTTATAAGAATTCAGTTTTTTGTTGTTGATTGCATTAAAAAACAAAGATTACGCTCAGTAAGGGATATCTTCAGAAGCAACCTACGAAAGAATACAATTTTTATTTTTCACTTTATTACAAACTGTGCACACATTATCCTGTTGGCAGCAGATTTAATTTAAATTCGGTGCAAGGTCAAGCGTTTCTAACCATGTGAGAACCTCTTTTCGTGATAACAAAACTGCCAAAAAGAAGCAAGAGCTTAGTTTTCCATTAGTCTTTTTTTGTAGCAAACCAGCCTTTAGAACAGAGAAATATAGTTTCGGGAAAATCTTTGCAGTGAGGTGGCTGAGTGCAGTTGATTTGTGTGGCCATGCACAGATTTAGGAAGCCTACGAGAAATTAAAACAAATGTTAAGCACCGTAAAATAGAATTTTTGGTCACATCACAAAGTAGACATTTATATTCCTTCACAACCAAACCATTATGCCATGTGATACATCACAATCTAATGTGCCAGTAACTACCATGGAGGTATTGTATAAGGTTTTTTTTGTTGTTTTTTTTAGCATTGCATAAGATATAACGGATTGTATTTCTGAAAAGGTTTTTATATTTTATGAGCTGTATGCAAATAACCAAATAAATATAATTGTGTACTCTTTTTTTTTCTGTCAGTTTTTGGGCTCGACTGGGGAAACTGGAAAATATCCCACAATGCACCAAGGCCGATGGGCTGCATCATGACTTCATATCCCAACAGCCAACATTCGTACGTGAAGGAGAAATAAGGTGATGGGAAATCACCTGGTAGGTGACAGGAGGTGAGTGAAAGTGTGTGTTTGTGTAGGAGTATCAGAATGTCAGAGTATATGCTTTTATATTGATACATGTATTATATAACCATTTACATGTGTAAATGAGCAGAATTTGTAATAATATACACACAGGTAATATAATACCAATGCATTAATATACATTTATGCATTGATAAAACACTCAGAAATTGTAGAGATTAAAAATCCAGATGACATTACTCAGTTGATTAAAAGCTGTATAGTAACTTTGCTGTTATACAGTTTTCTTAGTATTGGCCAGACTGGGAACAAAAAGCAGCCCTGGAAAATAATTCTGTCACATTACAGAGGGAAATTTCCTGGTATCCTGGTTGGCCACTCTAGCCCTGCCCTGATGTCACACTCAACCCTATGACATTTTAAATAAAGAGCACTCATAGGACTAGAGGTGTACCTATGTTCATTTTAAAGAGCATAACATTGCTAGAAAATTTATGGATAGGAAGAAAATACATTCTAAAAGTTGGTCACTCCCCCACCTGTCAATCAATTTTTCGGCATAGACATGCATGCCATAGATTTATCTGATAGACAGAGAAGAAAAGAAACCTCTTACATTCGGTTCTCGATCTACTCAATGTTGCTTGTATCTGCTATTAAAGTATAGGAGCAAAGTGCTCCCAAGGAGGGCAAATCAAATCAGAGAGCCGGCAGACTAGAAGCGGGTGCTACATGGTGAGAAAAACAAGTAGCAAGAGAGGTGAGCGGACAACAGCTCACTTAGCCTTGCCTTTGGTGGGTCTCCGCTCAGATCTTGAGCTGGTTTTAGCTCATCTTGTTCCATTACAGAGAGACCATATCTGAAGCATATCAGACTGGTCCCACCCGTACGGGCAGTCCAGATCCGAATTGCCAGCAAGTTCCCTGTGCAGGAGAGATACAGCAACCCCAGACGATCGTTTTAACCTTGTAAGGTATCATCAGTGAGGTGTAGCTAATGTCCCACGAGGCACTGTAAGCAAGGGGTCCACGTCTGGATTGCCCTTTAAACTTAAGGAGAGAAAAACAAGTAGAAAGAGAGGCGAGAACGGATAACAACTCAATTAGCCTGCCCTTCAGTGGGTCCCCACTCAGATCTCATGCTGGTTTTAGCTCATCTTGTGCCATTACAGAGAGAACATATCTGAAGCATATCAGACTGGTCCCACCCATACAGGCAGTCCAGATCCAAAATGTCAGCAAGTTCCCTCTGCACAAGGGATACAGCAACCCCAGATGATAGTTTCAACCTTGTAAGGTATCATCAGTGAGGTACAGCCAATATCCCTCTAGGCAC
This sequence comes from Pelobates fuscus, assembly GCF_036172605.1. Classification (NCBI taxonomy): domain Eukaryota; kingdom Metazoa; phylum Chordata; class Amphibia; order Anura; family Pelobatidae; genus Pelobates; species Pelobates fuscus. Next base: position 29,888,273 of record NC_086317.1, read on the forward strand.
CGTGAGCAAGGGGTTCACGTTTGGATTGCCCTTTTGTCAGGATTACTGATTGATCCAGCACGTAGAATTGTGTCACACCTAGCACTAAAAGGTAACGTTTTAACCGGGCCTTATAATGGCCGGACTTAACGTACCAAAGAATATTCAGGATAATAGACATGGTCGGGGGGCACAGAATGGGACACAACGATAAGGGAAAGCCAGAAGTCAGGGATACCAGAATACAGGAAAGTCAAACAAAGCCAAAATCAAAAAAACAGAAATAAACGCTCAGGAACACACTCTCGAACAACCACTAGGGAAACCATGACAGGGCAATGAGGAAAAGTAAATTTGAGGTTAAATAAGTGCTTTACAGTTCTGATTGGCCGCGCGACCTCGTGAGAGGAACCCAGCAGAGCTGCTGGCAAGAGCTCCCTGGGTCCTCTCCTGCCTCCCTCCCTGCCTGTGAGGGAGGCACATAGTGCGGGCCGCGGGGATTAGGATGTGCCCAGGCACACCCGGCACCCGGCACAACCCGTGCTCACGCCTATGATTGGAATGCATAGTATTTAGCCACACTTGATTCTGCACATTTATGTTTATTGGAACGTTATTTCACTTCAATATGGTTTAGCTCTATTCATCAGTGCAACTCCAAATATTTTGGTTCCGAGACAGAACATTTTTCTTATTAAACCAATAAGTGAACCTTCTGTCTCAGACTTGTTAGGTGGCAAAGGATAACTCCCACCCTATATTTATTTACTATCCCTTACAAATTCTAATACAGAATAAAATAATACCTCCAACCGCAGATTTTCAGGAAACTCAGGGCTAACAATGAAATATTGCTAAAATAAGGCCTAGAGCTTTTCAGCAGTCGACTCGGGGCTTTAATACAAGAGACCCCCAGCAATACCCGTTTCTGTCTTTTCAACATGTTTGGTTCTTTCTGAAGCATATATGGGTTTGATTTACTACAGAATTTGTGACACTAAATCCAGGTCCATTTAACAGCACACGTACAGGATTATCTATTTTAGTAAATGGTTGGTAATTCAGTCAAAATGGCTTAATTAGAAAGGTTTTCCAAGTCAGACATCTTTCCGGCTGTTGAGGGCTCAAGGGAGTTATTGAGGGCTCAAATTTGCGATATCCTGTTAAATTTACTAAACCATACATAGTTTAGTGGATAACCTTTATCTAGTCTAGTTGATACAGTTTCACAGTCAGTTATGGCCAAGAATCTCTGCAAAGCCTACTGGGAAAGGAAGAAGCAATATTTTCTTTAGGAAGACTACCTCAATATGACATGCTAACACAGCTGATCTCTATGATTCTTCCTCTTCTTCTTCTTCTTCTTCCTCCTCAGCTCCTTCCTCTTCATTTTCTGCTTCTACTTCCTCCTGCCGAAGAGAGAGAGAGATACAATTGGTGGAGAATGTGGAACACACAGTCAACCATGGCAGAGAGTATGGAATCAGAGTAGATTGTGAAGTTGTGGCCTGTTCGATATAATAATAATGTATTCATAAAGCATCAAAATATTTAACAATTGCAATAAATAAATAATATGACCAATAATTGAAGACTACTTGTACTAATAATGTAATTAGTATATTGCAATAAATCAAACAGAAATATATGAAGTTAAGAAAATATGTCTATTCAAAGGGAACCTATAGACACGTAAATAAAAGTTTTTGGGGGATTATATCTTTCCTTCTGTCCATTTGTCCACGTCCTTTGCTATCAATTTTTTTTTTTTTAAGAATGATTACTTATCTCATTCCCAGCGCCAGGAATTTTCCACTGCAGATGCCTTCGAAGACGTCAGCTTGTGTGGCCAAATGCAGTGCTCATCCAATCAAAAGCTGCCATCACAACATTTGATTCCAGTACTGAATCTCACTCAGTTCTGAAGAAGGAAGCACCTCTAGTGGCTGTCAGCCACCTACCACTCCCACCACTAATCCTCACAAAGCCACCTACCACCCCAAGCCATTCCCATTTAAATAGCCACCTACCATCCTCCAAACAATCTAATACACAAAGCCAACAAAGCTGAGCAAAGTGTAAGAATAGTGAGTTTGTTACTACATCCGACATGCAATTTTGATCATCTAGCATGGAAACCAGGTGTTACTTAGTGTTTAGCGTTTCCCATTAATCTCTAAGGGAGACATTTCAGCAGCCACTGATTGCTACGTTTGAATGGTAAATTTTACAGCATAGAAACGTCTGGTAATTTCTAATGATAGCAACAGACATTTTAGCTATTATTGACCTAATGGGAAATGATTGCATCAAGCATAAAAATGAACCCTTAATTTTTTTTTTAATCCGGTCTACATTATTAGTGCTGTCACTTCCCTTTCCTACAGTGCTGAGAACATTTTAGCTATTGATAACATATTTTATACAATTTATATTTTGCAAGTTATAATTCAGACGCAGTACAAGGTATAACATGTAACATATTTAAGCACATTTTTCTAGACACGTTCTGCTCCTTTCTTCGATGAATGGGAATGTTTGGTGAAAGACCAGAGGAGTCAGGAGATTAAAACATAACAAATAGTTTGACCTCTTTAACCTCTTACAGTAGATTGACAAATAAAAGGTTTGGAGGGTTTTTTTTTTGCATAGTTTTTTTTTAAAGAAAAGCTTTTACCAAATTCTTAAATTAGCTGCCAACCTTATATTGGTCATATTTGTCCAATTAATGCTTTAAGATAAACTTTTAGATTTATTTTATTCACTAAAATGTAAAAGGTTTATCGACAAACATTGTTTTTTATCCTGTGACATTTCTAAAGCAGGAAATAAAAAAAAAACGTGTTAGTTTGCTCTATAGTATGTGAGTTTTCTGAGTATTGTAAGCACTTAGTCACCATTCACCGTAACAATTTCTTTCTATTTTGTCCTTAAATTGGCTTAGGCTTAACATGTAAGACAAAACACTATGTACATATTACAAAAGAAGATGCATGTTTTTTCTGTTTAATTATTTCTTTGCTGGTATATTTTCAGTTTTTATTTTTGTTTTGGTGGCTATATCATTACCAAATTATTTTAATCTGAGAAACTATTAATATTTGAAATGTTTTAACTTTGAACTCATTAAATTAATGAATAGCAGCATTAAAACAGAAGCAGAAATATAAATTTGTTGCATGCAAATGCAACTATTTATTATAAATGTGCCATATTTTTCTAAATGCAGTTTCCCCAAAATGTCATCACAATGAAAAAATAATATGCATATGTAGGTATAATACCCACAAAGTAAGTACAGTCGCCTGGATAAAATGTGGCATCTGTATTATACAGTACATTTTCAGCCAGCAAAGAAACAGTAAAATGATCTCATTGCTTTGCAACAGAAAACTAAATTGCAAAGATTGCAAAATAAATGATATCTAAGACTAAAAAAAGATTTGGGGAATGGAAAGGTTAGTAGGACAGTACTGGTCCTTAGCCTGACCAGGATTAATGCTATGCCCATAGTAAAGTGAAAAATAAGCTACCTTCAGACAGATAAAATAATAACACGCCAAAGTCAAAGGCAACGGTATTTAGAATAAATGTATAACAAAGCCAAGTCAAATGAACCAGAAAACAGCTTGAACTACAGACACGTCAAACATCATAAGGCAAAATGATAAATCATATTTTATACAGGCGATAATTCTAATAGAGTATTCATGATGGGGTTTATATAACCAACTGAATGGTTACTAAATGCCAACTCGGCTGTTCCAGTGCATTTGAATATAAATATTCACCAAAGATTGGATGTGGCAGCTTCATGCAAGTGACCTTGTCAGTACTGCTGTCTGTGGCGAGTTAGCTCTGGAGAGTCAACTGAGTACAGTGGATATAACAGAAATATAGCCATGTCCAAATGTCGATGATCTGTAAAAGGTTTAAACTACTGATATAATCAAAGATGTACTGAACTCCAGACTCTATGACTTGATCCATCTGGTGACCTTGTTATTTAAAGGGACATTGTCTTACACTGAATCAGGGCAGCCATTTTGAAGGAGGCAGGAACAATATACAGGTAAGTAAAACATTTTTAACATATACATTTGTTATTAATTGAACATAGGGGGGGCGTGGCCTGGACGCAGAGCTGAGCGGACGCAGGACGAAGCTGCTCCCGCTCCAATTGCTGAATCAGTCGGAAAAATGCCACAAAACGACTGCAAAACCCGACAAATGGGACACCAACAGAGAGCTGCTGACAAGGGCTACGCATTGGTGCCAAACACCAGGCACCGACGACAGAACACCCGGCAAAGCAACCTGAGGCCTACAAGCATGGCCAGCGTGGGGGAGGCAGCCGCTCCTCCGTTGCCGGCGACGGCTTACAGACAGAGCCTAGGCCCACGTTCCCCCCCCTATGGACCGGCGGGGGTTATCCCGGTCCCAGCTACCCAATACCTGCTGCCAAGCGACGAAGAGGTAACCCGAAAACGACGGCCACTCTGTGCAGCTGCAGACAAGATGGTGGACTCCACATGGTCTCCCTCCACATGGGACCTAATGGAGCCGCTGGAGGTCCGCCTTGATAAGCTATTCACAGCCTTTTGGCTGAAGCTCGAAAGCAAACCACGAAACGTGAATTCGCCACCTGACCCACCGCACCCTCCCCGCTACGCACCAAGCTTGATCAGTCAGAAGGCCTATGAGACGCCCTCCGACAAGAGGCGGAGGAGACGTGTGAAACCCAAAACACATTTAAGACCGCTTCACTCAGGCAGCGGAGTCTCTACCAGGCCCAAAGAAGCGCCTCAAGGCCCAAAGCTCTACCTACAACGACAGGGGTGCGGTTCTGGGGGCCGCCCACAATGCCCTCCCAGGCTGAAGACCACATGGAGTCAGACTCCATGGCACGACCACACTGTCGGAGGCTCACCTGCCGCTGGCGGCGGCAGAACATCCGAGCCCCACATGGCGCCAGAAATAGGGAAGACCCGGCCTCTTCGAGCAACCGAGTCAGTGGATCACAGGTGACGGCCTTCACGGGAGCCTGGGGCTGGCAGACGGCTACCACAGGTCCGCACCAAGTCACACCTCTATGGAACTTATAAATTGCCGGGGCCATTTTCCCCACCTCTCAGACGTGCACTGCGGCTCTACCCAGCAACGGCATAGGCTAACCTAGCCCCACACACGGACAGTTTCGCTACCACCACGCTTGGCTAGGAACTGTTTAGTCGTTAATGGTGTTACCATTTTCTCTTACCTTAATCTGTAGAGCATAATATCTTGAGAGGCTACTATAGTTAAGCACAGTCAGTCATATTTAAGCATGTTATATGTTTTTCCAGTTCTACAATTTCATTAATGAACACACATAATTTACCGTATGATAGGCTTTACCTGCTTTCAGGCCGCATACTAATTCTCATGCAAATACTATATGATGATGATAAAGCTATTGTTATACACAAATGCTGAAGGCAGATGTTATATGCAATGGTAGGAATTCCATCTACTTTAGTGACTAAATAATTTTTACAGTTTTATGATTTAATCGGCGACCACACGTAGTTTACCTTATGTTTTGCTTTACCTGCTCTCAGGCTGCATACTAGTTCTCTTGCAAATACTATGCGAAGTTGATAAGGCTACTGTTTTAAGCAAATGTTAAGAGCAGATCTTATATGCTATTGTAGGAGTTTCATCTACTTCAATGACTCCAGCGATGACCCGGTTAGCATGTACCTAGTCTTGTTGATCTAACTACCTACCTTACTTAATCTAGCGACGTCACGCACAAATTGTTATCTACTGCGTACCTAAGTTATTGTATAATCTAAGGTTACTTTCCTATAGTCTATCAGAATAGGCTCAGCCACTAGCTACAACGCGCTTTAGATTCGCTACAAGTTAACTTAACTAAAAAATTAGGCATTGTCACTCAGGAAATGTAATTCTCTGAAAATATTGATGTACTAATCCTTTATTGTAAACTGTTTTTGCATTTCCCTCCCCTTTTTTTCTGTACCCCATCTTGTATGCTTCAATAAAAGAAAGATTGAAAATGAAATTAATTGAACATAGACCTGACGATAACTTTGTCAACTATATGTGTCAGCGTGATGATCTCGGTAATGTTCTAACTATTGTTGCAAAATAAATTTAAAAATGTAGTAAAATAATGTGTTTAGTGTAATAACTCTCCTGTGTCATCTTTGTTATTTCTTATGATACTTTTAGCATTACAATAGAAATAGAAATGAATGAAGAGGCCAACGGAACTATATTATCTGCACCTGTGCCACAGCAGGATTATCGGATTTCAATGTGAAACATTTTCACAGCATACTGTTACTATGCAGCATGCATGGTTTGTATTTGGATTCCACCTGTTAGTAATGTTGGATTGTAGTTAGTAAACTGCTTACAGGAAAGAAGATTAGGAACCATGAGAATGCAAAGCAGTAATAAGAAAAAGATAATTTATTAAATCTAAGGGAACTGTAGTCGTGGAACCAGACACCAATGTATTTAATGATCTGAGGAGAATAGTGATGTCCCGAACAGTTCGCCGGAAACCATTCGCCAGCGAACACAGCGTGTTCGCGGTCGCGAACACGTGCAATGTTCGGTCCGCCCCTATTCGTCATGGAAGTGGGAGGGTCTGGGAGGGAGGGTCTGCTGCTGATTGGCTGGAATGTGTCTGCTGACTGTGAGGTACAGGGTCAAAGTTTACTCAATGAGACGAATAGGGGGCGGACCGAACATCGCGCGTGTTCGCGACCGCGAACACGCTATGTTCGCTGGCGAATGGTCCTGGCGAACTGTTCGGGACATCACTAGAGGAGAACATTGTCCAGATTTTTACTGAATTATCTTAGCCAAACCAACAAGTAAACGTCATATATTGCATTCTGTGTATGTAAATCAAACCTCCTAATTACCTGCTTTTCTTCCGCTGATTCAACTACAGCGTCTTCTTGGGTTCCATCACTTACAGGAGAGCTTTCGGTTTTCTAGTAGCCGAAGAGAAAATCATATTGTTCGGTCAGTAAAGTATATTTTACATGCAGAGTGTATAAAACATGCAGGCATATACAGGGTCAATGTTGCGCGTCACGCAATCACATGATAGCCATCACCTTTAATTTGATAACAGGAGATAATAAATAAAGTTATAGTAAATATTAAATGAGAGAGAAAGTTCTTATTAGTGGAACACGGGTTTCTTGAAAATGGTTTAACCCCGAAGTTGCTTCCAGCGCTGGTCTCAGCCCCTCCCTTGGTGGCTTCTGACTTCTGTAATTTCACTTACTGGAAGCGCAAAGTTCCGTTAGGCAGAGGCGCCACCGATTGGCTCCCTATTCACAAAACTGGCTTGAGAAAGGTACTCCACTCTTCCTGTAAGTGAAATTTCAGAAGCCGGAAGCCGCCAGGGGGAGCTGAGAAAGGTGCTGGAGGAAACTTTGTAGTTAAACTATTCTAAAACGGTTTAGCCATGGAAGGTAAAATTGCATCCAGGGGCCTCGGAGCATCATAACAACGTTATTTAGACAAATCTGTTTGGGTGCCTGGCATGTTCCTTTAAATTAAGTAGTGCGTTCTATTTTGTTACTCAATCATTAAAGATCAGATTATTAGGACAGCATAGACCCTTAATATACCTATGGCATTCATATTAGTAATAAATATTATGTAGCATATGAGTAAATGTATTAAGATAATATTGTATCAGGGTAGCAATGTTTCCACGAACCAATAACATCGTAGCTATTCCCTAAACATCAATAAGCTGTTAGTTGAGAACAAAATTGCAAAATTTAGGCCAGAATAGATTTTGGGGGGAAATATTGAATTTGGCAGTATAGGATATTTTTTTTTTCTAATTTTCCAATTTTGACCTAAATTTTAAAAGTAGTTTTTAACCAGCTTCCAGATAAGTGATTGGACTCCTGGTACATCCCAAGCAGTGTCTGATATCACCGGGGTGGAATAAAGTTAAAAGTAAAATACCAATAGGCTCATGTCTAATCACACAATCTATATCTCTTCTTGCAAAGTATGCTAATACAAAATTCTATCTAAAACTTTGTTTTTAAATAATTGGGTTGAAAAAAAATGAGGAAAGCCATGGGAGTGAGAATTTACTTTTAATTAAGTAACAAGACGTCTTGCTAGTGTCAGAATGACACATGTAAACAGCATTAAATGTGCACAGCTGTTCATAGCTCCATATAAATAATTAGCTCATGTATGTAACCCAATACTGACAATGCTACTTCTGTCGCAGGTTCTAGAACCCGGTTGTAAGTTTTTTACCCTGCGGTGGACATCTCATAGACAGATGGAAACTTACTGAACAGACTCAACTCAAAGTAGCTTTTACAAGCCTTGCAGATTATTTTAAATAGAAATAACTTTTTTAATTTTACATTTAATTACCATTATTCATCAGATTATACCTGGATTTTTTTTCCATAAAAGCCCCCAACATTTTTATTTTAAGTATTAGAATGTGCTCAGTGATGCAAGGAACATAATAAACTGTAAGTAAAATGTTTTCTGTTTATAGACAGAGTGCCACGTAGAATAAAATAATTGCAATACAAATGGAATGAAGGTCTAATTGGGTCAGTGTTGGTAACAGACATTCCCCACTAGAACACACTGTAAAAGCATGCCAAACTGACTGTCACTCGTTTCTTTAATTTATTATTTCAAGACTTCATTTACTACCAGGGGTGGCGCTATAACAACCAAAACTACTACCACTTCTTGTTAATGGGACATGCGTTTTTAAAGAAACATACAAACAGAAATAAACCAAGGAAAAACTTTAAAACATATGTAATGAACATTTGTAGATTTACTATAAACTTAGCCAGATTGCATTATTGGGCACACATGTCTTTCGTCAGCCCTCCCTCCCCCACACCGTTCTCAGGTTCAGACCAGTTCACTAATTTGACACTAGAGCCTGCCTTACATGATCACACTGATCAGACTATCTTTCTTTCCCCCTGTCAGGATGTTGCAAGGTGAAGGGATCTTCCAACTGCACATGTGTAAATCTGTCAGGCATGCCCAATGCACTATTTCAGCATTCCTAGGGATAGGACACTGATTGGTTAGATCAGTGCCCCTCCCGGAGTGAGTGATGAAAACATAACAAAGAAGAAGGGGGTAAATATGAAGAAAAAAATATCATATTTACCTTCTTTTTTCAGCTTGCAGAGTGAGACAACTGTCTCATTCAAAGTTAAAGTTTTGGAACAAGACAGCTGTCTCAAAGTGATGCATGTCCCTTTAAAATGCATTTTAGGGTGTTCCAATTTTTAAAGATCTCTGAACTCCTCACATCTACAGAATACATTTCATTGTTTATCAGCAATATACAGACAGAGACAGACAGAAATCTAGACAGACAAACAGACAGATGATAATAGCAAATATTTAGTTAGCACTTTTAAAATTTATGATTATCTTTAAAATATTACTGAATATAATTTTGTTGCTATAAATAAATTGTATTAAATTGAGAGGAGAACCTGTGACCAATGAGAATTTATTCAAGTTAGAATGATAACATCAGACACACTAACCAATTTATCCAAGAGTTAATTGCTAGGAATTTAGAGTTATTTCAAAAGAAATTCTACATTTTAGGATTCGATAGTTGAACCAAAAACATAGCTCATTTGGAGAATGTTTTTCCCAATTTGGTTATTTTGGTATAACATTTGAAATTCAGTTTGAAACCCTGAAAATTCACACTTCAGGTAACAAACAGCATGTAATAAAGGAATGCATTTCCACTAATTTACAATATTCCCGTGTTTTCCTCAACAATGACACAACATTCTAATACAATACCAAACATTTCTAAATTATTATTATTATTATTATTATTATTATTATTAAACCCTTCACAATAAGATGTCGGGCAAATCCCTTTATAGCAAGACAGTTTTGGAGAAATATGAAGAGGTTAATTACACTCTAAGACCTCAATTTAATATTGTTGGATAAAGCTTTTCAAATAATTTTATATTTTTTGGGTAACAAATTCAAATATTTTTTTAACTATATATATATATATAAATAATATATCAAATATATCAAACAAATACTGCATTTTTTTATATGGAAATGTTTTATGAAATATTACATAATTTTAAAAATGTATCCAAAAATATTAACTTGAAGCCTCTCTTGGTGTTAAATGCCTTGAGTCATTTAACCCCTTAAGGACGCATGACATGTGTGACATGTCATGATTCCCTTTTATTCCAGAAGTTTGGTCCTTAAGGGGTTAAACCAGAAACACACTCACCATCTTATTAATGTAGATTAATGTCACGCAGTGATTGCCTCATAGTCAAACCAATCTATTAGGCTGTATACCAGATATACACTGGACTACACTCACTAAACATTAATCCCTGCACTACCTTAACACTAACACTAACCATTAACCACTGCGCTACCTTAACACTAACACTAACCATTAACCACTGTTCTACCTTAACACTAACCATTAACCACTGCACTACCTTAACACTAACACTAACCATTAACCACTGTTCTACCTTAACACTAACCATTAACCACTGCACTACCTTAACACTAAAACTAACCATTAACCACTGCACTACCTTAACACCAGACTACACTTACCATTAACCACTGCGCTAGCTTAACACTAACACTAACCATTAACCACTGCGCTACCTTAACACTAACAATTAACCACTGCACTACCTTAACACTAACCATTAACCACTGCACTACCTTAACACCAGACTACACTAACCATTAACCACTGCGCTACCTTAACACTAAAACTAACCATTAACCACTGCGCTACCTTAACACCAGACTACACTTACCATTAACCACTGTGCTACCTTAACACTAACACTAACCATTAACCACTGTTCTACCTTAACACTAACCATTAACCACTGCACTACCTTAACACTAAAACTAACCATTAACCACTGCACTACCTTAACACCAGACTACACTTACCATTAACCACTGCGCTACCTTAACACTAACACTAACCATTAACCACTGCGCTACCTTAACAGTAACACTAACAATTAACCACTGCACTACCTTAACACTAACCATTAACCACTGCACTACCTTAACACCAGACTACACTAACCATTAACCACTGCGCTACCTTAACACTAAAACTAACCATTAACCACTGCGCTACCTTAACACCAGACTACACTTACCATTAACCACTGCGCTACCTTAACACTAACACTAACCATTAACCACTGTGCTACCTTAACACTAACACTAACAATTAACCACTGCACTACCTTAACACCAGACTACACTAACCATTAACCACTGTGCTACCTTAACACTAACACTAACAATTAACCACTGCACTACCTTAACACCAGACTAGACTAACCATTAACCACTGCACTACCTTAACACTAACACTAACCATTAACCACTGCACTACCTTAACACCAGACTAGACTAACCATTAACCACTGCGCTACTTTAACACTAACACTAACCATTAACCACTGCGCTACCTTAACACCAGACTAGACTAACCATTAACCACTGCGCTACCTTAACACTAACACTAACCATTAACCACTGCACTACTTTAACACTAACACTAACCATTAACCACTGCGCTACCTTAACACCAGACTACACTAAACATTAACCCCTGCGCTGCCGTAATACTGAACAATAAACTATACACTACTTTAACACTTACTCTAACACTAACCCTAACCTAAGAATATCATTTAATATATAAGATAACATGATTATGGATGTACAACAACCGCAAAGCGTGTATTAGGGAAAAATAATGCCATCTCAGAGTTCTAGAGATATTTATAAAATCAGGTTTAAATCATATATAAGCCACTTTCAGTTTCATGGTTTACTATTGTCTCCAGGATTCCCCCTTATTTTCTCATAATACACAGCTCACCGTAATGTATCCTCTATTGTACACCTGGGAGTATTACACTTCTCTTTTCATTTTTCTCATCACTTGCAAATACTTTATGTACTTTAAAACTTTTAAAAAAACCTACTTTGTACAATCAAAAATAACATTAAAATGAATGATTCTTTAGAAATATGATAATTTATAGAGGTCTTACTTGTAAAGAGGCCTCTGTAGTGTACCGGCCCTTCTATACAAAGGTATAAATCAATCTGACGTTTCAGAACCGGGTTCTCCAAATTGTGGCCCTCCAGATGTTGCTGAACTACACCTCTCATGGTTCTCTGGCTATCTACTTCATTCAAAGAATAATGGGAGTTGTAGTTCAGCAAGATCTGGAGGGACAACGTTTGGAGAACCCGCCTTTAGAATATCGGTTTTGTCCACTAGGTAGCGCTACTCGACACCGGTTGTCTTGCGAAGCCCTTGTTTTTGATTTTTTTCATTTGAAACCATAATATTTTAACATGTAGACTGCAAGAGTATTTTTTCAATTCTTTCTTAACTTCTTCAGTGCTGAAGAGATCACGAAAATGTACTTGAACAAATATATGTTTTATTTATCTTGATAGAGGTGGGTATTAATCTTCGGTGAGTAGTACACAAGCGCTTAGTTAATGCCACTTAAATGTTATGTTAATTAATGTAGGTTAAATAATTAAAAATAAGTATTTTACATGACTTTCTTCTGGAACTTCACCATTTTGGAGGTCAGACGGTATCTCCTTTTCCTGCATTAAATAGAGTTGAGAAGAACCACTTAATAGTAAATCATCACAGTTACGTAAATTGTAGCCTCAGCAAAAAAATCTTAAATCACATGATTCTGGCTGAGCCTGAAAGAGAAGATAAAGTTAATATGGATCCAATTTGTTTTCTATATGTGACTTGGTGTTCCCTAAAGTGTAAAATGTCAGGAGTTCAGAATTAAATCAAAGTGAATTTAAACTTTGTCGTCAAATTACCAAAACTGAAAACATAGGTGACTTAGTGAATTTTCTAACTTGTTTGTTTTGGCCTCATGTTTGAAATTTACTTTATATTCTCTGTAAATTCCTGTCGATTCACATTTTTGATATTTATTACTGTTTGAAGTTTTTGCTACATCTAAAATTGTGGAGAATTGACAAAGAATTTAAAGAAATTGCGTGCACTTGACTCCCAATGCTTTCCTATTGGAATGATTGGCTGAGATAATCGATCTTGATGATCTTAACCAAAAAGGTGGAATAGCACACCAAAAAACAGCACTGTGAGGGAGAAAAGATAAATAACAGTACTTTTATTCTCAATGCAAGTGGGGGGGGGGGTCATCTAAACGGCCACCAGAACGCTATAGTGTTAGGAAAACACATTTGTATTCATAATACTAAAGTGCTTCTTTATCTTAGTTATTTTGGTTTTAAATTCATAATTGACTTGTCAGTTCATTACAAATCCTGTAAAAAAAAAAAATGTAATTCCAATGATGACAAGCTCCTCAAAGTTGATCATTATTCTATTAGGTCCACGTTTGTCATAGAGGCTGTGTTGGCCACTCTGTGTGACATGGTTTCCTTTATGTAATTCTGCTGAATTAGCCCCACAATTTCAGTCACAGCACGTAGGTAAGACAGGAGTTGTCATCATTTTCCTAGCCTGATTGTTTTCGTCTCAAGCCAGATTAGCAGGTACCTTAATGTTTTCGTGTTGTAGCAGACAAAAATCGGAGAAGCAAGTGCAAAATTTTCCTAACTTGTAGAGCATCATGGGTTATCAGACATGGCAGATCTTGTCTCTACCCTTTTTATATGTAAAAACCACAAAAAGAACACTTCTGAATTACTACAGATTTGGGACCTGCCATGTACCTCAAAGTTATAATATGGTGCCTTTTTAAAACATTGTACATAAAAATACATTGTCAGAAAAAAATAAGGTTATTGACTAAAAAAAAAACAAAAAAACAGAAATTGATCTAATGCACTTGAAAACAATACCTATTCGTTTAATCGATGGTAATGGAAAGAAGAAAGATCACATATCACATGATTGGCATTTACCATTTTCACAGACACCAGAATACATCATGGCCATAGGGTCTTATTATAGGCACTAACAAGGTGTTATAAATGTTGAAATTGCTTTGTGGGTTTAAGTGTAATTCTACATGGTGTGTGATTATATTTACGCTCGATAGCATGTGTTTTCATATCATGAGAACCCCATTTTATTGCACAGGAGTTTGAAAATGAGTCTACCTAGATTAAACACTTGGAGCCAGATCATTGCCAGGAGAGCCAATCCTATTTCAGATTCTACCTCAAACCTACTTAATTTTCCCCTATTCAACCAATAGCCCCATTTCAATTCTTTTCTCCTTTTTCCTTTTCAACTTCACCGTGCAAGTCTCATTACAGCGTTCCCTCTCCCGTTCCAATTTAAATTTCACTCTCCCACCTTTTCTGGTCATTTTTAATCTTACGTATTTTTTTTTCAATTAACTTTCAGTTAAGGTCTCTCATCCAGTTTAACATTCAATTAAAGAGTTCCCTTTCCAACTCCATCCAACTGCATCCCACATTCTTCTTTTATCTGTGACTGCAGAGGCACAATGAACATTAATAGCTGTTCTTCATAGGGGTTTTATCAGTATGATAGGCATTGGCTTCAACTTGTTTCAAACTTCCCTTTTGCAATACCTGTGTTAGAACCCATTCCTGTGCGTTGACTCATATTGAGACATTTTATCAGACATGGGTGTAATTACAAAGAATACACAAATACATTATCTATAAATCTAACATGTTTAATTATTTTCTTTAAAATAGTAAATAAATAAATAAATGATAGACCTGGAAACATGTTTAAATGTAAATGTTTTAATGAGATATAATTTATGTAATAGGGTATGAAATCCAAATATATTATCTGCACCTCACTGCAGTCATAATATAATAAAGCAAAGGATATTCATATACTGTGAACGTATCTCGATACACTATGTTGGCAGAGAACTCTGGGAATTGTATTCTAAAAATAGCATGAAGGACCGAAGCAATGGATATCTTTGCTCTGCTGGGGAAATTTTTGTATAACCCATGTCTTGCAACATACTGTACATATTACGTCAGCTGGAGGAATGAGCTGAAAAACCAGGACGGCTTGGTGCCAACTGGCATCACTTGTGGTATTAGATATTAAACTCACAGCAGGGACAAAGCACCACTGATAAGTCCAGTAACTGAGGTCCACAATCCCATCTCACTGGGAATCGAAGGCAAGGAATTTACAGACAACCACGGCAAGATTAGAGAAGTTAAAGGAATTTCATAGTAAGTTTACACATGATTTTTGGAAAAGAAGCCTTAAATGGTAGTAACGGGACACTTGGGGACATCAGATGACTTTAATTACTATGAAGACATGCTCAATTCTATTCTCTGAACACAAACAGGGTTATTGACTAAAATGAGAACTGCTGGTAATTCAAAGTGGATTTAATTTGAATTTGAAATTTAAAACCAAATAGCCAAACTGAAGGCAGAATTGATTTGGAGAATTTTTTTTTCAAATAATTTTAATGAATTTAGATACATTATAAACTATAATAATAACAAAGATACAACGAACTGTATAATTTGACAAAGTCAATAATACATGAATAATATAAACAAAAACAAACAAGAACCAGGGAATATTGACAATAGTATACATATCAAAAAGAATTACTGTAAATTGTTATAAAAAGAATAAAGAAGAAAATAAATATTTACTAAACAAAATTAAAATCAAATGTCATATAGAACATGGTACATCTTTTTTCAAAAGCATCAACAACTGTTCCGTCAGGTGGGAACATGGTCAAAGTTTGTATTGACATCTCAGTTGTCTTTTTTTTATAATTTGGCTAGATTGGCTTAAAATTAAAAATTCACTTTGAATTACCAGCAATTCTATTTTTAGTGCATTTTAGTGTAAATAATGTATCAGCTTTTGCCTCCCGGTGTGCCTAATTACTACACCAACAACACACATTAAAAGAACAATATAGTCACCTAAACAACTTTTGCTTAATGAAGCAATTGTTGTGTATAGATCATGACTCTCGGGTTTTACTGCTCAATTCTGTGCCATTTAGGAGTTAAATCATTGTGTTTCTGTTTATGCAGCCTTTGCTACACCTTCCCTGGCTCTGATTGACACAGCCTGCATGAAAAAAAACTGGTTTCACTTTCAATCAGATGTAAGTTACCTTAAACAAGTGTATCTCTTGCTCTTTAACCCCTTAAGGACACACGACGTGTGTGACACGTCATGATTCCCTTTTATTCCAGAAGTTTGGTCCTTAAGGGGTTAAATATAACTTGAATCACATATAGGAGGCTCTTGCAGAGTCTAGCAAGCTATTAACATAGCAGGGGATAAGAAGATCTTAAATAAACAGAACTTACAATAAAGGAAGGATAAACTTTAGATGGCTCTTTACAGGAAGTGTTTATGGAAGGCTGTGCAAGTCACATGCAGGGAGGTGTGACTAGGGTTCATAAACAAAGTGATTTAACTCCTAAATGGCAGATAATTGAGCACTGAGACTGCAGGGGCATGTTCTATTCCCCAAAACTGCTTCAATAAGCTAACGTTGTTTTGGTGACTATAGAGTCCCTTTAATATTTATTTACTGTAAATACTACTCCAAATAAAACACTCAAATTTCTTGCAAATTATTCATTTCAACTTGGGGAGTGGTTTAAAGGGCAACTGTCAAATCAAAACTATGTTTTAGTGTAACCATCCATTCATCAACCTTGACTCCCCATGCTAGAGAGCTGGTCGTAAGTGTGAGCCGTCGTAAAACAGGTAGGTCGTAAAGTGAGGACTACCTGTACTTAATTTTAAAGAAAATCAATTTCCTTTCAAAACCTGATGAAAGGATAATTATATTAAAATAGGTCTGCGTTGACAGTGGTTGCTTAAGCCATGGGGCTTGCTCAATACATAGGCAAAGTTGTAAGGAATGTGAGTTTGATCCATGCGTGGTCTGAATCACAGGGCAGTAAATATACCCAGATGATATCTTTACCTTTGAGCTTGGTGGTGGAGCCAGGCCAAAGAACACATTTATTTCATTCCCTTCTTTGGCATCAAAGAAAGATTCAAAGTCCTGAAAGAAAAAAATGCTTTGCATTTATAAAATAGCATTTTTATTATGACTTTAATAATTCACAGAGTTATTAACTAAAGTGGGAATTTCAAGTGAATTTAAAGTGAATTTAACATTTTAGATCAAAAATGCTAAACTAGAAAAGTCTCCGAGTCACCTTTCAGTTACATTGGCCTTAAAATTGAAATTAACTGTGAATTCACCTTGAATTTTCACTTCAGTAAATAACTCTGACTGTGTCTCATAAAATAAATCACACACTTGCAAATATCCTTGCTACATTCGGTATAGTGTACAACGAACAGGTTTTACACATAATGCTTATTTTCGCCATATTGATGATGGCGGTCACTCCACTTTATGAGTAAGCAATCAACTTATTATAATATACCTGTTACTTCAATATTTAGGAAAAGTATTGCAGTTACACTCTGCAGTGTAACTATCTGCAAAATGGGATTTCTCTTAGCAATTAACTGAGAGTGGAGATTCTTACATTGTTGTGGTCTTAAAACTCACCAATGTCACACTATACATCATCGGAATTCTCATGTGTCACCTTGTTTACAGTTTTTGCAGATGTTGCCATGTAAAATAATATATCATCGCTTACATATCATCATCCCTTAATATCTCAGTCCTTACCCCACAGTATTGGTCCTCGTTGAATATCTGGGGTGGGAGAGGAATTCCATTCTGTGGCTTTTTTTCACCCGGAACATTGTCTCTCATCCACTGTCGGTTATCATCATTACACGCGATATCTTTCTGTTCAAAGTCAATTCTGTTTGCTTCCAAGAAACCGAGCACCTCCTGTTGCTTCTTTTTTATCTGTTCATCGGTAATACAATGAAAAAGTTATCACTGGACGTTTGATGGGTTTTTAACTTTTAAGTGCTTGTTTTCGTTTGGGTAGTTTATTCTTGTCTTGGTTTTACAACATGAAAAAATTAAATTTTAATATAATTTCCATCCACTGCAGTTAATTGCCATGTCTTTAAAAATAAAACCTGGAGCAACCTACACCTACATTTTTGAATCACAATGTTACGTTAAATCATCTCAGTACAATGGGGTAACTAGAGGCAATAGCATACACTAAACAATATGACATAATAGGCATAACTGAAACATGGTGGGATGAGACACATGACTGAGACATGATTTTCACAGTGAGAAGACGACAGTGTCCATAGGAAAGCATTAATAATGAATTCCTATGGACTGACTGAATGAGCGCGCGGCTCTTGCCGCGCATGCGCATTCAGCCAATGATGTCAGAAGGAGGAGGAGAGTCCCCAGCGCCGAGGGAGCCCGGTGCTGGAGAAAGGTAAGTGTTTACCCCTTCCCTCCAACTTCAGCCCAGGTGGGAGGGGGGCCATAAGGATGGGGGCCCCTTCCCCCCCCCCAAAAAAATTATCCCCCTACCTATCCCCCTCACCCTAAAAATAATGAGGGGGGGACCTTTAACTAAGAACCTGTAAGAAAAATTAGAAAAAAACTACTTACAAGTCGATGTTTTCTTTCTTCTAAAATCTTATTTTTACAGCCCCAAAAAAGGCCAAATAAAAAACCATAATAACCGACGCAATAAAAAAAAAAAAAAAACGAGCGTAAAAAAAAATAATCCATCTTCACTCATGGAGGGCTCCGCGCAGACTGAGCTATGCAGGGCGGGGGAAGGCTTATAAAGCCTTGCCACGCCCTGCAATTAGGCTAAGAACACTCTGATTGGCTGGTTTAAGCCAATCAGAGTGCTCTTTGTCATTTTACACAGCGCGGGAAAATTCCAAAGAACTTTCCCATGCTGTGTAAAATGACACAGAGCACTGTGATTGGATGGCTTGAAATCCATCCAATCACAGTGCTCTGTGTCATTTTACACAGCGTGGGAAAGTTCTTTGGAATTTTCCCATGCTGTGTAAAATGACACAGAGCACTGTGATTGGATGGATTTCAAGCCCACCAATCAGAGTGCTCTTTGTCATTTTACACAGTGTGGGAAAATTCCAAAGAACTTTCCCACGCTGTGTAAAATGACACAGAGCACTGTGATTAGATGGATTTCAAGCCATCCAATCACAGTGCTCTGTGTCATTTTACACAGCGTGGGAAAGTTCTTTGGAATTTTCCCACGCTGTGTAACATGACAAAGAGCACTGTGATTGGATGGATTTCAAGCCATCCAATCACAGTGCTCTGTGTCATTTTACACAGCGTGGGAAAGTTCTTTGGAATTTTCCCACGCTGTGTAAAATGACAAAGAACACTCTGATTGGCTTAAACCAGCCAATCAGAGTGTTCTTAGCCTAATTGCAGGGCGTGGCAAGGCTTTATAGGGGCCGTGGGGGCCGTGGAGGACAGTAGGTCCCACCCCTTCACCCCTTATTGTTTTTTTTAGGGCCCCCACCAACCGCTCAGCGGTGGGGGCTGGGGGGAGGACAGTAGGTCCCCCCATTATTTTTATGGCCCCCACCTAACGCTCAGGGGTGGGGGCTGGGGGGGACAGTAGGTCCCCCTTATTGTTTTTTTTAGGGCCCCCACCCACTGGTCAGGGGTGGGGGTGAGGGGGGGGCAGTAGGTCCGCCCTTATTGTTTTTTTTAGGGCCCCCACCCACCGCTCAGGGGTGGGGGCCAGGGGGGAGGACAGTAGGTCCCCCCCCTCATTATTTTTATGGCCCCCACCAAACGCTCAGGGGTGGGGGCGGGGGGGCAGTACGTCCCCCCTCATTATATTTATGGCCCCCACCCACCGCGCAGGGGTGGGGGCGGGGGGGAGGACAGTAGGTCCCCCCTCATTATTTTTATGGCCCCCACCCAACGCTCACGGGTGGGGGCGGGGGGGAGGACAGTAGGTCCTCCCTTATTGTTTTTTTTAGGGCCCCCACCCACCGCTCAGGGTGGGGTGGGGGCCATATTCCCCTATATAACAATGTTTGGTATTTAGTGAATATTCCCCTGTATAACAATGTTTTCCATTTAGTGAATATTCCCCTATATAACACTTTTTTGCATTTAGTGAATATAGGGGAATATTCACTAAATGCCAAACATTGTTATATAGGGAAATATAACAATGTTTGGCATTTAGTGAATATTCCCCTGTATAACAATGTTTGGCATTTAGTGAATATTCCCCTATATAACAATGTTTTCCATTTAGTGAATATTCCCCTGTATAACAATTTTTGGCATTTAGTGAATATTCCCCTGTATAACAATGTTTGGAATTTAGTGAATATAGGGGAATATTCACTAAATGCCAAACATTGTTATATAGGGGAATATTCACTAAATGCCAAACATTGTTATATAGGGGAATATTCACTAAATGCCAAACATTGTTATATAGGGGAATATTCACTAAATGCAAAACATTGTTATATAGGGGAATATTCACTAAATTCCAAACATAGTTATACAGGGGAATATTCACTAAATGCTAAACATTGTTATATAGGGGAATATTCACTAAATGCCAAACATTATATAGGGGAATATACCAATGTTTGGCATTTAGTGAATATTCCCCTATATACCAATGTTTTGCATTCAGAATAAAAAAAAAAATAATAATAATAATTTAAAAAAATGATTGCAGCTTCCGAATGAATCTAAAATGGATGCTGTCCAGTAGGTGGGAGGGTCTGCTAGGGAGGGTCTGCTGCTGATTGGCTGTAATGTGTCTGCTGACTGTGAGGTACAGGGTCAAAGTTTACTCAATGATGACGAATAGGGGGCGGACCGATCATCGCATGTGTTCGCCCACGGTGGAGAACGCGAACATGCTATGTTCGCCGGGAACTATTCGCTGGCGAATAGTTAGGGACATCACTAGGTATAACTTTACACTGTGCGAACTCTTCTGAGATATCTGCCTTCTAATAAGCGTAGAATATTTAGGAGATAGCTATACATTCTTTTACCAAATATTCTCATAATATAAAGGAGATATTTACACACTGTATGAACAAGCCAGCATACAACATGAATACATTTTTTTTTTAATTCACCCTACTTTTTTAGTAATATGTAAGAAAAAGTTTGAACTACCTTTTCTCACAGAGAGCATTAACTTTGGCAATGCTTAAGCAAAAAATAACAACTTTAACATAGTGAAGCAGTTTGGGTGTATAAATCATGCACTTGCAGTCTCACTGCTTAGTTCTCTGCCATTTAGGAGTTAAGCCACATTTATTTCTGTTATGCAGCCCTAGCCACACCTCCCCTGGCAGTGACTCACACAGCCTGCATTAGAAAAAATAGGTTTTTATTTTCAATCAAAAATAAAGAAGTTATTTTTCACCTGCTCTGTAAATTGAACTTTAATCACATACAGCAGGCTCCTGCAGGGCCTCGTAGGCTATTAACAGAGCAAAATATAAGGAATTCCAAATTAAACAGAATGTGCAATAAGTTTAACCCCCTTAGTGACCAGACCGCCTTTCAATTTTCTTACCGTTAAGGACCAGGGCTGTTTTTGCATTTCTGCGGTGTTTATGTTTAGCTGTAATTATATACAGTTTTTCTTGCCATTAAATGGTCTTTCTCAAGATACCATTATTTCCATCATATCATATAATTTACTATAAAAGAAAATTATAAAATATGATGAAAAAATACAAAAAACACACACTTTTTCTAACTTTGACCCACAAAATCTGTTACGCATCTACAACTGCCAAAATACACCTGTGCTAAATAGTTTCAAAAGTTTGTCCTGAGTTTAGAAATATCCAATGTTAACATGTACTTAGCTTTTTTGAAAAGTTATAGGGCTATAAGTACAAGTAGCACTATTTCCAAACCATTTTTTTCAAAAGTAACAAAAGTTACATTGCAACACTGATATCTGTCAGGAATCCCTGAATAACCCTTCACATGTATATATTTCATGCAACCATTAAAAATGCAAAAAGCAATTATGAATGCTAACTTTGGCCAGTGTTTGTGACTAAGTGGCTACTAAAGAAGACTGAACATACCCCATTTGCAATACCTTGGGTTGTCTTCTCATTCCTGGGCTACCATACGCTCTCAAAAGCAACCTAACCAATCTGGCGAATTTCAATGTGAAAAAATGGCCGTATATTTAACCCTAATAGAAAATATATTAGATTGAAGGCATTCTTTTCTAAAAATGTTTTCCCTGTTTTGATTGAGGAACCTATAAGAAGTACAGATATTAAGTTAGGTGATACTGGGCTTAAGAAAAAGAGCTTGTTTAGTCCTCCATGTAATGACCATGCGGTTGAAACATTTGTCAATTTGGTTCAAAGAGCTGTTGATTCTTTATTTTGCTCGAGATCTGGCCACAAAGAGCACCTTGGTCCTTTAAATCTTACTAAAACGGAATTGAAATCCTTAAATTAATTGAAAAATAATAAGGATCTGGTTATTAAGCCAGCGGACAAGGGGGGTGCTATTGTGGTTCAGAATAGGAGCGATTATGTACAAGAAGTACTGCGACAATTATGGGATGTTGAGACATATAAAAAACTGGATTTTGACCCCACTAATATGCTGCAAGCTAAAATTGAAAAAATACCAGTACTCAAATCTGTTCTAGACAAAATAATTATTGACCGAGATACTTATGGGTTCTTATATGAAAAAACACCAATTGTGCCAGTAATCTATATGTTACCCAAGATTTACAAGAGTTTAATATGTCCTCCTGGTAGGCCCATTGTAGCAGGGATTGGTTCGGTACTTTCACCCCTTGCACAATTTTTGGACTGTCTGTTAAGACCCTTTTTATTAAACATCAAGTCGTACGTTAAGGATACGACAGAGGTATTAAACATATTAGAGACAGTGAGGAATGTTGAGGCATATACTTTGGTTTCTTTTGATGTAACCAGTCTTTTTACCTCTATAGAACATGATCTGGGTCTTTTGGCAGCAAAAAAATGCCTTTGTGACATTAGGATTTGAAGGTGAAACTTTACTTTTTCTTGTTCAATTGTTAGAAATGGTGATGAGAGACAATTATTTTCTTTTTCAGGAAGATATCTATCGTCAGCTTAGAGGAACTTCTATGGGCTCCAATGTGGCACCCACATACGCCGGTATATACATGTCTGAGATTGAAGAAAAACTTATCTATGATAATGTATTGTTTAAAAGACATGTGGACAAATGGATCAGATACATCGACGATGTACTGGTGTTGTGGACTGGCACATTGGAGTCCTTAGATCATTTTTTTTCCTTTTTAAATTCTTGCTCCCGGACCATCAAATTCACTATGACACATAGTGACAGTGAACTCCCTTTTTTGGATATACTGATTACTAAGGGGTCTGAGGGATTCGAGACTAATGTTTTTAGGAAGCCACTTGATAGGAACACTCTTTTGCACTTTAATAGTTACCATCCCTCTTCTGTATTTAAGGCTTTACCTAAAAGCCAGTTAATGAGGGTTAAAAGGTTGGTTTCAGACACAGGTAAGATTGATATTCAATTGAATAACATGGTTGACAGATTTCTCAAACGGGGCTATCCTAGGGTTCTTCTGAAAGAACAATTAGATGAAGTTCAAAATAAAAGTAGAGATGAGTGTCTACATCCAAGACGGAAAGACAATAAAAATTTAAGACTTAAATTAATTTCTAATTTTGGGAGATGTTCATCTTCTCTCAATAAAATCATTTTTAAACATTGGCGTGTTCTGTCTGACTGTCATCCTGATATTCCTGAATTGAATGTAAGACCTATGATAGCTTACAAGAGATGTCCTTCTCTAAAAGATACATTGGTGAGAGCAGAATTACCATTAATTAAGCCTGAAATTACTAGGAAGGGTAATTTCTCATGTTACAACTGTGTGTCATGTCACTCTATGATACAAGGCCAATGGCTTTATCATCCACACAGTGGTAATAAATACTTATTACAACATTTTTTGACATGCAATTCTTCATATGTAATCTACACTCTCAAATGTCCCTGGGGTTTTTTGCATGTGGGTCAGACCTCACAAAAAATGAAAGAGAGGTTTTCTAAACATAAATCCACAAAACAGAACAAAATGATTGAGCTGCCCATACCATTTCATTTTTCCGAAGCGCATCATAATATCTCTCAGCTTCAATTTCAAATGATTGATCATGTCCCTGAAACCCCTAGGAGGGGGGATTGGATTAAAAAATTACTAATGAGGGAAGCGTTCTGGATTAGGGAATTGGATACATTATCACCTAGAGGGCTGAACCTAGAATATGATTTGTCACCTTTAATTTGAAGATTTTTTTTCGATTGATTTGTTTTTTTATATATATATATATTATGCTAAATTAATTTTTTTGTCTTTACAGGCTCTCTTATAAAAGTAAAGACAAATAAGTCAATGGGACCTGATGGAATACACCCAAAGCTATTAAAAGAGCTTAGTGGTGTACTAGCAAAACCATTAACAGATTTATTTAACCAATCATTGATAACAGGAGTAGTCCCAGAAGATTGGAAGTTAGCGAATGTTGTGCCCATTCACAAGAAAGGTACCGTATATACTCGAGTATAAGCCGACCCGAATATAAGCCGAGGCCCCTAATTTTATCCCAAAAAACTGGGAAAACTTATTGACTCGAGTATAAGACTAGGGTGGGAAATGCAGCAGCTACTGGTAAATTTCTAAATAAAATTAGATCCTAAAAAATATATATTAATTGAATATTTATTTACAGTGTGTGTATAATGAATGCAGTGTGTGCGTATGTGTGTGTGTATGAGTGCAGCGTGTGTGTATGAGTGCAGCGTGTGTGTATGAGTGCAGCGTGTGTGTATGAGTGCAGTGTGTGTGCATGAATGCAGTGTGTGTGTGTATGAATGCAGTGTGTGAATGCAGTGTGTGCAGGGCCGGTGCAAGGATATTTGCCGCCGTAGGCAAAAAACATTTTGCCGACCCCTCCCCCCCCATATGTCCTGACTTCCCCTCCTCCTCCCTCAGTGGTCCTTACCTCCCCACCCCCGTGTTCCTTCACCCCCCCCCCCCCAGTGGTCCTGACTCACCCCTCCCCTAGTGGTCCTTACCCTCCCCTCCCCTAGTGGTCCTTATCCCACCCCCTCCCTCTCATAGTGGTCCTTATCCCCCCCCCATCCCTCCCATAGTGGTCCATATCCCCCCCCATCCCTCCCATAGTGGTCCATATACCCCCCCTCCCTCCCATAGTGGTCTTTATACCCCCCCTCCCTCCCATAGTGGTCCTTATCCCCCCCTCTCCCTCCCATAGTGGTCCTTATACCCCCCCTCCCTCCCATAGTGGTCCTTATCCCCCCCCTCCCTCCCATAGTGGTCCTTATCCCCCCCCTCCCTCCCATAGTGGTCCTTATACCCCCCTCCCTCCCATAGTGGTCCTTATCCCCCCCCTCCCTCCAATAGTGGTCCTTATACCCCCCCTCCCTCCCATAGTGGTCCTTATCCCACCCCCTCCCTCCCATAGTGGTCCTTATACCCCCCCTCCCTCCCATAGTGGTCCTTATCCCCCCCCTCCCTCCCATAGTGGTCCTTATCCCCCCTCCCTCCCATAGTGGTCCTTATACCCCCCCTCCCTCCCATAGTGGTCCTTATCCCACCCCCTCCCTCCCATAGTGGTCCTTATCCCCCCCCTCCCTCCCATAGTGGTCCTTATCCCCCCCCTCCCATAGTGGTCCTTATCCCCCCCCCTCCCATAGTGGTCCTTATCCCCCCCCCTCCCATAGTGGTCCTTATCCCCCCCCTCCCTCCCATAGTTGTCCTTATACCTCTTTTTTTTGTTATTATACATTTTTTATTATTATTTCTTATTTTTTTATTATATATTTTTTTTCGTCCCCCCTCCCTGCTTGATACATAGCAGGGAGGGGGGCTCCTTCCCTGGTGGTCCAGTGGCAGTTCAGTGAGGGGAGAGGGGGGCTGGCAGAGCTGTACTTACCTGTTCTGCAGCTCCTGTCAGCTCTCTCCTCCTCCGCGCGGTCTGTGCAGCTCTCTCTGTCAGCTCCCAGTGTAAGTCTCGCGAGAGCCGCGGCTCTCGCGAGACTTACACTGGGAGCTGACCGAGGTGCTGAACGGACCGGCAGAGGAGGAGAGAGCTGACAGGAGCTGCAGGAAAGGTAAGTACAGCTCTGCCAGCCCCCCTCTCCCCCCAGTCTGTATTATGGCAATGCAAATTGCCATAATACAGACTCTGACTCGAGTATAAGCCGAGTTGGGGTTTTTCAGCCCAAAAAATGGGCTGAAAAACTCGGCTTATACTCGAGTATATACGGTAATAGGGAGGAGTCGGGCAACTATAGGCCAGTAAGCCTAACTTCAGTAGTGGGGAAAGTGATGGAAACCATGTTAAAGGATAGGATTGTTGAACATCTAAAAACACATGGATTTCAAGATCAGAGACAACATGGGTTTACTTCAGGGAGATCATGCCAAACTAATCTTATTGATTTTTTTGATTGGGTAACTAAAATTATAGATCAGGGTGGTGCAGTAGACATTGCTTACCTCGATTTCAGTAAGGCTTTTGACACTGTTGCACATAGAAGGCTTATCAACAAACTACAATCTTTGAGTTTGGATTCCAATATTGTTGAATGGGTAAGGCAGTGGCTGAGTGACAGGCAACAGAGGGTTGTAGTCAATGGAGTATATTCGAAGCTTGGGCTTGTCACCAGTGGGGTACCTCAGGGATCTGTACTTGGACCCATTCTCTTTAATATTTTTATTAGTGATATTGCAGAAGGTCTTGATGGTAAGGTGTGTCTTTTTGCGGATGATACTAAGATATGTAACAGGGTTGATGTTCCAGGAGGGATAAGCCAAATGGAAAATGATTTAGGTAAACTAGAAAAAATGGTCAGAGTTGTGGCAACTGACATTTAATGTGGATAAGTGCAAGATAATGCATCTTGGACGTAAAAACCCAAGGGCAGAGTACAGAATATTTGATAGAGTCCTAACCTCAACATCTGAGGAAAGGGATTTAGGGGTGATTATGTCTGATGACTTAAAGGTAGGCAGACAATGTAATAGAGCAGCAGGAAATGCTAGCAGAATGCTTGGTTGTATAGGGAGAGGTATTAGCAGTAGAAAGAGGGAAGTGCTCATGCCATTGTACAGAACACTGGTGAGACCTCACTTGGAGTACTGTACACAGTACTGGAGACCATATCTTCAGAAGGATATTGATACCTTAGAGAGAGTTCAAAGAAGGGCTACTAAACTGGTTCATGGATTGCAGGATAAAACTTACCAGGAAAGGTTAAAGGATCTTAACATGTATAGCATGGAGGAAAGACGAGACAGGGGGGATATGATAGAAACATTTAAATACATAAAGGGAATCAACACAGTAAAGGAGGAGACTATATTTAAAAGAAGAAAAACTACCACAACAAGAGGACATAGTCTTAAATTAGAGGGACAAAGGTTTAAAAATAATATCAGGAAGTATTACTTTACTGAGAGGGTAGTGGATGCATGGAATAGCCTTCCAGCTGAAGTGGTAGAGGTTAACACAGTAAAGGAGTTTAAGCATGCGTGGGATAGACATAAGGCTATCCTAACTATAAGATAAGGCCAGGGACTAATGAAAGTATTTAGAAAACTGGGCAGACTAGATGGGCCGAATGGTTCTTATCTGCCGTCACATTCTATGTTTCTATGTTTCTTATGGCCTTGCTGGTTTGGGTTCTTTCTTTCTTTTCACCCTCTTAAGAGACCTTCTTTTGATCATATGTTGGTTTACAAGAAGTTTTACATCTGCTGATCGACTATTTTTGCTATTGGGATCCTGTCAATTTCACATATTTCTTCACGGATAGGATATTCATTATGTCTTAGATTAATCACTTAGTGTACATTTTTTCTAGAAATTTATTAGTTTATATAGGTGCATGGATGACCTGGAGTACTTTTATTGCACACATTAACTCATTCCATGCATGTGATATGTGCACTTTATTGAATTATAGCACTTTGCTATAGTATGCACTTTATTATTCACTATAGCACTTTCTTTTTAATGTACTTTATTAATTACTGATGCACTTTATTTAATGTTTTGCACTTTCTATTAATTGTATGCATGTTCTCTAGCACTCATTTTAATAATGCACTTTGCGTGTTGTACATGTGTGTGCATGTGTGTATACATGTATACACATGTATAACCTTTTCTTATTCTCTAGTAGTATGATTATTTACATGTTCTTTTGGATATATGGAAATAACATTGGATTTCTCTGTGGATCCCTTGCTACAGTTCTATCAGATATAACCTATGTATCTTAGGTCTCTTATTTTTCATATTCACCTTATACTTCTTGATATACACTATGTCTTATATTTATTTTTTTCTTTTAATGCTACATGTTCAAAAACCTATGTGTATGTTTCTGTGGACATATACACATATATTTTTTTGCGTGTATATATATTTAAGATTGAGCTTTAGTAAATTTACTTTCTAACGTGGCTTATGACGCTATTGCGTCCAGTCACGTGTGAGAGGCGTTCCGGTTTTTCAGAGATGTGTGGCACTCTTAATTGATTCCCAGGTATAATCTAATATGATTAATTGTATAACTTAAGTTTAGTAATACATTCTATTTGAAAGATCTGTGCATAGATAATTGTTTATGTGGTTGTCTGTAAAACCTGGACTGCTTTTATTCTTTTTGACTATCTACTTCAGCCATTTATTTACTTATTCCATATCATGTCTTTTTTCACTTTTATGTATTAAATTGATATATTGATTGAATTATTTTTAACATATGTTTGCTTAATGACATTTCTAATTGCTTACTTAATTAATGGATTGTCTGTTCATAAATTTGTGTGTGTATATAAGTGCAAATTCGTCACTGTGGTGTTAGCTTGATAAAGACCTGAATAGGTCGAAACGTTGCAATAAATCTGCCTGGAGAACAATCACAGTGAGTGCCTGGAAAATTTTCTATTTGCGTATATATGACCCTGTGACTTTCAAAACCACTATAAAACCTGTACATGGGAGGTTACTGTTATAGTCGGGAGACTTCTTTAAATACAAATATTAGTGTTTCAAAACAGTAAAACATTGAGGCATAGCTGCAATACCGTTAGAGTGGCTGGAAGCGCTCATGATTGCTTCCAGTGCTCTAATTAGCCGCGGACATATCAGGTACGTCCGCGGTCCCTAAAGACCGTTTTTTGTCAGAAGTACCTGATACGTCCGAGGTCACTAAGGGGTTAAACATTAGATCTCTCTTTACATGTAGTGTCTAGGAAGGCTGTGCATGTCACATGTAGGGAGGTGTGACTAGGGCTGTATAAACAAAATAATTTAACTCCTAAATGGCAGTGAGAGTGCATGCGTATGATCTATACACCACAAGTGCTAAGTTAACCTAATGTCTGCATACATCATGGATAGAGGAGAACAACATGGAGGCATCCAGGTATTTAGATCCACAGTGAGGAAGAATACATAATAAATATAAACAAAGGCAAGTGTCGAAGAGAAGATACTCATTAAGATACAAGGGGGATATACAAAGAAAATCTGAAAGAAAAATATGTGACTGAGTCGCTTTAAGGTACTCAAAATCTGCAGAGAAGAAGGCACAAAGGCTGCAGATATAGACTGTATGACAAAATGACCATAGAACAGAAAAGAGAAACTGCATACTGCAAACAGAGATGTCGCGAACATAAAATTTTCCGTTCGCGAACGGCGAACGTGAATTTCCGCAAATGATCGCGAACGGGCGAACCGGGTGAACCACCATAGACTTCAATAGGCAGGCGAATTTTAAAACCCACAGGGACTCTTTCTGGCCACAATAGTGATGGAAAAGTTGTTTCAAGGGGACTAACACCTGGACTGTGGCATGCCGGAGAGGGAACCATGGCAAAACTCCCATGGAAAATTACATAGTTGATGCAGAGTCTGGTTTTAATCCATAAAGGGCATAAATCACCTAACATTCCTAAATTGTTTGGAATAACGTGCTTTAAAACATCAGGTATCAGGTAACATCAGGTAACACTAGCAATATCCCAAAATATCCCATCAACTATACAGTCTTGCAATTTGGTTATCAGCTGGGAGATAACCCTGGGAGGCCGTGTACCTATCAGTTAAGTAAAAGTTTTTTGTGGTTTTTATCACTTTTCCACGGGTGTCCGTGTTGTTTTGTTATATGATGTTGTATCGATCAGGTAGTGTAAGGGTTACGCCCGCTTCACAGTGACAG
Organism: Pelobates fuscus; assembly: GCF_036172605.1. Taxonomy (NCBI): domain Eukaryota; kingdom Metazoa; phylum Chordata; class Amphibia; order Anura; family Pelobatidae; genus Pelobates; species Pelobates fuscus. Next base: position 29,918,611 of record NC_086317.1, read on the forward strand.
ACCAAACTCCCCGTTTAACGCACCGCAAACAACCGCAAACAGTCCATTTGCACAACCTCAAACTCCCCATTTGCACAAGGTTGGATACCAAGCTAGCCATGTCCTATTCCTTGTCCTCACTGATGACAACATCATCATCATCATCACACCGTACATCCATGTGTGTAATGTTGCCTGACTGAGACATATCCCTGTTATCTACATCCTCTGGCAATAATGGTTGCGCATCACTCATTTCTTCCAACTGATGTGTAAATAACTCATCTGACAGATCAAGTGAAGCGGGTGTGGTGCTATTGTTGGTGGTGGCGGCAGGCGGGCGAGTGGTAACTTGAGAGTTGCCCGAAGCTAAGCTGGAGGAGGATGGTGCGTCAAGGTTCTGAGCGGAAGCTGTAGAAGATTGGGTGTCCTGTGTTAGCCAGTCAACTATGTCCTCAGAACTTTTCGAGTTCAGGGTATGTGGCCTCTGAACACTGGGCATTATTCTAGGGCCAAAGGGAATCACAGCACCATGACCACGACGGCCCCTGCGGGGTGGCCTGCCTCTGCCTGTCATTTTTTTTTCGATTACTGGTACTATGCGTGCAAGCTACTGTGACAACAGATATGAGTGGCACTGTGCACTGGCAGAAGTTGGCAGAGTAGACGCTGTAGGCCTGACACACACGCTTGCAGACAACTAACTGCTATTCAATCTATTACAGTCAAAATTTTTATTTTTTTTTTAAATGTACACTAATGTTACACCAGATATGAGTTGCACTAGTGTGAGACTGTGCCCTGGCAGGCCCTGAAACGCACACGTGTGAAGGAAACTGACTGCTATTATTTCACAGTCAACTTTCTAGTTTTTTTTTAATGTACACTACTGTTACACCAGATATGAGTTGCACTGGTGTGACACTGTGCCCTGGCAGGCCCTGAAATGCACACGTGTGAAGGAAACTAACTGACTTATATTACAGTCAAAAAAGTTTTTTTTTTTTAAATGCAAGCTATTGTGACACCAGATATGAGTGGTGGCACTGGGCACAGTATACGCTGTGAGCCTGACACACACGCTGGCAGGCAGGCAACTGCAATTAGATTACACAGGAATAAAAAGCAGACTGATGTTCTAGCCCTAAAAAGGGCTTTTTGGGGTGCTGTCCTTAAAGCAGAGATCAGATGAGTCCTTCAGGACTGTAGTGTACACTGAATACACTAGCCTAGCTATCGATTTCCCTATTAAATCAGCAGCAACTACACTGTCCCTCCTCTCACTAAGAATGCAGCTTCCGAGGGGTGGGGCCTAGCTGTCATGGAGGAAAGACGCACTTCGTGTGAGCTCTCTCAATATCTCACTTTAAGCAGCTATCAACAAGCGAATTTCACCCCAGAAGGGGATGACCCAGCAATGTTGCTCCTACCTGACCAACCCGACATGCTTAATAGCGGTCAGCAACTCGACAGAGTCTTACTTACCTCCGCGTGGCAAGTGTGGCCTGGTGCTCACCGGGCGGGAGAGGCGGCCGATCTCCCGATCCTGGGATGACCAGGAGCAGCTACTTCCCGGCAGGAGCTCCGTTACCCCCCCCCTCGGACCGGTGGGGTTATCCCGGTCCACCCTTGAGAGGCTGTCTGGAGCTAATGGAAGCACAGAGCACAGCCGCCCAGGCTGACATACTCATCTGCGACTCTCCCAATATGGCGGCAGCCGCGTGTCCTCCTGGTACCAGCAAAGCATGGTAGGATATTGAGTCTAAGCTGGACAGACTCTTTAATCAATTTTAGAAGCAAATAACAAGAAGGAAGCCCCAACAAGCTCCACCACAGCCCCAACAAGCTCCACCACAGCTAAGCGAAGCAGTCCCCATTAAAATCCACCAACGCAAAAGGCATCGAAGGCGGGACCGGAGGCACAAACAGAAATGCAGAGCCTGCCCCACGTCAAGCACTCGCCTCCACCTTAAGCCACCACAATCCCACACCGGACGTGAAGCACCACCGGGACAGATCCGACCACCCGACAAAACAAGCTTCCACCACCTCAAGCCGCAAACCCGGCACTCAGCCAGAGACTTGCCTTTGTTGTTCCAGGTATCAGGGACTCCCAGGGTCTGCACCTGGCGCCCAGAAGGGATCGGATGAGCACAAGCAGTAAACAGCAGCCTGCCAAGCATGTCCCACTATAGCCGATCCTCCACACCATGCCTTTGATCACATGAACTGCTCTCTGCACATTAACTAATCGTAAAGTAGCAAGCGTTTAAACATGTCATTATTTCACCTCCTAAAGAGTTTATTGTCGTAGTTCCTTACATGCCTTTACCTTAACCCTTCATGTATTATGTTATTCACTAGTCTCATCTCATGGGGCGACTCACACTTGATTTATAACTAGTGGTGGAGCTGCTGATATAAATACACAGTTGATAACGTGCAAGCTACACCCTAAACATGACAGCCATCTTTCACAACAATGTACTGCTATATACTCATACCCTCAGTGCAACTAGCCATGATATACGCACGTTCAGCCTAGCATGCTCAAATATAACACACTTCTGTCTAAAAAAAAAAAAGAATGCAGCTTCCGAATGAATCTAAAATGGATGCTGTCCAGTAGGTGGGAGGGTCTGGGAGGGAGGGTCTGCTGCTGATTGTCTGGAATGTGTCTGCTGACTGTGAGGTACAGGGTCAAAGTTTACTTAATGATGACGAATAGGGGGCGGACCGAACATCGCATATGTTCGCCATCCGTGGCGAACGCGAACAAGCTATGTTTGCCAGGAACTATTCGCCAGCAAACTATTCGGGACATCTCTAACTGCAAACTATCACAAGACTTTAAAGAGACAAATACAGCATTTATGTAGAGAGGAAGTATCTAAGAATTAATTGAGATTTACTGAAATTCAAATATATCCTATAAAAAATAACAGTAATATTAACATGATATACCATACTTAAAAAAACACCCAGTATAAAATATGTATATATTAGCAGCTGTTACAGTATGTTGGTTGGAGAGAGAGATAATTAAAAATCATTTCAAACTAGTGGAATATATAAGATTTTATGGAAAGATATCCCACAACGGTTGAGTTCTGTTCATAACGAGGCTACTCTGCCAATCACCTTGTTGTAACATAGAATACAAAGTACAGGCATGCAATCAAGACATATTGGTTTTTTTTTGTTACTGGTGCACAGCTACCCTCTGTCCCTGACAATTCTACACCACATGTCCGTAGCGCCAGTTTTTCAAGTATTCTCACCTAAAATTACACAGCTACATCAGTTAATCCACGTTCTCAGTCAGCCATTCATCACTCCTTTATTGACGCATCATTTTAGCTATCAACTAACCTAAATGACTTGAGCACCTTTTTATAGGTTTTTGGGCTGGTATCATAAATTATGTAGTATGCAGACACAGAAATTACGCAAATACGACACAAGGGCCTGGTCTATATAAGCCTTGGTCAGCTTCAGCTCAGTGCCCTGGGATTCACAATTTCGAATTGCATTATCCTGTACCAGACCCAACTTCATCCCTGACTCTGCTTTGTCCTAGTCCTGTGTTCTGTTAACACAATCTATTTGTTTTGTGGTTATATAGTCCTGATCGTTATGCTGGTTAGTTGAGAACTGATACTTCCTATTTCTATCGAAGCGTTAAGCCCAGCCACTCCAAGGTCCGGTAGTACATCTGCTTATCCTTTCTAACTGTACCTTTGGTTCGTTGTTGACTTATATCTTGCTGAGGATGCCTCCGTATCCTGATAGTTGGGAGCTAAAGTGATTGTGCTACCAAGGTAATGATAGAGCTTTGCAGAGAAGCCAGGCATGAAAGGTGGATGTGATGTAATTGTTTTAAAACTATTACTATATCACAGTGCTGGCTATTGTTATTGTATTACAGTACAAAGAAGCAGAATAAATTATGCTCAATACCTATTTTACCAAGATGAATTTATGGTAGAAATTGTAAAACGGGAACCATGAAGTCAATAACCACCAAGGAAATGTGTTGAACAATCTGTTTCCTTTCTATGTAATTAAAACAATATTGTCTCTGAACACAGAACCAGTACTAGAGTATAGTCTGGATTATAATCTGGATAATCGAGAGTGCAGAAGGCCTGGTGAGTGACCAGTTGTGGATTACAATCGCTTGGTATTTTTGTGGCCCAGTCAATTTAGCTTTGCTTTGATGTTTTTGGTGCTAGTTTCCTTAACATGAGCGGATGAGAAGAAAGTAGATGCTGACAACTGTGATATATTCTCTATATAGTGATTTAAATGTTAACATCAATAAGTTTAAAGGGGAACTATAAAGATTTATTAGAAAAAAAGTTTGTAGACAAATCTATGCACATGATCATTGCTCCTCTCTCTTTCCCTGGTCTTTTGATATCTATAAAATATCCTTGTATTGCACTGTCATCACCAGGAAAAATTGTAGAATACACAGATCTTTGTAAAGTTCCATTTGTTCAATATATAATAAGAATGCCAATTGATTTCTTAGGAGACTAGAGATGGGTTGGCTTGTTATTAGAATTCTCCATTGCTCATGCTGCCTAGAAGGATATAAGCTATACCTCACTGATGAGGCCTTACAAGGCTGAAACGATCGTCTTGGGTTGCTGTATCTCTCGTGCAGAGAAAACCGGTCTGCATTTTGGATCTGTCCTGCCATTTTGGGTGGGATCAGTCTGAAATGCAAATGGCCTGGTTCTTTTTGCAATGGCACAAGATGAGCTAAAACCAGATCTGAGCGGGGACCCACCGATGGGCAGGCTATTTGAGCTGTTGTCCATTCTTAGTACTGTCTTGTACCATTTTTATTCTCTCTCTATGGAATTTACTAATTTAGATTAAAAACTGTTTCGGGGGGGGGGGCGGGGCAGGGCCGCCGAGGAGAGCGGTCGCAGGAGAGCTCAGCTCCTGCAAACAATGACCCCATAATGCCTATAAAGCACGATTTTCCTCACCAACCTCAACTATAACTGCGACCCTCTATGAAAATGGGCCACCGGAACCGGGGAGAGGCTTGCTCATTGAGTTTTAGTCCCCCGGTGGGGAGATCTCTGCAGCATCAAGCGGGACCTTTTCCTGGCGGTGAGTGGAGTGGACGGCCGCCGCTCCACTATCCCGTCAACCGGTGCCAGACAGAAAGACTAACTCGAGTTGCCCGGTCCCCACCCCCCTCTGGACCGGGGGGGTGATCCCGGTCCTCACCCTAAAAAGCTGCCAAGCGACCAGAGCCCAGGGACACCAGCATCCCGCTCGAAGGCAAAGCACGCCACCCAAGATGGCGGAGACCATGTGCGCTGGAAACAGCAGAAGGGATTGCCCTCACGCAACAACCAAGCAACCAACGGGGCTAGAAAAGCCCAAGCCTAACTCCCTCTGCACAGCAACCCCACAAGCGAACGATTACCTGATCACTCCACGTGGCAAAACTCAGGCAAGCAGCGGCGGAGGCCCGGCAGGACCCAAACTGACTGCCACGGTGATAGACCACCACAAGCCCACCTCAGCCAGCGTCCACCAACCTCGCAGCAGAGCAAGGTTCTCACCCCACACCCGCCTTGCGACATGGCGGCCCCAAGGAGGGCTCAACGAAGCCGCCCAGCGATTCCAGCACCGTCCCTCACCCAGACCCACAGCGGCACCATGGAGGTCACTCAGGAGAGTGCACACAAGGGCACAGCTGCAGCTGGAGTAATCAATGGCGCCGTCACGCAGTGTGACTGCTTGGGATGGGACTGAACTGTTCCCCAGGCCGGCATGGGCTGGCCGTGGCTCAGACTGAGCTCTCTGCACACCATCAGCAGACCTGTCCAGTTTTATTGGTCAAGACTAGCCCCTTAGCCCCAGAATTGGAGTCCTCATTCATCCCGGTCCCCACTGGGGAAAGCTCGAGCTGTGGAGAGGCTACAAGGCGCTGAACACCCAAGGCCCACCTTGTAAGATCCACCGGACTCTCTGCCCGCAACGCAGAACCACCAAGTGGGAGTACAAAATATGTAACATACCTGCCAAGCGCTTAACTCGGCTGAACACCAAGCAAAGAAAAGGATGCTCTGTCACTACCAAATGGGGCACCAGTGACACCTGGAAGAACCTGTGGTTCCTCATCGTCTTGCACTATGCCAAACTACTGTATTACCCAGCCACAGCCTGTAAGTTCCAAGCAACATCATCTAAACACTTTATACAAGCATAGAGACATACACAGCCCTACACGAGCTGGGCTCTACAAGAGATAGCAGCTCCCAGCTCAGCACATGCCACCTAAGAACTGATACTCTGGGACACAAAATGCAGCCACTTGTCCCTAACCACTTCTCTCCGCTAGGTCTTCCATGGACACATGTAACATCACGGTCCGCTCGGCCCCCAGTGGTTTTCACTCTCAGCCTGTTTTTCCTAGTTGGCGTGATATATTATTTGCCTTCTTATTTTCTGTTTCTTCTTCTCATATGCATGGAGTCCACGGCATGTATCCCACTGTTATATGTCACTTATCTGACTATCTTTCTTATGCCACACTGTTTAACGTTTACCTACTCCCTATTCTCAACGAAACGTACAGTACTTAAGTAACAATCATCTTTTAGATATAAGCACTGCGTTTGATATAAGCGTAACGTTTGATATAGACAAAGCTATTGATATATACATAGCGTTTGAAACCAGCATTGTGTTTGATATAAGCATATAAACAATGAGTTTGACGGAAGCACGGAATCGTTGTTATTTGTATTTGAATGTTCAGGCTAACCCATACTAACTTTATGTTACTACACCTGTAATCTTCATGTTATATATATAAAAAAAATGTGCTGGCTACACTGCAAAATGGTATAAAAAGCACGCAGAAGCTGTCGTGGCTCTGCATGCCTGTTGTAAATCTGTGCACATGAAAAATAAAGAATTTAAAAAAACTGTTTCGGTGTGAAAGAGAGAATGTTAACTGTGGAGTCGCTTCCTATGGAAAAGGGGAGGGTTTGCTAAGATCTGCCATTTTTTCAAGATTTACCCACAATGAATACATGCATGAAAACAATTATGCGTTTATACCTATTAAACAGTGATTTCAACTTTTTTGGCCATTTGGGTAGTGATGTGTCTCTTTAAAATGAGGCCTAACTGGTGTTTCACTTGTTAATATGTTAATATTGAGATGTTGAGCTCAATAGGCTGAAATAAGGAGGTTATAAAAAAACAAAAAAACTGCTTCCTTTTCAGACATTTTCATAATATTACAGGTTGAACATTAAACACAGTCATCTGCATTATTGATGCTAATAGGTGACAGGCAGCTGCGTAACTAGAAATCACTGGGCCCTGGTGTGAAAATTGCTATGGGGCCCCCACATGTGTCTCATCCCCGCACAGCCTCTACACGCATCTCATTCCCTTTCCCATAGCTCATTTAAACCATCTCACCCCCCCCCATAGTCCCTCCATGCTTCCCACTCCTTCCTAGTTCCTCCAAGCATGTCATTTCTCCCCAGTCCCTCAATGTGTGTCATTCCCCCCCAGTTCCTCCATGCGTGTAATTTCCCCATTTCCCCCGCAGCCCCTCCATGCATGACATCCTCCACCCCAAATGCTCCATGCGTGACATCCCTATGCCTTAGTTATTGATTTTGCTGTTTTATATTGTAAAAATAGATCATGTGTATGTTAAAGAAACACTATAGGGTCAGGAACATGAACATGTATTCCTGACCCTATAGTGTTAAAAACACCATTTTGTACCCCCTGCCCCTCCTCCTCCCCTCCCCCCCCCCCCCCCTTATGTTTGTTCCAGTCTGCTGCTGCCGTTGGCTCTGCCATTGATCTGCCTTCTTGGCTGCCAATCACAATGCTTTCCCATATGAAAGAATTTGGTAAGCTGAGCCTGTCTAGGAGGCAGATCAGGGGCAGAGCCAGCACAAGCCAAACACAGCCCTGGCCAATCAGCATCTCCTCATAGGAATCAATGAATCACTATGAGGAAAGTCCAGTGTCTCCATGTAGAGGGTGGAGACACTGAATGTCAGTCACACTGTGTAGCACTCCCCCAAGAAGAACCTCTAGTAGCCATCTGGAGGTATCCCTTGGCTGTAATGTAAACACTGCGTTTTCTCTTTAAAAAAAAAAAAAACAGTGTTTACTGCAAAAAGCCTGAAGGGAATGATTATCCTCACCAGAACAAATACAATAATCTGCAGTGTTTCTGGTGACTAAAGTGTCCCTTTAACACTTTTAATTGATTAATTAGCAATTGGTAAAGTATTATTGAAAAGTATTGTAACAGTGAGATTGTAATTATTTCACCGTCATTAACAGCTTTAATCAGTAGCCATTAGTGTGTCTATAAGTATCAAATGGTAGATCAGAATGTACCCCAACATTAACAGATCAGAGATCATGAAGAAGAATGATCTGGGCAGCGCAAGATACGAACAAACAACATGAAGGACTTAGTTGTGCACCCTATAAACAAATCTGCAGTGCATCGTATCAACAAATCATCAAAGAACAGGAGGAATGCCTTTATGCACAATACGATTAAATCAATATGTTAATCAGTAGATTTGGAGAACAGGGATTCTTAATTTAATGCAACGCTCCAAGCACCATAATCTCTGAGTATAATAATGACTGCATATAGTTTTCTGCAGGAGAAGCCAGATATAAGAACATGGCCAATAGAGGAAGATGCTCATTGACTGAGAGTGATTCGGCTGATTTGGGCTAGTCAGAAGTTTGGTAGAAATCCTGAGTTTGGAGCCAAAATATTCCTGAATTATTGACTAACTGAAATGTGCAATGCCAAATATTGGGGAGGGAGGATATCAATATTCTAAATTTTTTCCATGGTGCAAAAAAAAAAAAGGATAATTGAATGTAAAAGAATGATTGATGGCTAGCGGACAATCACTAAATGTTGGTTTTATTAACAGATCACGGGAGAAGTGACCAACAGAGGGAGAAACAGGAGGAGCGGTAAAAAATATAAATCTATTTTTTTATACTTTGTATATTTCATTTTTATATATTATGTTAAGATGGATTTTTTTGTTTTACTGCTCCTTTCATCTGCTTCTCAGTAGATCTGGCAAAACAATGCACCTATGAATGTACAGCAAAATATATACTTACTATTACAAGCAATATCTATATATTTTGCAGCACACTGGTTAGCCCATTTTCATGCCTTCTTGGTTTGCTCTTTAGATTCCATTAGCAAATCGACATTCGGCTGAATTTCTATCTTTGGAAGCAATGATTTGTCAGAAGCAAACTTTCTCACCCTACACAAGCCTACTACGTATCATTAAATCATCATAGAGCACAAATCGCACAGTTACATATTACATGAACAAATCAGCAACACAGTGTACCAGATCATCACAGGACGTGAACTCATTTATACACTCTATATACACTCTATAAACAAATTAGGAATATGCTGTATGGCCAAACTATTGCAGAACATGAAAGAGGCAGCTGCATTCTCTATGAACAAATCAGGAATTTATTGCATGACCAAATCATTATAGATTACAAATCAGACAACCGCTCAACAAAGTAACCGATCAGCAAAACATTGTATGACCAAACTATCATGGATTAAAAATCACACAGCTACACATTATATGAATACTTTTCTAACAAGCTGCTTTGTACCCCTACTTTTACCCTTTGTGTCACTATACCCCACTCTCTCTAGAACAGGGGTAAGCAACCTATGGCACGTGTGCCATGCACAGCACTCAAGGTGTCTTTGCACGGCACTCGAGGTGCCTTTGCACGGCATTCAAGGCTGCTAGAGCCAAATAGGCTCTGGCCTTTCAGGAGCCCCAGGGAAACTTCAGATATCTGCTAATACAAAAAGATGGTGAAGGACAATCCTCAATTTATGCATTTAAGCACACAGAGGTAGTGATCTCAGATCACTTCATTCCAACACTTGTGAATGGGAATCCACACTGGAGTAGAATGACCTGCAGCTGCTATTGCAGCTCCTGTCCTTGACCTGTACCTAGCCAGCCTTGTCCCCACTGGAACCCAGGGAAGCTACCCACACTGCTAGATATACACAGAGCTGCAGGATAACCCTCCCCTCCTACAAATAATACGAACAGCCTACACACACACACAACAAACAATCCGCACAAACTCAACACCACTGACAATCCATATACCTGCACACAACCCCACATGCAGCCTCGTATGCAATACCCCAAACAGCCCCACACATACACACACTACCAAACACACAATGTGACATATCCATCCACACACAATTTTACAAGCAGCCCCCATACACATCCCACATTCATAGGTATTATACACGATACCACAAACTACTACATATACAATATGATAGCTCGTATACGCATAAATACAATGATACAAAGCAACTGCAGTATAACTAACACAAGCAAAATACGGCAACATACGCACCTCAATTTAAAAAAATACAACCGGCACGCTACGTGACATCCCAATCCTATTTCAGCACAGTGTTGCTAAAAGGTTGCCTAGCCCTGCTCTAGAATGTAAGCTCATTGAGCAGGGCCCTCAACCCCTCTGTTCCTGTGCGTCCAGTTGTCTGGTTACAATTACGTGTCTGTTAGTCCACCCATTGTACATCACTACAGAATCTGATGGTGCCATATAAATAATAAAATAATAATAATCAGTTATACATTATAAGACCAAATCACTACAGGACATGCATAATGCATCTACATATATTTAGAAAGATATGCCATACATTCATTGATCAAAGTATCATAGAGTACAAAGCCCACAGATACACATAGTATGAAAAAGGTCATAGATATGTGGAAGTGCTAAATAGACCTTCTCTGTAGGTGACAGAAATGCACCATATATGTAAATAGAATCAAAGGACATGAGTGAGCTACAAAGCATAGATACATAGACTATAGTTGCATTGTACATACTAATAGGGTTGTAGTCCATCAAGTTCAGTGTTTCACATATTTGTATCACTGCTGTTAACCCAAAAACCCAATTTAAAGCAATGTTAAAAATGTATTTAAATTTTGCTATGAGCAAAAGTCAGGAAAAAATGAAGAAAATACACTAGAAATGTCTTGTTTTTTTAAAGAAAAGCACAGTTTTTTGGTGTCCATGTCCATTAAAACAACATCAAATCGATAATTATTGTAGCTGGAAACGGTTGTTTTTAAACTAAGTAGAGAGGCCCATTATCAGCAACCATCTGTTCTGTGTTCCAATGGCAAGTTCTGCTTACTAATCCAAGTTTATAATTTAAAAACGCTAACTGATTATTAAGAAACTCTTTCACAATTATGACCTTAATTTAATATTGCTGGATAAGCTTTCCAAATGATTTCATATCTACAGATGATACTCGAAAAATTAGAATTAGAATAAAATTAAATTTATTTCAATAATGCAACGTAAAAAGGGGAAACTAATATATGAGATAGACGCATTATATGCAAAGCAAGATAGTTCAAGCCGTGATTTGTCATAAGTACGATGATTATGGCTTGCAGCTCATGAAAACCCCAAATCCACAATCTCCGTAAATTAGAATATTGTGAAAAGGTGCAATATTCTAGGCTCACAGTGTCCCACTCTAATCAGCTAAGTAAGCCATAACACCTGCAAAGGGTTTCTGAGCCTTTAAATGGTCTCTCAGTCTGGTTCAGTAGGAATCACAATCACGGGGAAGACTGCTGACCTGACAGTTGTGCAGAAAACCATCATTGACACCCTCCATAAGGAAGGAAAGCCTCAAAAGGTAATTGCGAAGGAAGTTGGATGTTCCCAAAGTGCTGTATCAAAACACATTAATAGAAAGTTATGTGGAAGGGGAAAGTATGGAAGAAAAAGGTGCACAAGCAGCAGGGATGACCGCAGCCTGGAGAGAATTGCCAGGAAAAGGCCATTCAAAAATGTTGGGGACTTTCACAAGGAGTGGACTGAGGCTGGAGTCAAGAGCCACCACACACAGTGCATCAAGAGCCACCACACACAGACGGATCCTGGACATGGGCTTCAGATGTCGTATTCCTCGTGTCACGCCGCTCCTGAACAACAAACAACGTCAGAAGCGTCTTACCTGGGCTAAAGAAAAACAGACCTGGTCTGTTGCTCAGTGGTCCAAAGTCCTCTTTTCTGATGAGAGCAACTTTTGCATCTCATTTGGAAACCAAGGACCCAGAGTCCGGAGGAAGAATGGAGAGGCACACACTGCAAGATGCTTGTAGTCCAGTGTGAAGTTTCCACAGTCTGTGTTGATTTGTGGAGCAATGTCATCTGCTGGTGTTGGCCCACTGTGCTTCATTAAGTCCAGGGTCATTGCAGCCGTCTACCAGGAGATTTTGGAGCACTTCATGCTTCCTTCCGCAGGCGAGCTTTATGGGGATGCTGACTTCATTTTCTAGCAGGACTTGGCACCTGCCCACACTGCCAAAAGCACCAAAGCCTGGTTCAATGACCGCGGGATTACTGTGCTTGATTGGCAAGCAAACTCGCCTGACCTGAACCCCATAGGGCATTGCCAAGAGAAAGATGAGAGACATGAGACCAAACAATGCAGTAGAGCTGAAGGCTGCTATTGAAGCATCCTGGTCTTCCATAACACCTCAGCAGTGCCACAGGCTGATAGCTTCTATGACGCGCCGCATTGAGGCAGTAATTGCTGCAAAAGGGGCCCAAACCAAGTACTGAGTCCATATGCATGCTTATGCTTTTCAGAGGTCCGATATTGTTCTATGTACACTCCCTGTTTTATTGATTGCATGTAATATTCTAATTTACTGAGATCGTGGATTTGGGGTTTTCATGAGCTGTAAGCCATAATCATCGCACTTATGACAAATCATGTAATGCGTCTATCTCATATATTAGTTTCCCTTTTTACGTTGCATTACTGAAATAAATGAAGTTTTGCACAATATTCACATTTTTCAAGTATCACCTGTATTTTTAAAAAAAACTTTTTAAATAAACTGTTCAACATATTAAAATAACAAAACATACAGTGATTAACACTTGCCTCAAATCGTGTTGGTTCCCCTCGTACTGCTTAAACAGCTCTGATGTTTCGAGGCATGAACACCACAAGACCTCTGAAAGTATCCTGTGGTATCTGGCACCAAGGCATTAGCAGCAGATAATTTAAGTCCTTGTGAGGAATTGACTCTGTGGGGTTTCAAACCCTTATTCCTATGTTGTTGATCCTCTTCCTTACCAGTTGGCCAGTCTGCATTTTGCAGATGTACCTGAGCTCCGATGACCTTGCCTCTACATGCCATGATATTAGTGCCAATTATCATCAGCTGTGACTGGTCAGGTGTCTGCTATTGGCCTATAAAAGGCACTTCTTGTCTGTATCTTAGCCAGATTAGTGTGGGTCCTGTGACTCTAATCAAGTTTAATCAAGCTTGTTCCTGTTTGTTAAACCCGTTGCTGAGTTTGGACCTTCTGACTTTGCTGCTTCTCCTTCCCACTTACCTCGCTTGCCTTACTATGTTACCATTTTTCTGTCCCAGTCTCTCATCTCTGCTTAACCATCTGGCTAACGAGTAGCTACTTCTGGAAGAACACCTTGCTGATCTGGCTGCTGAACTCCAAACCCTGTATAACATCAGAATCATTACAGTTCTGTTGTGAGGTGGGGGCTCTATGGATCAGATTATTTCATCCCACAGATGCGCAATCGAATTGAGATGTGTGGAAGTTGGAGGCCAAGGCAACACCTTGAACTCTTTGTCATGTTCCTCAAACATTCCTGAACAATGTTTGCAATGTGGCAGGGTGCATTATCCTGCATAAAGTGGCCACTGTCATCAGGGAAAACCATTACCATAAAGGGCTGAACATGATCTGTAACAATTTACAGGTAGGTGGTACATGTCAAAGTAACATATATATGAATGCCAGGACTCAAGGGTTCCCAGCAGAACATTGCCCACTGCAGAACAATGCCTCTGCTCACCTGATGCACAAACACCCGGCCATCCACCTGATCTAAAAGAAAACATGATTCATCACACCAGACAACCTTCTTCCATTGCTTCATGGTCCAGTTCTGATGCTCACATCACCATTGAATGTGCTTTCAGTCTTGGACAGGGGTCATCATGGGCACTCTGGCCGGTCTGTAGTTACAGAGCCACATATGCAGCAAACCGCAATGCACTGTGTGTTCTAAGACCTTTCTTTCATGGCCAGCATTAAGTTTTTCAGTAATTTGAGCTACAGTAGCCCTTTTGTGTGATCAAACCAGATGGGCTAGTTTTCTTTCTCCTGATGTATATCATATATAGCAAAAAATATCTATTTTTTTTTACAAATCAAAATGTTAAAAAAGTAAATAATATTTGTAATAATATTACTTAATTTTAGAAGTTTATCCAAAAATATGAAATAATTTGGAAAGCTTATGTGATGATGACAACTGATTAAAGATGCAATACAATTGGCCTGGCCTTCATTGGTTGAGTATCTGGAGCAATTGTGAGGCTCAAGATGACAAGAAACAAGGAACTTAATTCTACAACTTGCCAGTCTACTCTTGTTCTGAAAAATGAAGACTATTCAATGCATGAAATTGCCTAGAAACTGAGGAACTCATACAAAACTGTGTAGTACTCACTTCACAGAACAGCACAAACTGGCTCTAAAAAGAATAGAAAGTGGAGGGGGAGGCCCCGGTATACAACTGAGCAAGAGAACAAATATATGAGATTGTCTAGTTTTAGAAACATACACCTCGCAGATCCACAATTGACAGCTTCATTAAATAGTACCTGCAAAACATGAGATTTAAGATCAACAGTAAAGAGACGACTCCAGGATGCTGGTTTTCTAGGTAGGGATGCAAAGAAAAAGCCATATCTCAGGCTCGCCAATGAAAACATTGGGGAAAAGTGTTATGGACAGGCAAATCTAAGTTTGAGGTGTTTGGATCAAAAATAACAACATTCTTGAGAAGCAGACCAAAATAAAAGATGATGGAGGGTTGCTACACCATCTGTCACACTGTCAGGAATGACACAGGGATCCAATAGGCAGAATGCAAAATAGAAGAACGTATACTGGGCCTTAGAATGGCCAGACAATCGTAGGAAATAATAGAGAATAGTCAGGGACAAGCCGTGGTCGAGGGAGCCAGAAAACAGGTAAGCGAATAAACAAACAGAGTCAAAGGGAAGGAGAATACAGAATAATCAAAATCAGAGCCAAGTCAAGTACCAATAAACCAAACCAGAGTATGCACTATAGGAACAATCAAGCTAGAACCACAACAGGGCAATGACTCATTGCAAATTGGTCCTTTTTATAGTTTGGCTCTTTAAGTGATGGTCACGTCCCCAAAACATCAGAATTAGAAAGTTCCGGCAGGCCGTGACATCATCGACATCATGACGTCACCGCGTCATAAAAATGGGCTGAGCTACTGCGGCTGGCGTCTGAACAGCTGAGATGAGAGGAGGGAATGTGATGAGTGTCCCCATTATGTGAAAGAAGACCCACAGGCTGGATCCCTGCCTGGGTAGTCACCACAAGTGCCCTGGCACACGCATAGTGGAGGCAATGTGATGGTCCTGGGGTGCTTTGGTAGTGGTGAAGGGGAGATTTTTAAAGGGTAACAGGGGCCTTGAAGAAGGAAAGGTATCATTCCATTTTGCAACGCCATGCCATATCCTGTGGACGGTGCTTGTTTGAAGGCAGTTTACTCCTAAAACAGGACTATGACCCAAAGTACAGCTACAAACTATTCAAGAACTATTTAGGGAAGAAACAATCAGCTAGTATTCTGTATTTAATGGAGTCACCAGATCCCAACCCTGGAAAAGCTGTTGTGGAAGTAGCTTGACCTTATGGTATGTAAGAAGTGACCATGAAGCCAATCCAACTTGTGGGATGTGTTTTAGGAAGCATGGGGTGAAATCTCTTCAGTCTACCTCATAGTTGGCAACTAAAAGGTCTTCAAGGCTGTAATTGCTGCACATGGCGGACACATTTATTATCTTACTTAAAATGCATTATTTCTAACCTTGTCAATTAATATATTTCCTATTCAAACTCATTTCAAGGCTTCCATTGAAAATAAGGCAATTTCTGAGCGACCTCAAACTTTTGACCACCAGTGTAGCTATAGACCGTATTAGTAAGTTATACGATAATCTATGAAGGAAGCATCTATATAGGGTTTGACATATTGTAGAAAAAAAATAATAGCTATGCATTAAATGATAAAGCATGATATAATAGTAATAAGACAAGTACATACTGCATGGAAAAACATGGCAGGTCAATAGATGGCCATGTACTTTGTTTCCAACACCTCGCACACTGTGTCGACAGCTCTATACTACTACCGGCCCAGTAACATTAATGGGTAACTTTTACTCCTAATAACCAAACCGTTGTAGCACATAGCAAAACATTATCACTAAATCAGCACAAAACACTAAGCATCTATATACCATAATGTTATTTACTAACATGAAAAATATTTACATTCACTTCTTTTATCCACGAAAACAATATTTAGGAAAAATGTGACTGTGATATCATCCATTGGCCTTGATGTATTTTTTTTTTTTTAATTTCTGTTAGAAATACATTTCAAATTATTTATTTACAGAAGACCGTAGTATTGTCTCCTGGAATATTTGTAATTGAGTCATTTGAAATTGTTTTAAACCAGATTGTGATCATTTGAAAAGTTTATCCTAAAGAATTAAATCAAGGCCTTAGCTTCCTAAACTTGTCCCACAAGCAACACAAACTACTCTTACAAAAGCATAGAACCGACCATGGCACAAAAAAAAGTAAAAAATAAATAAAAAACACACAAAACTAGCATAAAAGTCATAACTGTTGTAAAATTCAAGCAGTGTGTGTTGTCGTCAAAGCTTTTTATTAAAGGCCAGACTGTTTTCTAGTGTTTTTTTGAGCACAGGATTAACCCGAGCATTCTAAAATTTCTTTAAAGGGTCACCCTATGGTCACCAGAACAGCTACAGCTTAATGTAGTTTTTCTGGTGAGTATAGTCAGTCCCGGCAGACTCTTTAATGTAACCACTGCCTTTTGAGAGCAAAGGCAGTGCTTACATTACAGCCTAGGGATACCTCCAGTGGGCACTCCTCAGATAGCTTGGTCAGTGCTGCACAATGTTTAGCACTCATGTTCAGCGTTTCTACGTTCTGCAGGGAGACACTAAAAACACTCCCTGTAAAGATGCATTGATTCAATTCATCTCTACGAGGAGATGCTGATTGGCGCAGTGCAGCGTTTTGACATGCACTTCAACAGCCTTCCAATGCTTTCCTACGAGAATGCATTAGATTGGCTGAGATCATCAAGTTTGATGATCTTAGGCAGGGAGGTGGAGTAGCCCGTGGCCGGCCAAATATAGGAGGAACCGAGGGCTTATTCCCATGGGAAGTTACAATCTAGATATAAGTTGCACTAAAACAGAAACAGAAAGTTTTTAGATAAGTAACTAAAACCCCAACGATCATTTGTCAATTATTTTCTAAATTGATTTTACACCTATTGAGTGTCCCAGAATTCTTATTAAAGATGAAGAAACATTCGGAGACATATTCTGAAAAGTGATGGTTAAATTCTGCCCTTCGTTTCAACGTAATTTTTAAATAATCTAAAAAGTGATTTTCTTTATAATAACTTCTGCCAATATTCAGAGAAATTAGTATTTCGGAAGACGTCCAAATTTACAGTAGCAAAAAAAAATTATTTAAAAATATTAAACCCGTTGTCTTGCCAGTACAATGGCGTATATTAAAAATTTACAGCAAAAAAAAAAAAAAAGACAACAGATGAAAAAATCCAAAAGATTTAATACAATGTGCCAAAAATTCATTTTAAAATTGGACGAACACTTTGCTAAATCTTCTCAATTGCCTATTAGAAATATAAGCTTTCAAAGACTAAAATCATTACATGTCAACTTTCTTCTTCTGTTGAAATCCCCAAAAAGCCAAGTGTTTATTCTACGACCTATGAACAATGTACTACTTCTTGAAGATGATAGACATAACAAAAAAGAAAAGTCACAGGTGACATTCATTCCAAAATCTCCAGGAATTCGATTCAGACAAATTGCTTAAACTTCATTTTTGTAAACCAGTCTATTACAAACCAAATATTTTTTTTTACAAAACAAACGCATATAAATTATCACTTTTTACTCCAAGCAATGAAGAGAAGTGTTTGCCGTTTGGTAAGTCGGAATGTTTGCACTGTATGAAATATTAGTCTGTTGATGCAAAATAATCACAGATGTAATTTTTTGTTTTTCTTATTGTGAAAAATACAATACAGTTTAATAATTTACATAGAAATTTATATATAAATTAGCAATGTATTAATTTTAATGTATTGTTTTTTATTTTTGGTATTTTTCAACAGTTATTAAACGTATTTATTTTCACATCGTTCACTGGGACTTTTATTTTTTTTTTACAGTGCATCATCTCCAGACTGACCAACTGTTATCCAAACATGAATAGTGCTTAGTCAAGAACTATGTGTATCTACAAAGACTCGTGCCAGGCTGCATCAATATCTAAACTTTTACTTCAGATTAATTTTCAACTTTATTATCACTGCACAGTGTACGTACAAAGACAATGAAACACAGTTGGCCTCTGATCAGCAATACAGTAGCGATTAATAAAATATAATAAAATATATAAAAAGTGTACTCTCAGTGTAAACTTTAGCAGTCCTTATCTAATGCCATATTAACCTAATACCTAAGAAGTACAATCCCTCCTTCATATAAAAAAAAATATATATAACAGCCTAATAATACATATAAACATTACCCAATAGTGCCACAAATATTATACAACTCAACTGTATAACCTATAGTCCCCAGCCCTGTCCAAGTAAAAGGATCTATCCTATATAAACCAACCATACCTCGCTCAAATAAAGTGAACCAAACTACAAATACGATTAACACTGACTAGTGCAAATCAAGTACATAATCTTAACAACATGCCTTTGTTATGTGAGAACAAGCTCATACCACAATTCAACTGATAACATCCATCAGGCACACATCATACAAATTGCAACACATTGGCAAATAACATAAAGTGCTACTTGTGAGCATGTAGGCCATATGCATGAATTGCAAGATGTGCATAAAGTGCAAAATATGAGGCACATATCATGTGTGTAAAGTGCAAGACGTGAGCACATAAACCATGTACAAAATGTGGGCACATAGATACAAAATACCAACACATGACCATTTGCCTAAAGTACAAAATGTGAGCACAAAGGCTATATAAAGTGCAACGTGTGAGCACATAAATGCATAAAGGTGCAAGATGTGATCGTGCAGACTACGTGCATAAGAGTGTGAGTGTGAGCACATTGGTCATATACATAAAGTGCAAAATGTATATTGGTCATTTTATTATTATTATTATTATTATTATTATTATTATTATTGGCAATTATATAGCACCAAGTTCCGTACCGCTTTACAATATTATAGGAAGGGGAGCTTTTAACAATAAATGAGACAATTACAAAACTTACAGGAACAATAGGTTGGAAAGTGCCCTGCCCAAACGAGCTTACAGTCTAGAGGAGGTGGGGTATAAAACGCAATAGGGCAGCATAAGGTGCAAATATGAACATAACAACCATAATGACTATATACATAAAGTGAAAAATTCAAACCACATCCACCATATGCGTTTGCGCAATTTATAAAGAGATCGTCTTATTTCCACAGCTTCTAAAATAAAGTAACAATGTCAAGAAATGATTAATATTTTTGAAAATATCCCTTTGTGATATTTATTTATTTATTAATAAAATATTTTTACCAGGATGCATACATTGAGATTTATCTTGTTTTCAAGTATGTCCTGGGTCCACAAAACATTGCATTGTTACAATAGGGTACAATATTACAAAAATACAATATACAAACTATAAATATATATACACATACACACATATATAAGAAAAGGAAAACAGTGGTATATATTTTCACAGGTGATGCAGTCGTGTTCTGAATTTAGGAATACGCAATACACCAAGATTTCTTCGAAATTGCCCTTAGTATTCCCATTAAGATTCAACATAAGCCGATATCTGGAACTTTCTATTAACTCCCTGGCATTTCTACTGTACCTTCTGAACAGGCTCTGCAAGAACGGTCTTTGAGTATTTGCTAAATACAAGGCTCGAATTCAACTGAGATCATCTGTCAACCATAGATATATAAAGAAACTGACACCCTTCCCCCTCCCAGGCACTCCAGCACCACACAGAACACTTAAAAAATATATTAACTCACAATTATATTTTAGGGAGTAAAGCTAGATTTCTTAGGATACATCCTTTACTATTTTGTTTTAGGAAAAAAAAAAACATTTGTCAAAACATTACAGTAAAACTGGGCATGCAATTTTATAATACTGAGTACTGAAGTAGAAAGACGTACAGCGTGTTAAAATAAAATAGTTAGAATGTAAAAACACACACCCCGTATGTAATAGTTATTTCAAATATTTTTACATTTCTTTTGAAAACAGATCCTTGCCATGTGTAGCAGAAAGTGTTAAAAAAATACAAATCTAAAAAAAAATTTAAAAAAATAAACTCTGATTTTGCATTATGAAAAAACATACTTACTGCTGTGGATCCCGCAACGGTGGCTACGAAGACTTTAATAACCATTTTGGCTAGAGAAAGGGGAGAACCCTGTTAATACGTAACAAGAATCCAGAGTGTGTTTCGAGCTGATAGAATCCCAACACACTGTCTGCAAACTTCCCCAGTCCTCTGAGCCATGCACTTTGCAACCTAATCATTGGATCCAAGATATTTTGGGAACTAGCAGCTGACAAAACCATTGGTTCACAAAGACATCTGTTGTGACCGCGCTAGAAGCTGTATCTAATCAGTTTAGTTTAGCTGTACTAATCCCTAAAAGGCAAGGCACAATAATACACCAATCAGAGTGCTCTTAATACAAACTATCAATTTATGTGTTTTGGGATAAAGCATTGAAGTACTAAATAGAAAAATATATTATAGCAAATTGTGCACCAACCAAAAAAACATTTTCTAATATTTTTGTAATGTTAACCTGTTTACAACCATAAAACAATTTGAGTTATTTTTTAAAGGAAGGGATGATGAAAGAAAAATCTAAAAAGCTATTTCTCAAATCATTTTCTGTCTGATCTGTCTCTAAATATGAGGAGAAACTTCTAGGTGAAGTATAAAGCTCCTCTGTCACCTTCTTAAACATGATTACGACTGTTCTGCTTGCTCTGCGGTGGCCCAAGGGTGAAGAGGAAGGTAGGTTTTACTTACCTGAACCTGTCACTCGCGGCACTGCCATCTTGCATCCTCTTCAGTTCCTAGTGCTTCATCTGCCATCAGCCAAGGTCAGTGCTGTACTCTTGCGCATGCACGAGAGTACAACACTGATGTTTATGGAGGATCCAGAAAGTCCACAGGAGCCTCCATAGACTAGGCCTTTTTTCTCTTCGCTAAAGATGTCTAGGGGCTTGACAAAGTTTGACAGCGGTAGCTCTGCCGTTTTGTCAAGCTATGCGAAGCATAGGAATAATACATATAAGACTATATTAATATTTATTTTAAAAAAATACAGTAGTCTGTATTTTGTGTAATGATATCTTTTTACTGAATTGGAATTTCAGAATTCCACAGAAATGGGCATCTTGTTGTTTGTGTGCTGTAACAGATCGCCTGGCACCCCGACTGGGTACCTCCATTGACGGATGCTCCTAGTGCTTACCGAGGGCTCCAAGCACTTCTCCAGACACCATAAGTACTGCAGACCCCACGAACCTTTGTTGGGGTCTCGCCGTCTCCTACCCACCCTGGATCTATGACAAGGCTCCAGGTTCCAGTGGGTGAACCTCTCTTCCTCCAGAGAGTGAAGCACTTACAAGAGCTAGTGATAATTCAAGGGAGTAGGAAGAGCATAGCAATCCCTTGTAGCAGTTTCCCCCAATAAGACAAGACTCTAGATTGAGGGTAAATCAGGAACAGAAAGTTTAATGGCACACACTGGTCTTTTATACAAGTTTTACAGCAAAGGTGACGCCCAGGTGGACCTAGTTACAAAAACAAAACATACAAGCCTATAAAAACAGAGGTTTACAGTGAACACAATCCCTCTCCTCTGCCTGTGATATAATTAACGAAGACAATGAACTAACTCAATTAACTCTAAGCAGAAAAAATATACCTTTTTAACAAACCCCAAAAAGTACCCAAAAATACAACATATCCCCACAAAAGTCACATTCACTGATAGCCCCGATCTCGGTGAACAACATAACCAAAATTCACCCCGATCGATTAAGGGGTTCAGGAATTTCCTGGAAGTCTTATTTTTGCCCCAACCTACGATATGGTCCCATGCCCAAAACAGTTCCATACACTCAACGGCAAAGCACTGCTGGACAATTTAAGATGGCACATGTTTGAATCTGTTCCAGTTAAAAGTCCAAGGGCAGAAACAGTACTTTTGAACATGGGTTATCACAGAGCCCATAGTCCCAGGGTAGGAGTCTGGCAAGCAGGCCCCTCCAAAAACTCATGGCAAACTCCCTTAAAAAGGGGAGTTTGTCACATGTGCGAATTTCTGATAGCGCTTGAGCTGATCTGTCAATCAGCTCGCCACTCATGAATGCGCACACTGTACACATGCGTGGAGTAGTGTTCATGATTTCCCATTCCATCCCAGTCAATAGATATACAGAGGCAAAGTCTAAATCTTACCTTTACCTGCCCCCGCCGGCCTCTGGACTCCCAACAGATATGTCACTGTTGGGATTCATTGTGAATTTGACAAAGTCCCAAGACAGTGACAGTGACAGTGCAATAAAATAAACATATATAGGCTTTTGTCTCAGAGCTCTGCAAAAACATGACTTAACAGGTCAGCTGTTAGCTCCACCCCTCCCAATATTACTTTTATAACCCCGCATGGGGTCCATTATATTAATACCCCTTCCCAATGCACATTGAATGGCACTCTAATGGTTACATGTTTAATAAATATTCCCCAACGGATTGCATGCCAGGTTGGGGTATACCCTACCACTAGTTATCTGGGGGTTCTATTGCCTACCATAAGCAGCTCTTTTTTTTTTCTTATTGGGGTGCCGCTGGCTAGTAAGAGCTGCCAAACTGCCACACACACAACCCTCATGCTGCCAAGGTTTTTTTTCAACTATTTGCCTGCTGGTTGCTAGTGCTTCCAGGGACCTAATAGTTTGGATGTTTAAAATATGGGTCCAGATTTTAACAATCGTGGCCAATATATTAAATGTTTATTTCTTGGTGTTAGCTGCTTTTAGTTGTTCTGTTGCATCCAGGCAAGCTGAAATCTGTACAAATGTCTAGCTCGTTAGCAGCTAGCATCACATAATCCACATATTAAATAGTGTGAACAATGGCCAGATGGCCAATTTATTGCGCACACAACTTTTAAGGTTCTGCTCATACACAGTTTGTGATTTATAGGAGAATTCAGATATCCGAGCATGCCTAGGAGATGCAGGCTACATTTATTTCGACTCTTCTCATCTCACCCTTCATTTCCAGGGACATCAAACATACCCATCATAGACTGGTCCATCACAGATACTGCCCAATGGCAAACTCCCCAATGGGGAAGGCTTGCAAAGGCAGCAGACAGCATGTCTGCAGCTTTTTCACAGTTTTTCATAAACCCCCAAATAAAACATGCTGAATGGGGGTATGTATACTAAATTATAAAAAATAAAAAAAATTCACTGGAATGTTACATTAACTCATTAACGTGGAGTTTTCTCCTGTGATTAACATACTAGTTCTACATTACAACTTTTATCTAAATTATTTCACAGCAGATTGCCGTCCAGACAACCAGCAGAGCGCACATTTTGGTTGCTAGACTTTATTTCGATGGGGTTTATGATTTCTCTTATTTTTTTCTCTTTCTTGTTCTCTGTTTTATTTATTTGCATTGCGTTTTGTCTTGTTTTTTGTTTTGTTTACTTCAGCCTACAATCAAACTGTTTTATGTCTTATTATACTTATAATTATTATTATTATTGCCATTTATATAGCGCCAACAGATTCCGTAGTGCTTTACAATATTATGAGAGGGGGGATTTAACAATAAATAGGACAATTACAAGAAAAATTACAGGAACGATAGAATGAAAAGGACCCTGCTCAAACAAGCTTACAGCCTATAGGAGTTGGGGTGTAAAACACAATAGGACAGAAAATCCCAATCAAATAAGGTGGGAGTGAAGCAGAGCTGGAGGAGAGAGCAAGAGACAGGTATGTGAGGTAGGGGTTACTCTAGGAGGCCATAAGCTTTCCTAAAGAGATGGGTATTAAGGCATTTCTCAAAGAATTGAAGACTAGGGGAGAGTCTGATGGCGTTAGGCAGGCTATTCCATAGGAAGGGAGCCGCCCGCGTGAAGTCTTGCAAGCGTAAGTTGGCGGTATGGGTGCGAGCAGCCAACAGGAGAAGATCATGGGTAGAGCGGAGAGACAAAGAAGGGGCATACCTACGGATCTGTGAAGAGATATAAGAGGGGCTAGAATTGTTCAATGCTTGTTTTTTATTTGTTTTGTTGTGTATGTAGTCTAATGATCATTATTCGTGCTTTTGTTTTGTTGGCAAATTTATGTTGGTGCATTTTGGAAGCACACCATGTTTTTTGGTCTTGTTACACTATAACAGAAGGGACGTTGGTGGCATGACTTGGCACTCTATTCTTATTCTTTGAGTCGCTCCTTATTTTTCATTTGTGGTACAAAATATTTCTATATGTGCATTATTGTATAATATATCATATATGTGTGATAATTTTTCTTGTACTTGATATTCATTGAATTTTTTGATGTTATGCTGATATATTTGTATGTACCCGTCACTCTTTATCAATACAAATATATTTAACAGAGAGAGAGAGAGAGAGAGAGAGATAGATAGATAGATAGATGGAAAATTGTACAAATTAATGCTTATAATAAATAAATAATTATAAGTATTCTTGCAATCATTTGGATTAAACAAATATGATGGTGGGGAGCATGGCCAAGTCTTCAGTGCATATGGACGTGTGGGAGAGGAACTCCGCGCCTTCTAGCCCACAATTTAGACAAAAAACATCTATATACTCTGTATCTCCTGTGAAATTGTAAGCTGGCAATGGCACAACAGAGAGGGAGAAGAACGCTAAAAAACAAAACAGAACCAGCTTTTTTTCCAGCCAATAACCTAGGGGGAAGGCCTCAGCACTGCTCAAATAGAGCTACTTTGGAGGTCAAGAGTTGGCAAAGGCACAAGGAGCTTCCCTGATGATGGAAGACCAACCTATTACAAATGGGTCTATGCAGCACTTGGAGGATGATTTACCTGCCAAACGTGTCTCCATGAAATCAGGAAAGATATGCAGGAGCAGGGAGCTAGAACCTCACATGCCAAGGCCAAGATGGAAGAGTTTTCAGAAAAGGTGCAAACCCAAGAAGCCTAATTGGAAACATATGAGTCCAAGCTATCAGAACTGGAGGACAGGTCCTAGAAAATAACCTCTGTATATGGCATACAACAAAGGGATTTAAGGCATGATATACTTACCAGCATGCTGTTGTTAGACAGAGCCCACGGAGCCCATATCTGTTCCCCGAGAAATGAGTCTAAAGTCCGGTAGGATCCACAAAGATCCCATCAAAAAATATGAAGGAATTCAACTATTTGCTGACCTGTCAGCACAAGCCTTCAGAAGGCGCAAAGCTGCATGGACATCACGGAGACCCTCAGAAAGCATGTTACACCATACAGATATCCAACGAAGCTGATGGTACAGCGAAAAGGCACAGTGACACACATCTGTGATACAGTGAAAAGGCACAGTGGAAAGAGGGAGCGTGCAATCATTATTGAGAATTCCACAGGCTGCACCAAGATTCTCTCTGGAATGGAAATAACAACACAAGTAGTAGGCAACATCAAGCCTAGCATTCAGGCCCCATGGTGGGCATACGTGGTACAAATAATTGTTGCATACATGCTTCTGTTTCAAAAGGGTTAGCACAGGTAGCTCTTCATAGTGGATCCTGAAGGCACTAGCATGTGTCACAGTTCTCAGGTGACCTACGATACAGAAGGGAAAATATTCTATTAACTCCAGGTTAGTCTCTGTTTTTTCTGATTTGTTTAGTTTTTTATTTGTGCTTTCTAGGGGTGGGCTCAAGTTTAGTGATTCAATTTATGGTACCTGGCCAGTCTATGTGGCTTTTCCTGAAGCTCTTGATAATTTAAGAGAGAGTCCCCAAAACTAACAAAGTTAGAAGGTTTGATGATTTGAGGAAAAAAGGAGAAAAAAAAAAAAAAGAAAAATTTACACTATTATATACATAGCACTCATTTGGCCTTATTGTTGTTAGGATCACACCGGTTTACTTACCCATTATATCCTATGTGATGCAAGTACTAGCCATGACCCTTGGCTCACAATGTAAGTTATGTATTGTTTATTTTTCTTTTAAGCAATGTATTTTTTTCTTCAATGTAATGTTGTTACTGATTCACATCTGGCGTTGGTGTGGGTGGCTGGTGGTTGCCTTTTTCCCCTTAGTCACAAACTAGGTATTAAGTAGTCACTCACCTTGGCCTCCGCCACCCAGCCACAATCACATTAGCTAAATCCAATCCACACTCCTCCTCTAATGATCACTGATTTGCCCTGCTGGTTTCATTGCCGGCATCTGAATAGAGTCAAGCCACTAGGTTCCTATATCCACTAGCTAGCGCTAGCAGCACCAGCTAGGGGTTCGCATAACAATCAAGGCACATACAAAATTCCTTACCAGAGACAAGTGCTATTACCCTATAGCAAATACATAAAACAGTTTGCCGTGGGCTTTTAATTAAGCGGGCCTCCACTTTAAAGAATCTTTCTAAAAAAAACATGTTTTCCAGTCAAGTAAATAGCACAAATAAACTAAACGCCGCTCCCCTTAATAGTCCTAGACCTGCCAGGGTCGATCCTGGGTGGCAGCACGGGGTGCCACTAGGCGGGGGTGCCGTGTGGAGCAGGCCAATGGTCTTTCAAAGGGAGCTCAACAGGTGGCCAGCCGGCCACCTAAGGGCGCCTCCTGAGCGAAGCTTATTTAGCAATGCAGAGTAGGCACCTGCTTTTTCCAGAGGCAGGTGCGTACTCTGCAGCAATATACCGGACCAGGCTGGGGTGAGGACAGAGTCAGACGGCAGCGAGGGAGCACTGTCTGAGCTGATGATCTTCCTGCTCCCTCGTGCACCCTCTATGGTGATGACGAGAGCCGGAATGTGATGTAATCATTCCGGCCTCGCGTCACTAAACAGTGCAAGGGAGAAGAGAGGAGAAGAAAGAGATACAAAGACACTGGACCCCACGGAGAGTACTCAGAGGACTCGTAAAGGTAGGAGAAACAAGCAATACAATGAATTTGTGTGTGAGTGTGTGCAAGACTGTGTAAGTGTGTGTGTCAATAAGGGTGTCTATCAGTAAGTGTGTGTGTCTAACAGTGTGACTGTCAGTGTGTGTGTCTGTTTGTCATTAAGTGTATGTGTGTCTGTCAGTGTGTGTGTGTGTCTGCCTGTCAGTGTTTGTGTGTCTGTCAGTGTGTGTGTGTGCATCAGTAAGTGTGTGTCTGTCAGTAAGTCTGGCTGTCAGTGAGTGTGTCTGTCAGTGTGTGTGTGTCTGTCAGTAAGTGTGTGTGTGATTGTACGGTTGCAAGAAAAAGTATGTGAACCCTTTGGAATGATATGGATTTCTGCACAAATTGGTCATAAAATGTGATCTGATCATCATCTAAGTCACAACAATAGACAATCACAGTCCGCTTAACCCCTTAAGGACACACGACATGTGTGACATGTCATGATTCCCTTTTATTCCAGAAGTTTGGTCCTTAAGGGGTTAAACTAATAACACACAAAGAATGAAATGTTGCTATGTTTTTATTGAACACTCCATGAAAACATTCACAGTGCAGGTGGCAAAAGTATGTGAACCCTTGGAACCCTTGGATTTAATAACTGGTTGAACCTCCTTTGGCAGCAATAACTTCAACCATCCTGTATTTGCAGATGAGACGTGCACAACGGTCAGGAGTAATTCTTGACCATTCCTCTTTACAGAACTGTTTCAGTTCAGCAATATTCTTGGGATGTCTGGTGTGAATCGCTTTCTTGAGGTCATGCCACAGCATCTCAATCGGGTTGAGGTCAGGACTCTGACTAAGCCACTTCAGAAGGCGTATTTTCTTCTGTTTAAGCCATTCTGTTTTTGATTTACTTCTATGCTTTGGGTCATTGTCCTGTTGCAACACCCATCTTCTGTTGAGCTTCAGCTGGTAGACAGATGGCCTTAAGTTCTCCTGCAAAATGTCTTGATAAACTTGGGAATTCATTTTTCCTTCGATGATAGCAATCCGTCCAGGCCCTGACGCAGCAAAGCAGCCCCAAACCACGATGCCCCCACCACCATACTTCACAGTTGGGATGAGGTTTTGATGTTGGTGTGCTGTGCCTCTCTTTCGCCACACATAGTGTTGTGTGTTTCTTCCAAACAACTCAACTTTGGTTTCATCTGTCTACAGAATATTTTGCCAGTACTGCTGTGGAACATCCAGGTGCTCTTGTGCAAACTGTAAACGTGCAGCAATGTTTTGTTTGGACAGCAGTGGCTTCCACTGTGGTATCCTCCCATGAAATCCATTCTTGTTTAGTGTTTTACGTATTGTAGATTCGCTAACAGGGATGTTAGCATTTGCCAGTGACTTTTGTAAGTCTTTAGCTGACGCTCTAGGACTCTTCTTCACCTCATTGAGCAGTCTGCGCTGTGCTCTTGCAGTCATCTTTACAGGATGACCACTCCTAGGGAGAGTAGCAGCAGTGCTGAACTTTCTCCATTTATAGACAATTTGTCTTACCGTGGACTGATGAACAGCAAGGCTTTTGGAGGAACTTTTATAACCCTTTCCAGCTTTATGCAAGTCAACAATTCTTAATCATAGGTCTTCTGAGAGCTCTTTTGTGCGAGACATCATTCACATCAGGCAATGCTTCTTGTGAAAAGCAAACCCAGAACTGGTGTGTGTTTTTTATAGGGCAGCTGTAACCAACACCTCCAATCTCATCTCATTGATTGGACTCCAGTTGACTGACATCTCACTCCAATTAGCTCTTGGAGATGTCATTAGTCTAGGGGTTCACATACTTTTTCCACCTGCACTGTGAATGTTTACATGGTGTGTTCAATAAAAACATGGCAACATTTCATTCTTTGTGTGTTATTAGTTTAAAGAGACTGTGATTGTCTATTGTTGTGACTTAGATGATGATCAGATCACATTTTATGACCAATTTGTGCAGAAATCCATATCATTCCAAAGGGTTCACATACTTTTTCTTGCAACTGTATATGTCTAAACTTGAAGCACAGTATATAGGAGACATGGGAAATCATGTATAGTGTCCCTATGGGAGTGGGCACCTCTAAAGGGGCAGAGTAGATACTGACAAGTAATATTAAATTGCCCTTATGAAAACAAGTGATATAAGCCCTCCTTTGGGACTTATAGTAGTTAAAACTTAACTTTTAATAAATATATGTGTGATACAAATAGAATACATGAAACCAAGGGGCGGAGCCTAACACCCTGCCTGAGCGGACGTGCTGAGACTAAGCTCCTGCTACAAACCACGACTTCAGGGGGAAAACCCCCCAAAAATACGGCACAACCGCACTCCGGAGGGCCACAGCGATGCAGGGGCCACCCAGGTGTACTCACAGACACCAAAACTAGCCCTCTACCCGCCTGGGAACCCGAAATCGCCTGGGGAGGCCTGTTGCAGATCGAGCTGGGGAGAGACGGCCGCTCTCCTCGCTCGCTAACTAGCACAGACGTCCTTCGACTCTCCTTCTCCCCCCCCCCCCCCTTGGGACCGGTGGGGGATATCCCGGTCCCTACTGGAAGTTCGGGGTAACCTACCTTTGCCTGGACCGGACCCCAAGTGTTCCATCAGCGGCATCGCTACACGAGGCGCACACAAGATGGCGGCAACACATTCTCCACCTAAGCTGACCCAGTCTCCTAGCCACACGAGCTGCTACAATGACACGGCTGATATTGAGATGCGGCTGGACAGATTGTTCAGTGAATTTTGGGAGAAGCTCCAAAGCCGCATGCAGGCAGCACGGACAGAGCAGCCAGAGCCCCTGGAAACAGGTATAAGGGGACACGGGCAGTGGGGGGCGAGGGGGTCACCCTCAGGCAAAGGATCAGACCACCCATCGTTCCTTACACGTCCTTGCCCACCCAGGCTGAAGGCCAAAAGGGTCCTGACCCAGCAGCATCGCCCACACAGGCAGCAATTCACCATCACCACAGTTCACCATCAGGCCGTCTGCCGCTCCCACGGGAGGAGAAAACTCATGCCAGAGAAGCAAAAGAGTTTGTGGCCATGGGATGCAAGCCTGCACATCGACCTGGGGCTGGATGGTTACCTACATCCGCACCCAAGTGGCGCCGAGCCCCCGCAAACCAACAGAGGGATACAGACGCCTACCGACAGAGGGAATTGGATGAGAGACACAATCACTCACGAACACTCTCATGTCCTGAACACTCTCTCCACCGTGTTCCTGTGCATGACACCCTATCAAGATGCCACATATTGCCATGTCTGCTGAACTGGGGTTCCAGTATTATACTCCTTTTTTTCTTGCCTTAGGTCCCTGACAACAGTGTCTCATAACACAAGCAAGAACATGGAAGGTAACGGGCAGCAAGACACTCGAGAAAAACCCAGATCAGTGACTATCTTCAGCCTATAATCAAAAAAGCGTGTTTATTTAATTCTAGTTAACGTTGTACTACCCAACTTGCATACCAGCCACGTAACTTAACCTGCCTAGAGGGAGTAACTGATTTAAGCCTAATACAGTATACCATACATGTTCTGTTCACACAGATACGCCTAGTTGATATATCATACTGTTTCTCACCAGTTGCCCGCTATCAAAGCTAATGTATATACCGTTTATTAGGCAATACCTTTCTTTTTGTTAAGTTCAGCAATGAGCGCAAGGGCAGCCTAGTTAAGCTGTATACGTATACCCACCTACCATATGCCATAGCCTAGCTTGTTTCTACTCTAACTATAAGTAAAGATGAGGCATTGTGAATCGACCACAGTTTATTGCATGATATATAAAACCCAAAACTTATTAGCACAACTGATATAATGAGCAACTCTACCCTAGCATATCTTACAGTGTTTACTGCATCTCATATACTGCATTACCTGTACTATCTATAGTGAAACTACATTGTCAATGCATGAACCAACCCTGCATAACATATATACTTGCGCTCTAATCGATACCTTAACTAATTAATGTTACTGTCACGTTACTGTTATGTTATTTAAGCCTGATAAACTATAAAAAATTGTGCCAGTTAATCATACACCCCGCATGTTTAAACGTGGGTAACGCCTGAGGATTGCTTTTGGGGCACCTCAAGCCTGTCTGTATCAAGCATGTGCACTACAAAAATAAAGAATTTAAAAAAAAAAAAGAATACATGAAACCAAAAGACAAAAGGGAAAATACATTTATACACAAATGATAAATAAAATCAGGTAGAGACCCAATTCTTACACGGTGAAAGCCTGGCAGTCTGGGAGCAATCTACTAAACAGTGCTTTCTGGCAGTAAGCCAAACAACAAATTGCTCCGTCTAAACTGGGTTGACTTTGTCATGCTTAGCTGAGTCTTAACCCAAAATCAATCGGACTCTACAAAGAGGACCATCTACTCTGATGGCATTAATAAATGAGCACGGATAACTTGGACGTACTCCGGAGAGGATATCTCCATATACTTGTCTTTGTAAACTGGCGCTTTACAATATATATGCATACAACCGTATAATTTTTTCAGGGGGTTAGGGGGGGATCTTGGGTGAGTTTCCACACTTTGTTCCCCAGAACTTGACCCCTACCCTCAGGGACAAAATTCAGGCAATGAAACACTGCATTAATGAAATGAACCTGACTAAAATGACTTAAGGCAGAGACTTAACGCAAAACAATATGTATATTCTGTATGGGCTGAGAGGAAATAAGCAAGTTCAATCAAGAATCCCCTATATCATATCCCCAGAGGGAGAGAAACAGTGAATCCCAAATTAAACTACTACGCCAAATTATATAATCTTAGGTTGGATGCATCCTCCCTCCAGCCCACCCCCGGAGTCAGTGGATGAGTACCTGAAGTCTGTTGACCTGCTGAAGCTCAAATCCCAACATATTAACACCCTCCAGTAGAGGTAGAAAATGTTTTGATAACAATTAAATAGACACTATAGTCACCAGAGCAACTACAGCTTATTGTATTTGTTCTGGTAAGTATAATCATTCCATTCAGGCTTCTTGCAGTAAACACCGTTTTTTTGCGTCGCAACATAGCAGCCGACATCGGAGTGTTTCGGGATGAGATTAGCGGAGTTGTGGCCCGCTTGCAAAACGCGGAGCTCAACACCGCCGCACAAGAGATCCGAATCGTTTCACTGGAGCAACAACTCCTGGCCCTGCAAAAGTCCCAAAAGCAACACCAAGATAGCTTGGCAGTACTTGAAGACAAAAGACGCTGGAAGAACGTCAAGATCCGCGGCCTACCAAATGCGGTAGAGATCGCAGAGATACCACACCTCTTCCGAAGAATGCTCAACACCCTCTTCACGGCCAAACAGGCCAAAGGAATACAATTGGAAAGCTATTTTCGCATTGCAAGACCGCAATCCGGAACCTCTGAGAAGGGGCAAGATGTTATCATCAGATTTCAACAAGGCAAAGACCGACAGGCATTCATGGCGGCCGTACTTGGCAAATCTCCCTTCCAATTTGAAGGACACTCCCTGGCCTTTTACCCAGATATATCCAAAGCCACCATGGACTGGAGAAGGTCCCTGCGACCCTTGACTACGGAGCTCCTTGCAAACACCATACCATATAGCTGGGGCGCTCCCAGACACCTGTTAATACCCAGAGACACTGGTAACCTCAAGGTGTGTGATGAAACCGAGATACCGGCCACCATGCAGAAGCTCGCACTGGCCGGACCAGCACCGAGAAGGGCTGACAATAACGAGCCAACAACAGCCACAACCTGGAACCCCGCAACGGTGCGTCCATTCATACCGGCAGCCCAGCGAGGAGATAGCGCGACCACCTCGGTGCCATGAACTGATGGACATTGAGAAAAGCCTAATGCCTCTGCGCTTGGCTCCATCTTCAACCTTATATGTTAAGTTAAAAAATTCTTCTGTTAAAAGTTAGAGTTAAATTCAAATAAGTTATTTACTACACACACACCATCGCTCAGATGCCTAGGCATTCCCTGCTCCTTTGCTGCTTAAACCCCCCCCCCCCCCCCGCCCCTTCTGACAGATAAAAACCAAGCCTATAGCCCCTGAAAACTATAAAGGGGGAAATAAGCCTCTCAAACTCACCCTAGTGCAACAGTATGTGTTTAAACCTAGCTGATTAAGGTGGCAACAGTAGCATCCTGCCCACACACACTAATAGTACACTCGACTTATAACACCTGCGCAGGATTTGCACACTAGCCAGATAATTGATTACCACACTGTCTAAAATACTACTTACTATATAAAAATGTGTTTTGTTACCGATGCCAACACTTGTTTATTCCTGTTCTGAACGAATCACTTGCAACAGCTGTTGTGGCTAAGCAAGCATGTCTGTACCAACTATGCACAACCAAAATAAAGAATGGAAAAAAAAAAAAAAAAAGAGTGATTTCCCCAAGAAGGTTGGTCTAAGATTGTGTTTTCTGAGCACATAAGGGCCTTACCTCCTGTGCATTGTACCTAGAAACCATGATAAAGATACTTTATAGATGGTAACTAGCCCCGATGAGATTTTCATGTCTGTTTCCCTCCTTCTCAGATAGGTGTTGGAGATGCCACCTAGAGACTGGGTCCATGTTCCATATTTGGTAGACCTGTACGCTCCTTACACCTTATTGGCAGAATTTCCCATCTGTTATCCAACGTTCTACAACAAACCATGAACCCTGCTCCGGACGTTTTTATTCTTTTTCTATGGCCATATTTACTACCATATATAAACCAAAAATTGCTATTCCAAGTATTGATTGCAGCCTCCGCTCTGCTAGCCAAGGCATGGAAGTCCAATTATGTGCCAAGTGATAAAAACCCTATTACAATTAGTAGCCCTGAATTGTTTATATGAAAAAATGGCACAGACACAACTTTCTCCCAATCAAACAACATTAAAGGAACACTGTACGCATTTTAACAGCTTTATCTTATTAGTTGATATAGTGCCTGCAGTACTGCCCCCAAAACACAATATTAAACTAAATATATGACTTGGAAGCACACACCTCTGAGCCCTCTTGGTTTGAGAGTTGGTCTGAGAGCTCTGAGAGCAGCATTAGAATTGCCCGTGATCACAAATATCAATAACAAATAGAGTTGATATTGCTGGCTGACTAAATGGTGAGTTTAACCAGTATACATGTTTTCACACAAAATTGTAAAACATACTATACTATGAGAAGTTCTTTCCTTTATCAATTTAGATTTCCAGTTGTAAACTCAAATTACCCATAACAAAGAAGAGATAGTATTATATGATATATTGTTTCACTTTTTATTCGCTTTCACTTTCTTTGGTATTTTAGATTTTTGGTATTTTTGCATTTAGATGTATTATTGTGAATTTTTTGTGATTAGTTCACTGGTAATATAGCTGTACCATTTTTATACTTAGCACCTCAATCCTATTTTATTTCTTGTGTACCCTGATCGCAACCCAAGGAGGATGTTGCAGCAGCGCCAAAGGGAGCCTCAGTGCTAGAAAAAAAAGTAAGTAAATAATTTAATTATTTTTTATTGGGTTGTTTTTTTTTTGGGTTGTTTTTTTATTTTTTGAGCCAGCAAAGAATATAAATATTTGTATTGTCATGACAGCAAATATACTCATTGCAACAATTTAACATATTGAATTCAAGGCATGGTGCTGGTATATTTCGCACATTTTATCTGGTACGGACTAGTGAGTCATAATGAGAAGTTAACGAATAAAGAGTGTCTGACACTCAGCCATAGAGTACAATGCAACTGAGCAAAAGGATTAGGTAGGCTAATTAAGCGTGAGTTTCAGAAGGGAAAACCTCTGTACCTGGGGAGAGCTAACTAGTGTACGAAAACTGAAGACTATGTGAGCGTATCGGGTTGTAGGATGCCTGAGTCATAAAGATGTGGAGTTATAGTGTGGTGTAGCTCTCCCAAACCATTTGCAACATCCAGGGACACAATGTCCATACTCCATGGTTGGGGATGAGGCAATTCCGTTGAGGCCTTGTAGTATTTCCTATCTTTGGTTACCCAGAGCGTTCTGGGAGTTGACCACCTGAAGGAAATTCCTGCGGCATGGAGTGGTTTGGTGATTGGTTGCAAAGCTTTGCGCCATAGTAGAGTGTCCCTGCTTAAGTCCTGGAAGAAGGAGAGTTGGCATGACTTAAATTTATAGGGAGTCTTCCCTTGAAGTGCCGCCAGCAATCCCAGCTTATCAGACATTGTTTGGCAGCGTAAGATGAGGTTCTGTGGTGCAGCATTAAGGGCCTGTGGAGATTTAGCTATTCTGTAGACTCCGTAAAATAAAAAGAGTTTGGGCTGTCTCACCGTCAAAACTGCTGCAACTAGAAGCCGAATAAAGTGAGGCAGTTCTTCCAGGGGCACCAACTCCTGAACCCCCTTGATCCTAATATTCTTCCGTCTGCCCCTGTTGTCTAGTATATTAACTTGCCTGCATATAGGAGCTTGTGTAGGTTGCAGCTGTTGCACCTTTTCGCCTAATGCGGTTGGTAGAAGAATTTTGTTTTTTAAACAGATGGGGTGGCAAAATTATAGTGGGCATCAGTACTGTAGCATTAGCAATTCCTAACACTACAGTGTTCCTTTAAAGGCTGGGGAAAGGTGGGAAGCATTCCTACAAAAACCTGTTGAACAAAGTGTAAATACTGGTCCTGAGTTGGCATACACAGGGTAAAACATTGTCACAATCTGTTAAATGTAGTTACATAGTGATCGCATGAGTAGGGTTGCCACCTGGCCGGTATTTTACCGGAACAGCTGGTATTTGATGCTGTGTGGCCAGTGCCAGTATTGCAAAAACACCAATACAATTGCCGGTATTTTTCTGTGAGGATAAAGTTCTGCAATATTGGCACCGGCCACCAGGGTGCATGGCGTTTGCTGGACGTGCAAGGAAGGCTCGCTGGTGCCTGAGCTGTATGGAGAAGGCACAGCATATCCTGCCCTCTCCACAGATAGAATAGAATCTGCATGGATGGAGTGGGAGGAGCAGGAGCTACAGGACAAGGAGACGTAAGCATCTTGGAAGCCTGGCAGCAGGAGTTCTGACAGCAGGTACATGTGTGTGTTTTCAGTAGTGTGTGTGTGTGTATGTAGCAGCCTGTGTGTGTATACAGCAATCTGTGTGTATGTATTCAGCAGCGTGTGTGTGTGTGTATGTATTCAGCAGTGTGTGTGTGTGTGTGTGTGTGTTTTCATGTTTTCAGCAGTCTGTGTCTATGTATTCAGCAGTCTGTGTGTATGTATGCGGCAGTATGTGTGTATGTATTCGGCAATATGTGTGTGTATTCAGCAGTCTGTGTGTGTGTATTCAGCAGTCTGTGTGTGTGTATTCAGCAGTCTGTGTGTGTGTATTCAGCAGTCTGAGTGTGTGTATTCAGCATTCTGTGTGTATGTATTCAGCAGTCTGAGTGTGTGTGTATTCAGCAGCCTGAGTGTGTGTGTATTCAGCAGCCTGTCTGTGTGTTTTCAGTAGTCTGTCTGTGTATTTAGCAATCTGTGTGTGTGTGTGTGTTCAGCAGTCTGTGTATGCATTTAGTAGTCTGTGTGTATATTCAGCAGTCCGTGTGTATTCAGCAGTCTGTGTGTGTGGCTGTGTATTTAGCAACGTGTAATGGGAGAATGGTGAGAGAACTAGAACCAGAATATCCATCTCTGTTATTAAGCAACATGTGCACGCATTGTTTCACACTATATACACACAGTAACAAACACAGACACACACTCACAGTATACAGACACTGACACACACTTACAAAACAGTATGCACACAGAGTTATGCACATTAAAACAACACATTGCTATATATACTCTACTATGCACACACCCATTCAGACAGTATATACACATTCTGCCTCACATACACAAAACTATACACACAGTCAAAGTACACACATTGTAAGTAGTTTATTAGTGATTTAGGGAATTTTCTCCTTCCAAATATTCTCATTCTCTTATATACATTGTGTCCTGTGATGTCAGGCATATATAATTAATTATGCAAATTAGCATGGCCGGCATTTTTTTCCAAAAAAGGTGGCAACCCCTACGCATGAGATGCCACGATGGTTATTGCTCTCACCAATCAAATACAAATGACCTCCCCGTCCCCCCTCTTTTCCTCCCCATTTTCTCTTCATGTAGTACACACTGGATAACATTGTCATTTATTCTAATTTAAATTTTTTGTATTTCTTCAAATGTTTGTTATTCTTTTGAAAACTAATACAATTTTAAGTACAAAAGAAAAAAAATGTCATGGCATTAGTATGATTATTAGTTTGCCTGATTTTGATATAAAGAAAGAAAGAACGTGATGGATTTCGATGGTGAAACGATAAACAAAGGCAAACTTTATTATTTTAAAAATTTTTGTTTAAAAATATATATATATATATATATATTTAGGAAAGTTCTGTAAGGCTCACATAGAGTAGTAAATGAATTTAACAACCGTTGTATACTAAACAACATGTTCTCAGCACGCTGCACAACATGTCGCTTTCAAATAAGCCGTGTTCATAAAACAGGCAGTATCATTGCATTCAGCAGACAATCAAATGACCACAAGATGGAGTCCTTGCTCCATGAACTACAGCACCCATAATGCACAGCTTCACTGCTTGACTACCTCCAGTCCACGATAACAAGAGAAACCCTTTTTTCTTTTCTTCAAAGTGAGCATGTGTTGTAGAGTATTATAGATAATTACTAGGATTACTGCATCTGCTATACTTTACACACTTTTGTGTGGCGTCCCTGAAGGAATAAACACACACAAAAAAAATACACATATAAACTAAATCAATTATACAATGTAGAGTTTTATGTGATGCACAGCCGTTTCCTTCATATAATGATTACATACATAAAGTTAAAAAAAAAAAAAAAAAAAAAAACGTGTCGAAATTCCCAGATTTTACTAGTAACATGACGTAAAGTCATGATTTTATTAAAGACACGGAGGCTCATATTATGCATAACTCTTTCTTTATTTCCTCAGCAGCAAAGATAGAGGAATATAAATATTATCAAAAAATGAAAGAAAAAACTGTACAGGCATAACAGGTAGCCAATCACATAATAGAGGAAGTAGCTATATAAGTCCTGTGTCTCCCACAATCCCCCTCTTTCTTGCGAAACCGAAGACCAGGTAAGATAAAACGATGTCCCACTTGATCCAAACAGGAAACGGGAAACAAAACGATAACTTCAAGCTAAAAAAGATAGAGAAATATGGTAATTTCCAAACTCAAAACTGTAGACTTACCAAACATAACCGTGAGGAGTTCTACATGAAACAGGATTCTGGAATAGAAAATATATAAGATTAGAAACCAATATAAAACTGCCAAAATCATCTAAGCATGATAAAATTACACGATACAGAAACATGATCTCAATACAGACCTAATTGACAACATACCTGTATAGCATCGAAGCATCTCCTATCCCAAATCCACACCGGGAGGGTGGGAGGGAATAATACTCGCCTCCGTGTCTTTAATAAAATCATGACTTTACGTCATGTTACTAGTAAAATCTGGGAATTTTATTAAAGACACGGAGGCTCATATTATGCAAGTTCAAAGCTGTGCTATCACTTGAGATGCGATGTGTTCAATTGGTCTGAAATAGAAGTCTCTGAAGGTCGATTCTCGGGACCAGTCCGCTGCGCGCATGATGTCTTCCAGACGGCAACCAACTGTGGATGCCTTCGAGGCCATAGCACCTCGTACAGAATGAGGCGTAAAGATAGACGTGTCTATACCCGCTAGGGATAGAAGCCAACAAATCCAACGCGCTAGCGTCGGTGTCGATACTGGGCGATGAGGAGCCTTAAACGAAATGAATAGGGGATGTCGGTCAGATGAACGCAACGGTCGCGTAGCCTCTAGATAGGCCTTCAAACAATCCACCGGACAGAGTGCCGGACATAACGAGAATCTAGGATATACGAAGGATTTGGATGCCGACTTAGTCCTCCTAGATATGTTGAAAGTAACGCCTTCAGGAGTAAACACAAAGGCACCCCAATCAAGAGCCCTGACATCGGAGACTCTCTTACAAGAGACCAGGCAAAACAGCATAACCATCTTGGAGGATAGTTGTTTAAGAGTCAAGTCATGGTTAGGATACCACTCCTACAGAAACCGCAACATTATGTTGACGTCCCAAAAGGCCGAAAACCGCGACCTAGGTGGACGGACGAAGCGAATACCCTTGAGAAGACGGCATACAAAAGGATGTTTGCCGACGGGTAAACCTTCCAAACCTCCGTGACCGGCAGATATGGCCGAGCGAAAAACATTGATAGTCCTGTACGCCTTGCCTGAGTCGAACAGGGCTGTGAGAAACCCCAGGATCAAATGGAGAGGGGCAGATACGGGATCCACTGCCCGTTCCATGCACCAATCAGACCAAGACTTCCATGCAGCTCGGTAAGCTGATCGCGTGCCCGGAGCCCAGGCGTTATCGAGGAGCAAGAGAGTTGACTGTGGAACGTCAGGGACAAGCCAGCGTCCCCTGAAAGGAACCATGCTACTAGGGGCAGCTGGTGTTGTAGCACCAATTCGTGCGAGTTCCCATCCGGATCCAGAAGGAGGTTCTGGAAGTTCGGTAACAGACGAGGGAAGTCTATGGACAACTCCATCAAACGAGGGAACCACGGACGGGATCTCCACAGAGGGGTGATCAGAGCTAGACAACAGTCGTGACGAACCAGCTTCGAGATCGTACGAGCAATCATGTTGAATGGAGGAAAGGCATACAGGTGGCCCGGAGGCCATTCCTGAAGAAAGGCATCCGTCGCCACAGCCGCCGGGTCCGGTCTCCAACTGTAGAACTTCGGCAACTGAGTGTTCAGTCGAGAGGTGAACAGGTCCATCTCGAACCGTCCCCACAGCCTGGTTAGGCCTTGGAAGACCGAGGCGTGCAATCGCCAGTCTCCCGAGTCTCTCAAATGCCTGGAGTTCCAATCCGCACCGGAATTGTCCAGACCCGGAATATGTTCCGCCGTCACCGAAACGTTGTTGAGAAGGCAGAATTGCCAAAAGTCCTTCGCCAGTAGAGCCAACATCTTGGACTTGGTGCCGCCCAGATGATTTATGTATCGGACCGCCGATACGTTGTCCAACTTGAGGAGAACACAACAGTTCGCCCTTCCAGGGGTAAGGCTGCGAATCGCAAAGGCTCCCGCCAGAAGTTCTAGGCAGTTGATGTGTAACGACTTCTCTGCGTCGGACCATCTGCCCCCCGTGGAAATGTTGCCACAACGAGCCCCCCAGCCGTGCAAGCTGGCATCTGATTCTATGATCACGTCCGGAACGGAACCGAAAATCGCCCTTCCGTTCCAGGCTTCCATGTGTGCCAACCACCACACCAGCTCGTCTCTGGATTCCTCGTCCAAACAAAGTCGGGATTCGTACGATTGACCCGAACGTGGGTGTGACCCCTTGAGCCGCTGGAGAGCCCGGTAATGCAAAGGGCCTTGGAATATCGCCTGAATGGAGGAGGCCAGTAGACCGATAATCCTTGCCAGCTGCCGGACCGACAAGTCCGAAGCACGAAGAGCCCGGCGAAGCTCCTTCTGGATGGCTTTTATCTTGGACTCCGGCAAGTACAGGAACTGCCGTACGGAATCCACCTGGAACCCCAAAAACTCCATAGACTGGGCGGGTTTCAGGACCGACTTGTCCCAGTTGACCAGAAAACCTAGGTTCTGTAAGAGGTTGACCGTCCAGTCTAAATGCAACCTCAGGCATTCCAACGATTGGGACATGATTAGGATGTCGTCCAGGTAAATAATCAGTCGAACCCCTCGGGTACGGAGGAACGACACCACCGGCTTCATTACCTTGGTGAAACACCAAGGGGCCGAGGAGAGACCGAACGGCAGGCATGTAAAACGCCAACGCCGTCCGTGCCAGGTGAAGTGCAAGTAGTCCCTGGACTCTACTGCTATTGGAACCGTGAAGTACGCATCCTTCAGGTCCCACTTGGCCATCCAATCCGACTGTCTCAGAAGGTCTCTGAGACAATGAATGCCTTCCATCTGGAAATGCTGGTAGCGCAGGAAGGCGTTGAGAGGGCGAAGATTTATCACTGGGCGGACACCGCCCCCTTTCTTGGGTACAAGGAAGAGATTGCTTGTAAAGCCTGGAGTGGCGAACGGCAATTCTTCGATGGCGCCCTTCGAGAACATCTCCGCGACTTCCGCGGAGATCATCGTGTCCTGCTCCTGTGGGAGAGACAATTCCCTGGGGGTATACGTTTGAACAGGCAGGGGGACAAAATCTAGATGGTAACCCTTTACGCACTGCAGAACCCAAGCATCTGAGGTTATAACTGCCCACTTTGGGTAGAATAAGGCCAGCCTCCCCGCCACCCGAACCTGATCGAGAAGGGAAGAAGGGGTACTCACCATAAGGGCGTCTGCCCGAAGACCCACCACGGGGGTATCTGGAGCCCCACGATCTCCCTCTAGCCGGGAAGAAGGGAGGCGTTTTCGGATCCTGGAACCCTCGAGAGGGGAAAAAGGAACCTCTGGTGGCACGGAATGAGCCTCGGAAACCACGGCCGGGTGGACGGTTCCTGCTACGCCCGGCCCCACCGAAAACCTTGGGCGTGAAGACGCGCTTCATATTTGCCTGCGCCTTGTCGATAGCCGTAAAGGTTTTAACATAGGACCCCATGTCCTTCACAAAGGATGTGCCGAACAACATCCCCTCATCGGCTGAGTCAGGCTCAGCTACGGTCATAGCGGCCAGTTTAGGGTCTATTTTCAAAAGAATAGCCTTGCGTCTCTCGGAGGACATAGCCGTGTTAGCATTCCCCACAAGGCAGATAGCTCGCTGGACCCATCTGATGGCCACATCTACATCCAGAACTGAGTCACCATTACGAGCGGCATCAAGAAGCTCGTAGAGCTTAGACAGGGGGCCCAGCGTATCTAGAATTTTATCTTGGCACCCTTTCAGGGAGTGATCAAGACCCTTTTTAGGCTTCCACCCAGACTTATTCAGAAACTGGGCAATTAGAGGGTCAACGTCTGGGGTTTTACAGGCAGCGCCAGGGAGGGAAGGTCGTGGGCATTTGGCGCGCAATTTATTGCGGCCTTCCTTGGACAGAGGTGTGCGAATCCGTTTAGCCACATATTGGGCGATATGGTCCGGAGGGACCCATTCAGCAGACCTCGGGTGACGTAGGTCGTCCGGGTCGAACAGGGGGTTACCCTGTGGGTCTAAAAGCCCCTTATTATCATCCCCAGTGGGGTCTGGTACTTTTCCTCGTGGGTTGGCAGAGGACCCAGTAGGGGTTACACCCGAAGGGGGTTGATCCTCGTCTGACTCGCCCTCAACATAGGAGTCATACTCCATGATATCGGAATCATCTTCCACACTCCGGTCGGTATCCGACCCATTATCCAGGGCTCTAGCCCGTTTCTATAACCTAGCCTTTTTAGCCCGGCCAGGGGCTCTTGTGCGCGTGGGGTGCGCGCTATCTGCGACCGCCAGAGGCGTGTCAGTCATGGCAGGCAAGGCCTGCATCGAGGAGTGGGAGCCGATATGGCGAGATTTTGCCTTAGCCTTACGGGCACCCGGCACAGTTTGGGCAGGGGAAGGGGACCCCACACCCAGGGGGGTAGGGGTAGCCATGGGAGGCAAAAATACAGAATGAAGTGACTGGGTGAAGGAGGACGAAACAGCCCCCATAGCGGAGGCAATAGCCTTCTGAAGGGAGGACGCCATGGTGGCCTCCAATAAGGCCTGGAACTCCTGAGAGGCCACAGCGCCCTCAGGGTTGTCTTTCGGGAAATCCCCAGAGGGGTCAGTAGGCCCATCCTTATTATCCTGCATAATGGCGGTAGTCACTAAGGGTAAAACTGCACTAAGGCAAA
Source organism: Pelobates fuscus (assembly GCF_036172605.1). Classification (NCBI taxonomy): domain Eukaryota; kingdom Metazoa; phylum Chordata; class Amphibia; order Anura; family Pelobatidae; genus Pelobates; species Pelobates fuscus. Next base: position 29,962,038 of record NC_086317.1, read on the forward strand.
CCTAAAGAAAATTACCAGACAAGGGTTGAGTAACCCAGCAGAACAGCAAAACGGATTATAACTCGATCGTTGGTGTAGCAGGGGAACCCGAGAAACAGGGACCGACCGCACGGCAGGACAGGGCGACACAAATGACCGCCCAAAATGGCCGCCGCACGTGTCAGAGTGCGCTCGCGGGCCGGCTCCCGGCGGGGGAAGGGGCGCGTGCACCTACCCGCGCGGGCAGCCCGTGAGAGGGGAACGAGCACACTCAGCCGCGGTCGCAGAGAGAGGACCGTCGCGGCAGATTAACCACGCCGAAAAGCGATCAGAGAGAACGGGGGCGGGATGGAGGGGAAAGCACAGCCCGCGATGGCGGGCAAAGTCCCAGGGGAGAACACCCAACTACACCAACGATGTGGTCAAAAACAAACACCAAATACAGAAGTATAATAATATTAAGAGCTATAAGCAACAATTGCAAAATACATGTAAATAACACAACACAAAATGCAATCAGTAGTAGAGCTCAGTAAGGTACTTAGCTGTCTGAGGAAGCAGCAAAGAAAGAGGGGGATTGTGGGAGACACAGGACTTATATAGCTACTTCCTCTATTATGTGATTGGCTACCTGTTATGCCTGTACAGTTTTTTCTTTCATTTTTTGATAATATTTATATTCCTCTATCTTTGCTGCTGAGGAAATAAAGAAAGAGTTATGCATAATATGAGCCTCCGTGTCTTTAATAAAATTAGATTTCTGGCTTTTTTTTTTTTATATATATATATATTTTTTTTATTAAACACTATTAATACATTTAGATTTAGAGAAAACCCATAAATAATAAATACAAATATATACACAAATATAAAGTTGTTATTACTTACAAAGAATTACATGTTCTTTAGGTCTGTACACTCAAGGGTTATTCACCAAAGCATGAATGGAGCCATATGGTTTTGCCCCATTTTGTACAGGGCCATTCAGACTGCAACATTTTGATGTCGTTCTTGCTATTTAACAATGTCTGAATTTTGCAATACATGAGTTTTGCATAGATCTCAGCTGAACCGAACCTTGCGGGACTGCGTAAATCCAGACACAATTTCTTTAAATCGTAAAAAGAATTTTTAGAAAATCCAAGCCAAATTGTTAAAAACCCTCTGCAGTAAAATAATCTATTCTGCATGTTACTATTTTGAATGGCTTGTCTTGCGTATATTTATAAATTCATTTTTATATACTTGTACACCTATTAAATAGCCAAGCAGGAAAAATAAATTACAAGTCATCTATGTTGACCTTTGATTTGAAATTTACTTAGAATAACCCCAATTGTGTAATGCATAATAGTATCATCTTATAAATGCCTTAACTTTTCTGCTACAAAATGTATTTTCATTACGTATCTTTACGTTATCAGTGACAATCTTAGGACAACAGGGTAAACTATATTGTATATCTGTTAACTATAGTTTTAGCTTTTTTTGTTTTACGAATACAACTTATTCATACTAGCCTTTATTGATGATAGTGAGTGAAATTCTTGATGAACCAAATAGATTGGCAAAAGTAAGATTGATTACAGGTAAAAAAAAAAAAATCTAAATTTTAGTTTTTTTTTTTTTATATTTTCAACATATTGTTGGAATACAGACTCTGACATATTCAAACTGTATCAACCTTAATCATAGTAGACCTTTAATATTTGCAAATGACTTTGTTCACCAAACAATATTAGATTGCATTTTAACATTTCATGTGATTTAACATGTTATTATATCGGCCCTTATAGCATGTGTACATTACCCTGTTTTTGCCTATGTTTCATTGATAACGGAGAAAGTTTGAGTTCTTAGGGGATGTGGGTCAAGGTGCGGCCGGGGGGGGGGGGGGGGGAGGCAATTCTTGGTCATTTTCAGGTATCGTCAGTCTATTGAACTAAAAATTGCAATTTAGGCAAAACTAAACATCTTATTTGCACATGCAAATTTCTAATAATATTAATTCTAGTTTAGTCCATTTAAAGATACTGTCCTTCTTAAAGAGGAGGACTTAGGAGGGATGCAAACCAGGCATGAGTAATGTCCAACATACCATATCCCCCCCCCAACATTGCAGGGTATGATATTGAAGAGAGGGGTTGCCTTGGTCCTAGTTAAACTGGGGAGGATGCCAAAGACACTACCCTGAGAGTAGGATGACGGGCAGCCCTGCAGATTTGTCAAACAAATATTTATTATCTATAATAGTTTGTATAATATTATAGATAAAAATTGGTCTCATTCATTGATACATATTTTAAAAGTGGAACCATAACTTTTTTGGGGGAAATTATACCATTGAGTAAAACAATGCAAATTGCCTATTACTCATATTAACCTTTTTCCCATGTGATGCTTCATTTTCTTTCACGTGTATATTGAGATTTAACAATTGATATCACAATCCAGTTAAATCCAGGCACACAGGTACAAAACACATGTTGGAGAAGCTCATCAGATAAACATACAAATGGAGCGTAAAGCGCTGGATTATCAACAGGTTACTGTTACCAGCTTTGTATTTTTTCAACCGATAGACCCAGGCCTGCTGAAATAAACAGAAGTTTCCTGTTTTCTCTGCAATTGTGGCCTACTAGCCTGTCCTGAGTGGGGAAGGTGGTTGATTTCCTGCTTAGGGATGATATACCACTAGCAATATAGTCCCTTTCCTTTGGACCAGTGTGGTATTACATGGTCCACCAATACCTCTTCAGCAGTCCGGGGCTACTTAGACTCTATACCCTACCTGATATACTTCAGATCAAATACACCAACTCAGTTGTCAGAGCTGTCTATACAGATGCCACAAACCAAAATAAAATATAAAGAGGATACAGCTGTGAATCTACAAAAAAAGAACTCTAATATTGTGTAATACAGTACAGCACATAAGTATGGACCAGCCAGAAATGCACTCACTAGAAGGTAGATGGTTATGTCGCCTTAGGTGCATCCACTTTAAATCCTGGGGTCTAGTCCACGTCTCTTCCCCTGTTGGCAGCGGTCTCTACACACCAAGGAGAGCCGGACTCCAAATTTCTTCCAAAAAGGTAAGTATTTATTGGTATAAACAAACTGAAGTAATAAATACGTTTCGTTCCCAGGTGGGGCTTCCTCATGGACCCAAAAAGTGAGAACATAAAATCAAGATAATATAATAAAAACAATTTCCACAAATGGAAAAAATGTAGAATACATTTCTCCCCCCATGTCCATGCTTTTATAGGGCTTGTCCTTAATCCTCATTGGTGGTCCAGTGGGTGGTAACCTTCTAGCCCAACTGAATTTGATCCTCTCGGTTTCAGATGCCCGCCAGTTCCACTCTTGCTGCACGATCCTGATAAACATCACAAGAGGCCCCTGGAGGCCTCTTAAAAGGCCTTTGACTGCATCTGTGAGGCATTCTGGGTGTAGCTGCAGAGTAAGGAAATCCATGCAGCATCTGTACACATTTAGATGGATTGCTCGCTGCTGGGGGGACCTGAGCAGGATGTGCCGACTTTATGCAGGATGCGGGCATCTGGAGGGTCAGTCCCCTTGCCCTTCCATTCCCAAAGCATCCAAGGGGGCAAGCGCACACGACAGGCGAGGTGGATGCGCCCACAGCCTTCACAGCCATAATGGCGACCATTCAGCTCCAACATTGGCACAGACCTTGATGTCTGTAGCATCTCAACTGGGAAGCGCAGTGTTATCACCCGCAAGACTGCCTGGAGGCTGGTCGGAGACTCTTCCCGGCTCTCTACAGTTCTAGGTTTTGTGGCAGTGGGGGAAGTGGGCCAAGATGATTTTCAGCTGTCACACATTCTGTTTTCCCTAGATGTCAGTTAGCAGACCAAGGAATACATTTTCATGATGCTGAGTTGTGTCTTAAGCATTTCGGGTATTTCTCGTTCTATTTCTAATTTTACTTTTGCTTTTTCATTTAGCTTTATGATATTTATGTCAGGTCACCTTGTTATTACATTTAATGTGGCTATGACTATGAGCCTAAATTCCTACTTGTTATATAGAGGTATTCCTCCTACGTTAACACCAGACCTATCTATAGCTGGCACGTTCTTTTATACTGTTCCTTGTGCACTGCTCAGTTTGCCTTCTATTTACCACACTTTAAATCTATAAAACGATATACAGATACATGGTATGACATTGAGTATTTTACAGTAATGTCTTTTATTATGCTGTTTGTATAAGACTGTGTGGCATGTCCTATATTTGCCTTTACTCTCGTATACTTTGTTTGTTGTTTCAGCATTGCATAACCTCAATAAAACATTGATTGACCAAAAACAAAAAATCATCCCTTTGTTTAGAGAGAAAAATAAAGAACCAAACATATTGTGTTTGTACAGTCTAGAGAATGCGCTAAATATAAACAGTTTTACACTCAGTATAATGATGGAGAAGAAACTGAAACACTGTCTCTCTTTCTCCTCCTCTTTGTATGTTCTCTATGTGCTATTTAGAAGGTTCTCCCACCACCATGACCACTTCAGTCATTTGAAGAGGTCATGGAGGTAGGAGTCAGAATGTGCAGTGTTTCAGCTTGAAACGCTGCATATACAATATCAGAAGATAGAGTGCACACTTGAGTACAAATGAGATAATAAGCTCAAACAACTGAGTGGAATCCCCAAAACCACCTCTATAAAGCAAACAATATATACATTTATAAGGTGGAGCCTCAAGGCTGAAATACAATACGAGTCTGCAAGGATAGAAAAGTAAAATAAAATAGCGCAATATTGTAAGAACAAGTAATATATAAATCAATAGTGATAACATTTGACTCCGATGGTAAGCGCAGATGGACAGTTAACAGGATGTCCACCTCCTTTTCTTGCTGGTCCTGTATTTATAGTCCTATCAGTAGGACACAGGGGCCACACAAGGATCTTGTCCAAAGGATCCTTTATTGAATGCAGATAATAGTAGATAAAATCACAAATGTAATAAAACATTTTTAGAAAAATTGCATAAATACCAAATGGTCCAAAGGTATTCTATTGTTGAATACAAGTCCAATAATTTGTCCAATATTCCAAAACGCGTTTCACCCCAATGGAAGGGTTTCTTCAGTTGGTTTTCATTTCTATTCCAGGTCTTCCTCTCTTTAAATTGACCACTTTCTATATACTTCCGGTTCGTCATTTCCGGCAGGTCGTATTCCTATGATGCTCCTATTATTTCTTGGGACGCATCATGCATTCCAGCATACTTCACTAACGTATCCCCCATACGTCGGGATGCAACATGCGCCCACCTGTGGGGAGCCGTCCCGGTGGCCGGAAGGGGAGGTTTTCCGGCGTACGCTCTTACGTTTTGTTTTACGCAGTGTTGTGCCCTGCATTCCACTTCAATGTCCACATATATTGGAGTCACACAAAAGTCCATATTATCAATTTCCTTTTAAAAAGTCAGCAAAATCATACAATTTAATATATTAAAACCACAAATATCTCTAAGGGGAAAGAAGTGACAATGTTAGATAAAACTTCACACATATTGGGTTCACACAAAAGTCGACACACAACTTAATGTATTAAAAACATAATCTATAAAAAAAAAACATAGATATGTCTCAGGGAAAAGAAGAGACAATATTAGGTAAAATTTCATCCAGTCCAAAGAATGGAGACTGGGTAATAAGAAAAATGTCAAAACAATTGTCAAAATAATTTAAAAATGAGAGTTTATATAAAAAGATTTATTCCCTTTTTATTTGATTATATAAAAAAAGTTTGTTTGTTTTTCTTCCCCTTCTCTCTTTTTTCTTTCTTCTTATATATTTAACTCATAAAATTACATCGCTCAAATTCCTGGTTAAAGCATTGAGGAGTCATAGTGGTAAAATTAAACAGGAATTTCATCTCTTCCATGCCAATTTTCTTATTATAATCTCCCCCTCTCCAATCCCTTTTTTTACCAACTATGTGACTCCAACCCTTTCCTGATGTTCCTTACATACTCTGCTACCCTCACACCGCATGGGTCTCCCTATATATAGGAAATTGCAAGGGTATTTCAGTATATATGTTACTCCCTTCAAGTAACATGTTAGGTGATCTCTAATTCTAAATTCCTTGTCAATATGTGGTTTCATGTCAATTATATGTCTTTTCTTGTTTTTTGTTGTCCTACAGGCTAAACAAAGGCCACGTGCATAGAAGCCTTTACTTCGGTTCAGAAAATTATTCTTAAATGCTGGGGGTTTAAAACTGCTTTGGACTAAAGTACTTTTTAAGTTCCTCGCTCCCCTATAGATTATTCTGGGTCTTGGTGGTAAAATGTTTTTAAGAATCGGGTCATCCTGTAAAATATGCCAGTACCTGCGGAGTATCCTACATACTTTTTTATTCTTCCCATTAAAATTGTAAATGAGGGAATATTGTTCATTTTCCACCTTTATTTTTTCTTTTGTTTATATGTTTTTCTTGGAATAGTTTTTACTTCCTCTAACGTTAACCGTAGATTTTCCTCTCCAATAATTGTTTTTTAATCCTGTCTGCTTGCATCATATGTTATATTCATCTGAGCAATTCCCCATATTACTTAAAAATTGCCCTCTGGGTGCATTTGTTAGCCAGGGGGTATAATGCCAACTTTTCTTTTTTAAATACCCATTACCATCAACTTCTTTAAAGATTTTTTTGTGATAATACAGGATTCCTGAATACTAATATGTAAATCCAAGAAGCTAACTTCTAAAGGATTGTACATTGAGGATAAAATAATATTCCATTCATTGTTATTAATAAAAGCTAAAAAAAAGTTTCCAAATATGAAGGTGAACCCGTCCATATAAAAAATATATCATCTATGAAAAGGCGATAGGACCCCCTTATTCGCTGTCCATTAATGTCCTTGGTGCACAGAAATTCCTCCCAATACGTCATCAATAAATCGTCATTACATGCTTCTCTGTGTTAAGCCTGTGATTGGACCTCACGCGGAGTCCTGTGACATCATGGAAAGGTTAGTAAAACTTTATTTATAATCTTTCATACCTCACAAACAGATATTTGTTAAGTACTGGCAATTTGTAAATATAACATTAAACATTTTACGAAGTGACAGTTCGATATCATACTTTGTTCACCTTTTATTTTATTTTTTATTTTTAACAATTTTTTGTTGTCACACTACATTTTCATTCAGTGTTGCTTGGTTCAATAGTCCTTTTTTAGTATATCTTGAGTATTGATTGTAATTAGAAGCTGATATTTTCTATAACGGTATAATAATGGTATGTATTATATTTGCTTATTTTATATATGCATTTTTTTCATACACTGTTCTTAGTATACGTTTTACACTTTTACAATTATTAATATATTAGATGCTAGATTCTAATCTATGGGTGCATGTTTGGTTGGTTTAATGCTTATTTGTATCTTTCTGTCTTATTTACGTGTTTGGTGGATTTGGGACCTGGTCAGTGATGTCAGATAGACCGTCAGATAGACCGACAGTAAACAACCTCTTAGGTTTTTTCTGACATAGTTGAGAAATCTGCCGTCAGTTCACACGCAACAAGCAAGGACAGATTTACGTCTCAGACACATGTATGTCAAGAATTCTCAGTAGCCCATTGTTTTGCCCCAAGGGCTGAGTTAGCAAAGGAAAATTTTCAAATAAACAATATTAGAACAAAGTGCCAAAACATGCTACCTGGTTTAATTTTACTTTAAAACTGCGCATATGTAAATATATAAAACATTTGTTCATCCAAAATGAGAAGTTGAAAAAACATATAAACCCCCTACATAATTATACTTCAAGCAGAATACAGACAGTTTCTGTTATCTCCTGCAGTTACATTTTGTTTGATAAATATTGTTCCTGTGCCATACAGCTGGACCAACTGAGGCAGGTGGCCAAAACAGTGTCAGGGAATCAAAAGGTTCAGCAAGAGCAGATACATTGTGTATTACCCAGGGCATTGGAGGCAGGCATTATTGGCAACTTTGCCCCATTACATCAATGCACTGGCGTACACACCATCCATGGGGCCTCGGTGCGAAAATTGATCTGTTCCCTCTCCCCCTTCCCCCGCGCGCTTACTTTGTGCGGGCCTGGGCCGCTACACATGACAGCGGGCAACTGGTCGAAGGGCTGTGACCCCTGCAACCGCGGTGTGCACGCCAGTGCATGCAGATATACATACACTTAACGGACAACTATAGGTACTCAGATCACTTCAGCTCAATGAAGTGGTCTGGGTGTCAGGTCCTTCTAGTTTTAACCCTGCAGCTAACAACATAGCAGTTTCAGAGAAACTGAGGGTTAATCCAGCCTCTAGTAGCTGTCTCACTGAGGCTCTTCCGCAATTCCACTGGACGTCCATAGGAAAGCATTGAGTAATGCTTTCCTATGGGCGGTTTGAATGCATGGCTCTTGCCACATTCGGAGCTGACAGGCGGATTGGGGCGGAGATATCCCCAGAGCCAAGGGATGCCGACGCTGGAGAAAGGTAAGTGCTGAAGGGGTTTTAACTACACACACACACCTCACTCACATAGTCAGCCAGTATAGCCTGAATGTCTACCACCCGATGTGCTCTCACACCACTGACTATCGTTTCACTCTCTCTTACTCACCTTTACACAAAAATGTGCATTTGTTCACTTTGCCGCAACTGTTATGCATTGTCTACTTCGAAGCACATTAATGCTGTTGGGGCATGGTGTGACTGTTTGTTATACTAACCCATGCACGAAAAATAAAGAATTATAAAATAAAAAATTAACTACAGACACACACACACTCTCATGAACAGACGCATACACACTAGCTAACAGACATACACATTTACTGACAGACACACACTCAGTGACAGACACACATACACACTCACAAAACAAACACACACTCACTAACAGGCACACACTAACAGACACACAAAACTAACACACTCAGTAACAGACACACACAGTAACACACACACTCACTGACACACAAACTGACACACACACTGACACTCACTAGCAGACACACACTGAATAACAGACACACAAACTAACACACTCAGTGACACACACACATAGTAACACTCACTAACACACTTACTGACACTCACTAGCAGACACACACACTAACAGACACACACAAACTAACACACACACAATAACACACTCACTGACACACACAAACTAACACACTCATTAACAGACACACACACAGAAACACACTCACTGACAGACACAAACTAACACACTCATTAACAGACACACACAATAACACACATACACACTCACATTTTTTTTTTAAAATGTAATCCCCCTGCCTCCCTACCTTTGGGAGTGCTGTGGGGATTCCTGCTTTCCCTCGGGTCCAGTGGGGCTGCTGGAAGGCCAGTCCTGCAGGTGGTGAGGGAGCACTCTCCCCTGAGCGCTCTCTGCCCAGCTCCCTTGCGCGCCGCTTACTGATGCTGGAGCCGGAATGACGTCATATTCCGGCTCCGGCATTACTGTGGTGCGCGTGAGGGAGCTGGGAAGAGCGCTCCCTGTAATGCCACTGCCAGCCTCGGGAGGCCCTGAGGTGGCCAGCTCCTGGGCCCCCCAGGAGAAGAGGCTGGCAAAATGTGTCCACACTGGCGTACATACCGGGGCACACGGCGGCCGGGCCCCCTGGAGGCCCGGGCCAGTTGCAGCCGCGACCCCACAGATATTACGATAATTCTAAGGGTGAATGGGCCGATTTTCAGTGTAAATCGGCATATTATAACCCTGCATTCTCATACTGATACTCCGTGCAAATATACCTCTGCATTCATAAGCACACGCACTGTATTCAGTACCACCCATACAATTACAAACCTTGACGCTCTGGACAAATTCTGCCCTGTATTCACAGGCTAACCTTCACACAAATACATCCATGCATTCACAAACAGTAGCACTCTGCTCTGCAGGTATCCTCAGATAAAAAGGATGTACACAAGTTTGTGGTTGTGAATAACTTAAAGGCCTGACTAGTAACATAAGACTTAAAATATTGTACCATGATATCGGGTTCAGATTTAGAAAACAGATATCAAAGCAGGTCCTTGCCCAAAGCAGCTACGATATATATGATTCAAATGCAGAAAGATAAGTGCAGGACTTATCTTTCTGCATTTGTATCCCTCTTTTGTATCACTCAGCCTTGTTACAATGCAGCCGCCCATCTCATGTGTTCCCTATTAAGGGTTAATAATGTACAGGGGTGTATATAAAAAAATACCCCTTTCTGTCTCAGTAGAGATTTTTGTCAGAAGCTCAAGGAAGCAAGGTGAATCGTTAGAGTTTGGACCCACCAAGGCTCTGCCTTGACGTTGGCAGGTGGGCTCATCCTCTCATGGCCATTGGAGGTAACTAAAAAACTAAATTTGTTTAAAAATACATAGGTATTAACCCCTTAAGACCGCAGGACGTTCTATGCCGTCCTTATTTAGATGGCTCTAAAATCCGCAGGGCGGCATAGAACGTCCTGCGGTCTTATGTACTTACCCGGTCGCCGGCGATCCCACGCCGGCGATCGCGGTATGGGGGACTTACCTGGGAGCCCAGGGAGTCCCCCTCCGTCCTCTTCGGCCCCCCAGGGCCATGTGATCGCGAGGTCCTTGCGAGGACCCCGCGATCACATGGACGGCATAGCCGTCCAAGGCAGTGCCAGCAGGGGGAGTGCCTGTAATGACAGGTACTCCCCCTGCTGTCTGAAATTCAAATAAAATCAGTTAACACAGTGTAAAAATAAGATTATATATACTTAGATCATATATATATTTATTATATATATGATCTAAGTATATATATACACATATACACATATACACATCAATATACATACACTGTCTACATGTATTTTAATATTAATATATACATAATTATATATATATATATTAATATCAAAATACACGTACAATGATATTGATTAAATATATATATAATTTTTATTATATATATATATATATAATAAAAAATAAATAAATATATAAATACGTTAAAAAATAAAATAAAAAAAATAATACAAAATAAATAGATAAAGAATATATAAACATGCGAAATTTCGTTCTAACTGTATTTTAAAATTAATATATATATATTGATATCAAAATACATGTAGAACGAAATAATATATATATCTATATACATAAGTATATACGTATATATCACTAAATATATACCTATATATAAATAAAAATAATAAAAAAAAATTATATACATATATATGCACACATATAAAGCAAAGTGAAGATGGGAAGCACTCCAAGGACTTCTTTAAAATATAACCTTTATTCGATCCAAAATAAAACGGTCAACGTTTCAGCCCGATATACTCAGGCTTTCCTCAGGACACCATATGCACACATATATATATACACACCTATATATATAATAATTCTACGCATATATTTATGTAATAATTTTACATAATTAGGTCATTTTATTAATTACAATTAGCGGGACCTGCCTGACAACCCATGCTGAAACTATAGGGAATTTAATTTGCTAGCACTATATTTAACCCTGTAACTTTCAAAGACACCATAAAACCTGTACATGGGGGGTACTGTTTTACTCGGAAGACTTCGCTGAACACAAATATTAGTGTTTCAAAACAGTAAAATATATTACAACGACGATATCGTCAGTGACAGTGACATTTTTTGCATTTTTCACACACAAATGGCACTTACACTGACGATATAATTATTGTGATACGTTTTACTGTTTTGAAACACTAATATTTGTGTTCAGCGAAGTCTCCTGAGTATAACAGTACCCCTCATGTACAGGTTTTATGGTGTTTTCAAAAGTTACAGAGTCAAATATAAGGTTTGCATTTCAGTTTTTTCACATTAAAATTCGCCAGGTTGCCTTTGAGACCGTATGGTAGCCCAGGAATGAAAATTATCTCCATGATGGCATACCATTTGCAATAGTAGACAACCCAGGGTATTGCAAATAGGGTATGTTTTTTTTTTTTAGTAGCCACTTAGTCACAAACACTGGCCAAAATTTGCGTTCAAATTAGTTTTTTGCATTTTCAAATATTAACACTAACTTTGGCCAGTGTTTGTGACCAAGTGGCTACTAAAAAAAACTGGACATACTCCATTTGCAATACCTTGAGTTGTCTACTTTTGCAAATGGTATGCCATCATGGGGGTAATTCTTATTTCTGGGCTACCATATGGTCTCAAAGGCAACGTAACCAATCTGGCGAATTTCAATGTGAAAAAACTGAAATATGTAACATGCTATATTTGACCCTGTAACTTCCCAAAACACCATAAAACCTGTACATAGGAGGTACTGTTTTACACGTGAGACATCGCTGAATACAAATATGTGTATTGTATTGCAGTAAAAGCAAACAGTATTTTGACATTCACAGTTAGAATGTCACGTAGAACTAAAAAAATTAAAAAAAATCTTATTTTCTCCCATTTTTTTTATATTTTTTTCATATTAAATTATGTTCCATACCTAAATATTTGATGTTAAACGAAAGCCCTGTTTCCCCTGAATAAAATGATATATAATAAGGGTGGGTGCATTTAATATGAAAGAGGTGAATTACGGTTGGACAGACATATAGCGCAAATGCCAGGTTTTGTTTACGTTTTTTTTGGATCACAACTTGTACATTCGGCTGCGGTGTTAAGGGGTTAAGGAGAGAGCGCAGGTAACTTGTTTTTCTTTGATATATATGATTGTTTGTTTTTTTGTATTTTAATTCTAAAATAGGTTACAGCTGTTACAGGAATGCTCCTCTTATTATGTATTGAGACTGACTTTTTTTTTTTAAATTAATTTCCATGGAAGCCGTGTGTACTTACCGTAAGTTCACTATGTCATACATGTACTCCTTAACACGTACCGTGATAAATCCAAACAAAAAGGATCTTTACAGTGAGATCGATAAAGATGCGGAATTCTCTGTCTATGAAGAGTTCTTGTTATTGAATTCTATAGAGATGTTTTTAAAATGGTATGGTATTGGGTGGTTTTCTGAAAAAACAAGAATATTATAATGAATCAGCTTATAGTCAGCTAGTTGATTCAAGGATATATCAAGTCACCAATCTGCAGTGAAGAAGGAATTTTAACACTATTCGAAATCATTTTTTTCAGCATTCTTTTGGATCAACCACAAACCCAAATTTGTGAAAATGGGAACTTGATGGATCAGAGTCTTTCTTACTAAGATGTTACCATGTAAATTCGACCTTAATTATTAGTCCCGTGGAAACTTTTATCCAAGCTAAAGATGCTTGAAATCCAATGCTTTCATATATGACAAATGTATTTGGATCACAATTTTACACCAGGACTACTGCAGATCTTACAGAAACATGTGTACACGGAAGAACAGTTTATACGTGTTTCTGTAATACCTACAGTAGTGATTAGGTTAAGGAATGTTTTTTTAATAATCAAATGTTGTCTCTTGGTTAAATGTTAGAACGCGGAGTCCACCATTTCTACACTCATAGATTTATACATAACTTCTTCATTTTCTAAGACTATTTTGTGATCCCTCGCAATTATGGAGACCAGATACACAATGTGAAAATATAAGCTCTAGTAGAAAGCCTCCGTCACATATTTTTTCAATCCTCTACTATTTCCCAAGTCAGAAAATATCTGTATTTCATTAAAGCTTGTGTTGGTGAAATAGGAAAAGTTCTAATTCAGGAACAATGGCAAACTATGTTTTCTCTGATCCATTTCTCATATCTTATCTAAAAAGCAAGAGATTGCCTATGAGGTTATATCCTATTGGTATCACACCTCTGTCATCCCCTCTTATTCGGAATGTTCGGGAGATTGTTGGTCTTACTATTTTCAGGATCCATTTAGAGGATGGGTTTTTGTACAGTTGGGGAGAATGTTATGTTGAGCCCTGAAGTGGCATGTTTATATCTACCCCCGTGCGGAGAAAATATGTATTTCTATTGAAATCTCTCAACTTGCTGCGGCCTTGATTTAATATCTATTGGATAAACTTTTTAAATGATTTTATATTTTTTGATACACTTTTCACATTATTTAATATTTTGAAAAAAATGAAAAAAAAATTAGATTTTTTTTTTATATATTGTTTTTTTTTTTTCCTTTTTTTTTTTTATTATAGTGTGAAGTCCAAATGGTCCCTTACGCAGCCAGATGGTTTTACTCTGTTCGGTACTGATTCAGACTTTAGTAAATCCCCCTGACAGTATATAAAAAAAATAATAATGCCAAGTTAGTTCAAAGTGAAATTTTTAATACAAATGAAAATATTTAAACCCAGTAATAGCGTCCTTATCTAGCCTTGATAATAGGCTTGATGAAGACCCTATTAATGGATACAAATATTGCTGCTGTGAGTACACATTAAAGGACCACTATAGTGCCAGGAAAACATACTCGTTTTCCTGGCACTATAGTGCCCTGAGGGTGCCCCCACCCTCAGGGTCCCCCTCCCGCCGGGCTGGATGGAGAGGAAAGGGTTAAAACTTACCTTTATTCCAGTGCCGGGCGGGGAGCCCTCCTCCTCCTCTCCACCTCCGATCCTCCCTTTCGGCTGAATGCGCATGCGCGGCAAGAGCTGTGCTCGCATTCAGCCGGTCTCATAGGAAAGCATTTACAATTTACAATGCTTTCCTATGGACGCTTGCGTGCTCTCACTGTGATTTTCACAGTGAGAATTACGCAAGCGCCTCTAGCGGCTGTCAGTGAGACAGCCACTAGAGGATTTAGAGGCTGGCTTAACCCTTATATAAACATAGCAGTTTTGCTGAAACTGCTATGTTTATATAAAAAAGGGTTAAACCTAGCTGGACCAGGCACCCAGACCACTTCATTAAGCTGCAGTGGTCTGGGTGCCTAGAGTGGTCCTTTAAAGGGAATTTATAGGTACTGAGAAGTGTTGGACTGTTTGTATATTTCTTTTGATCTTCGGCTGGTTATTAAATGGGACCAGAGGCCGAGGAAAACCTCTTGAAAGCTGCAGTGAGCACTGGTCTAGTTTTTAATCTACTAAGCTGTTAAATCTTTGAACCACGCTATACACGTAGAATTGTGTTGAAATATCTACGAAACAACATATATCTATATTAATAATGTTAGTTAATTTTAACATGTATTGTGCTCCATCTGTTACTTACATAACTATTCCAGAAGGGGGCGCCTGTGGAAAAAAATTATTTATCCTTCACTTATTCTGCTGTTCCTTTAAAGGAGCACTATCACCATTGAGAAAACCATTTAAATTTACTTATAACTTGATTAAACCTTTTTTCATGAGATGCTGTTTTCTTTAAATTTACATAGCAGATCTATCAAATATTTCATCATATTCCAGTTCAGAAAAGGCAAAGCCAGGGCAGACATTGCAAATAAAGAGGATAACTTACATAAAATGAGGGAGACTTATCAAACATGTCTATAGTTCTTTTTTTTTTTTTTAATTTATTTTTGTTGTGCATGTTTTAACAACGAGCCTGTGCTGCCACAACAGCAGTCACACGCAAACTCATACATTTTCAAACATGGCAAGTAAAATGTCTGCCCAATTTTATATATTATGAAACAGAAATGGTAGGAGTAGCATGGTTCTGTGAGTAGACGTCATATAAACATGTTTGGTCTATATATGTCTAGGGTCCTGGCCTACTAACATTAGAAGGAGCAAGCGATGGTCGCTGAACGGCTAGCTCGCTGCAAAATATAAGATATTAAACTGTTAGAGATTAGAGTTGTTCTGCTAACTAATGAGGCAACCAGTAGCTTTTCTCAGAACATGTTACTGGACCCTTTGAATTAAATTAAATAAGTGTATAACAATTTATGCTTGACGTTGCTAGATTGGCTATGGTAGGTATTTAGATCCACATGACTAGGTACATGCTAGCTGGGTCATCGCTGTGGTCACATAAGTAGAAGGAAATCCTACATTTGCATATAACAACTGCTCTTAACATTTGCTTTATCATCCTCACAGAGTATTTGCAAAGAATAGAGGTGGCCTAAACAGTTACTTGTAAGGCATAACATAAAAGTATAAGAGTTAACACCAAGTCAAGGAAAAACAATAAAAACTTCAACATTTGCATATAGAGACTATATGAGGCATGGAGTGATTGACTCATCTGTAGCATCAAGAGTCCCGGTCAGCCAACCCCCGCAAGAGGTATGCCACAGTCCCACTCTGGTGCTTTTGTGAGTAGCCCATCAACGTAAGCCGCCTCATCCCCTTCAGCCTATGCCCACCAGGTGTACAGACCTGTCCATCTTGGGGGTGACCTGCCCGGGGTCGTCGATGGCCCGATGTTGGGGCTGTGCGTGGAGCTTCGTGTGTGCCTGGTTGTGAGGCCTCCATGGTGCCCCTAGAGGTAAGCCCCTTTGCGGGTGTGAGGCATGGGAGTGTGGGTGACCCCTCTTGTGCTGTGGTGCCGATCGTTCCCGATTTCCAACAGGGTCTCTTCAAGAGCGGTGTTGCTGGGGAGATTCCTGCTTTTGCTGTGAGGCTGAGTTGGGCTTTGGCACTCGGAGAGGTATTCTTGAGTGTCGTCGGGTTCGGGCTCCGGTTAGCCGGGGGCTTCTCTGGGCTTGTGGGTGTCGGGCTGGCTTCCGCATGGAGCAGGCCTTGCGCCTGTATGGCAGTACCGCCACTTTATTTGTCGGTTTCGCATGAGTGGGTAGCCGGTGTGCCCGGAGTTTCAGGTGGAGCCAGAATGCTTGCCAGAACTTTTCAAAGGAGGCCCGATGGGCTCAACCTCCCTATCACTCCTTGAATTTGCATGTGCTCGTGAGGGGTGCTTGTCATCCGCCATCTTTGGAGGCCATATGGCTCCAGGGTTTTTGCCCCGACTTGTTGGCCCTGCTGAGATGAGGTCGCACCCTGTAGGGACTGGGATATCCCCCTCCGGTCCAAGGGGGGGGGGGGGGGGACGGGGCTGTGCAGAGTCTTGTGTCCGCTTGGAGCCTGGGGTCGGGAGATCGGCCGCCTCCCCCAACACCCAGGTCGTTGACCGTGTTAGGCCGCAGGCTGTTGCGCTGCGTGCTGCTACGGGTCACCCAGATCCAGGCTTTGGGAGTAGCCGAGGGTGTTTAGGGTGGCCCTCTGGTTGCCTAGGGTCGGTTTTCTCCCGGTTTGCCTTAGTGTTTCAGGTAGTTTAGCGTAGTTTAGCAGGAGCTCGTGACAAATGTGTCTAGCCATCTTGGCTGTCAGGCCCCCCCCCCCCCTATAGTTCTTTTATGTCTAATGTTCTGTCATTTTTGGCACCAAAACAAAACCCATCATCTTTTTTTATATATGCCATTTTTTTCTGCAAATTTTATTCACCTTTTTCTTATTCTAACAGAAAAGTGTTCTGTTTCACTTATCTTTTTTTCCACCAATCTAAATTTGGTGGTTTTCTGAAACTATAAAGAAATCTTTCTTTCTTTTTTAGATCATTATAATAAATGCAATCAACATAATGGTGACAATTGACTGTCACTTTTCAGAACACTGTGATAGTGACTGCAAGGTGCACAGAACAGATCTTCAAACATTGACTGACATTGAGATAAGGTCTAGGCACCTATTGCAGAATAAAGAGATGTGGATGTCTAACTTTATTTATTTTTGAACATATTTCTTTTCAAACTATTTTTATTGAGCAGTACCGTATATACTTGAGTATAAGCCGAGTTTCTCAGCACATTTTTTGTGCTGAAAAACCCCAACTCGGCTTATACTCGAGTCAATGTCTGTATTATGGCAATTTACATTACCATAATACAGACAGGGGGCTGTGGGGGCTGCAGAGAGTTTACTTACCTCTCCTTCAGCTCCCTCCTTCTCCGCGCCGGTCCGTTCAGCACCTCTGTCAGCTCCCAGTGTAAGTCTCGCAAGAGCCGCGGGGTCATAGTGCGGCTCTCGCGAGACTTACAGTGTAAGCTGACAGAGGTGCTAAACGGACCGGCGCGGAGGAGGAGGGAGCTGACAGGAGTTGCAGGAGAGGTAAGTGCTCTCTGCCAGCACCCCTACCCCCCCCCTGAACTGCCAATGCCACTGGACCATCAGGGAGTGAGAGCCCCCCTCCCTGCCATGTATCAAGCAGGGAGGGGGGACCAAAATAAAAAAATATAATAATAAAATATTAAAAATAATAATATTAAAAAAGAAAAATAATAATAATAAAAAAATTAATATAACAAAAAAAATTACAATTATAATAATTTAAAAAAAAATGCCCACCCCCCCACCAAGGCTCTGCATCACACTCTGCATCACACACACTGCACTCATACACACACACTGCATTCACACACACACACTGCACTCATACACACACACACTGCATTCATACACATACTGCACTCATACACACTCTGCATCACACACACACACACACTGCACTCATACACACACACTGCATTCACACACACACACACTGCACTCATACACACACACACTGCATTCATACACACACTGCACTCATACACACTGCATCACACACACACACTGCACTCATATACACACACTGCATTCACACACACACACTGCACTCATACACACACACTGCACTCATACACACACACACTGCATTCATACACACACTGCACTCATACACACTGCATCACACACACACACACTGCACTCATACACACACACTGCATTCACACACACACTGCACTCATACACACACTGCACTCATACACACACACACTGCACTCATACACACACTGCACTCATACACACAAACTGCACTCATACACACACACTGCACTCATACACTGCACTCATACACACACACTGCACTCATACACGCACTCATACACACACACTGCACTCATACACGCACTCATACACACACACTGCACTCATACACACACTGCACTCATACACACTGCACTCATACACATACTGCACTCATACACACACACTGCACTCATGCACACACACTGCACTCATGCACACACACTGCACTCATACACACACACTGCACTCATACACACACACTGCATTCATTATATACACACACTGTAAATAAATATTCAATTCACATAATTTTTTTAGGATCTAATTTTATTTAGAAATTTACCATTAGCTGCTGCATTTCCCACCCTAGTCTTATACTCGAGTCAATAAGTTTTCCCAGTTTTTGGGGGTAAAATTAGCGGCCTCGGCTTATATTCGGGTCGTCTTATACTCGAGTATATACGGAATTTTAAAAAAACATATTTCACATTAATTTGGTATATAAATAAATCAATATTTAACAATAGAAATGGGTACTATCCAAATATATAATAATAAAATAGTGGAATTTTAAAAATATAATACAGAGAGTAATATAACCAATTGTATGTTTAAATACATTGTATATCAATATGTAACAGGTCGTGTGGAATTTTCTGCAAGAGAAACTCTCTACTTATATCATTTTCCCAGGCGTCCCAATCAAACTGCAATTTCACTTTTTGAGGTGAGGGTTGCCAGAACGCCAGTTCATACCTTTTGTTATCAAGCACTAAAATCCGTGCTTCCTTAATTGATGGTAAAGTAGTAGACTCCCAATAACAAGGTATGATCGACGTGGCCGCAATAAGAATGTGGCCTACCATGATTCTTTCTAATTTACTTGATGTCTTAGGGATATTTTTGAACGGATTTATCTTTTTAATCAGTAAATGTATTCCCAGCCATTACAGTTGCAATTTTGCACAGTGCCACCATATATGTGAAAGAGTACCAAAGCCTCCACAACCCCTCCAACACCTATCTGAATATTTTGTGTTCATTTTGTGAAGTCTAGAAGGGGTGAGGAGCCACCGGTATATAATTTTGTAGTGATTTTCTATATGGTTGGAACACTGTGTGATCCCTTTGAGAGATGATGTGAATGCAATCCATTCCTCCAGGTCCCATTGCAGACCCAAATCTTTTTCCCAGGATAGAATATAATCTGGTTTTGGATCTTGAACTGAAAAAAAATAAGAAGAACATAAGGAGATCATATATTTTTTATTTGGGTGAAATAAATAAAAAAAAATTTAAGGTTCAACATTTTTACTTTTTCAAATTTGTAGTCAAGATTGGGGAAGTCAGATTGCTCTTGTAAGATCTCAGTAGTTGCGGAGTACCGGGGGGCCCAACTATCGTCCAAATCATATTTAATTTAAAAAATTTCAAACAACATTAGTGAATCATTGTTAAAAAAAAATTCAATATTGTTTATGAATTTGGAGCTCCAATCAGTCAAATCTATTTGTGGATAATAATGATTTAGGATAGAAAGCAGCATAGCTATTGACCACGACAAGTTGGGTTTTAAATTTTTAAACAATACATTCCAAGCTTTTAATGAGATTTCCGTTGATGGAAACATTGCAGATAATTTAGGTCTTTTAGAAATAGGGAGCCAAATTAATTATTTAATCGACTATGGGTGTAATTTTTCTGTTTCCATCTCTAACCATCTTGGTTTATGTGAATCTAAATTAAATTTAATAGCAGCTTTTTCCCTTCATTTTGGCAAATATTCAGATAATGGAAGTCAATATAGTAACGAGAGTAACCAGAAATTAAACTTAAAGGAAGAATATAGGGTCAGGAACACAAACATGTATTACTGACCCTAAAGTGTTAAAAACACCATCTATACCCCATGCCTCCCCTCCCTTCCCCCCTTAAATATAGTATAATTAGTATAATCTTACCTTTATTCCAGTCTGCTGCTGGCTCTGTCCCTGATCTGCCTGCTTGGCTAACATCATCAGAAGTGGTGATCTCAGCCAATTACAATGATTTCCAATAGAAAGGCATTGGTTTGGCTGAGCTTGTCAAAGAGGCAGACCTGTGCAGAGCCAGCAGAAGCCAAACAAAGCCCTGGTCAATCAGCATCTCCTCTTAGAGATGCATTGAATCAATCATTCTCTATGAGGAAAGTTTAGTGTCTCCATGCAGAGGGTGGAGACACTGAATGGCAGTCACAATATGCAGGACTGCCCCCAAGAAGCACCTCTGAGAAGTGGCTATTGGTGTAAATGTTGCTTTTTCTCTGAAAACATAGTATTTACTGCAAAAAGCCTGAAGGGAATGATTCTACTCACCAGAAGAAATGCAATAAGCTGTAGTTGTTCTGGTGACTATAGTGTCCCTTTAACCTTTATTGAAAAATAACAAATTTAAAATTTAATATTTTTAAAAGTCATTTACTAAAGTGAGAATTCATTGTGAATTCAAAGTGAATTTAAAATTGAAGTCAAAAATAGCCAAACTGGAAAAAGTCTCTGTGACATATGCTCCTTCCCACGAACATTTGCCACGGGCTCCCGAAGGAGTGTGAAAGCCACGGGCTTCTGGAGGAGTGTGAAAGCCAGCCTCCCGCCCACTGGGACACCGTTTGAGATCTATCCTGCCCAGCCGCCATTAGCAGATTTCCCGGGGTGTCCCTGGTTCGACACTTTCCCTTCATGCGAATGGAACCATAGCTCTCTGGTGGCTGTTCGCATGAACTAAACCTACGAATAGTCCGCAGCGTTACTTTGCCCCGACCGCAATGGAACGAATTTCAGCATGAGGACTTTATGAGTTCTCAGTCACCTCAGCTGGACTTAGCTGAGAATTTTATGGAACTGTTTTGTGAGGTGACTATGCGGTTCCCAGACAACTTGGTTCGCGGTTTTGAACCACTTTGAAATCCGCAAGGAGAGCGCTTTTTGGAGGAAATGTGCCTGAGACTAAGGGGAACAAACACTACCTAAAAGCCAGCTGGAGCACCCAGTACTGTGGCCGCTGGAGCCCCCAAAAGTTGACCAGCAAAAGCACCGAACGCCCTGGAACTATTTCAGGCATAGGATCATGTGTGCGGCCGGTCAAAACTTTAACATGGTGGCGTTTCCTCTACACTGCATTGATCTGAGAGCTATTTCGAGAACCTGGGCACTCAGATCAGGGCTATTTCAAGATGTATTATTTGTGAGGTTATGTTTTTATTATGTTTTGAGGTACTTTCATGTTTTTATTTTTTTGTGTTTGGCTCTCTGTTCCTGGGAGATAATTAGCTTACCGGTTGTGACGAACTGAACCTCATCACGTGTTCTTGCAGGGGCCTGCTGACCAGACTCTTACCAAAAGACTATTGGCCCTTTAAAAACCTATGTGAACAGACTTGGTTCGTGGGATTTTATATTTGGGTCGGGAACCGAACAGCCGCACGAACCAGAGACCACTCTGGAGCTTGCTAACCCTAATTGCTACTTTGTAGCAATTTCCACCCCAGTGTTCTAAGTGTTCGTCTGGGTGGACGCATTTCCTATGGATGACCACAAGGTGGCGGCCATCTTGTGCGCATGAAAACAGGCAGTGGTGTTTGGTCGTCGAGTCCATGGAATTATTTTCGGACACTGAAACTCCCGAACACCGCTGGACTTCCATGATCGCCTGTGTTCGGTTTTATAGCACTTAGGAAGACACTGTTCCATGGAAACGTTCCCACGGACAAGGGGAACAAGCTCCAGGGTAAGACTATTGACTATGTTTGGTAGTTTGTTTGTTTTTAAACTACCGAACTAGACCGAACGCAAGCCCTGATTCTCTGGAACTGTTTTGGGCGTGGGACCATGCGTACGGTCGGTCAAATTATATATAATAAAAAATAAATAAATATATAAATACGTTAAAAAATAAAATAAAAAAAATAATACAAAATAAATAGATAAAGAATATATAAACATGCGAAATTTCGTTCTAACTGTATTTTAAAATTAATATATATATATTGATATCAAAATACATGTAGAACGAAATAATATATATATCTATATACATAAGTATATACGTATATATCACTAAATATATACCTATATATAAATAAAAATAATAAAAAAAAATTATATACATATATATGCACACATATAAAGCAAAGTGAAGATGGGAAGCACTCCAAGGACTTCTTTAAAATATAACCTTTATTCGATCCAAAATAAAACGGTCAACGTTTCAGCCCGATATACTCAGGCTTTCCTCAGGACACCATATGCACACATATATATATACACACCTATATATATAATAATTCTACGCATATATTTATGTAATAATTTTACATAATTAGGTCATTTTATTAATTACAATTAGCGGGACCTGCCTGACAACCCATGCTGAAACTATAGGGAATTTAATTTGCTAGCACTATATTTAACCCTGTAACTTTCAAAGACACCATAAAACCTGTACATGGGGGGTACTGTTTTACTCGGAAGACTTCGCTGAACACAAATATTAGTGTTTCAAAACAGTAAAATATATTACAACGACGATATCGTCAGTGACAGTGACATTTTTTGCATTTTTCACACACAAATGGCACTTACACTGACGATATAATTATTGTGATACGTTTTACTGTTTTGAAACACTAATATTTGTGTTCAGCGAAGTCTCCTGAGTATAACAGTACCCCTCATGTACAGGTTTTATGGTGTTTTCAAAAGTTACAGAGTCAAATATAAGGTTTGCATTTCAGTTTTTTCACATTAAAATTCGCCAGGTTGCCTTTGAGACCGTATGGTAGCCCAGGAATGAAAATTATCTCCATGATGGCATACCATTTGCAATAGTAGACAACCCAGGGTATTGCAAATAGGGTATGTTTTTTTTTTTTAGTAGCCACTTAGTCACAAACACTGGCCAAAATTTGCGTTCAAATTAGTTTTTTGCATTTTCAAATATTAACACTAACTTTGGCCAGTGTTTGTGACCAAGTGGCTACTAAAAAAAACTGGACATACTCCATTTGCAATACCTTGAGTTGTCTACTTTTGCAAATGGTATGCCATCATGGGGGTAATTCTTATTTCTGGGCTACCATATGGTCTCAAAGGCAACGTAACCAATCTGGCGAATTTCAATGTGAAAAAACTGAAATATGTAACATGCTATATTTGACCCTGTAACTTCCCAAAACACCATAAAACCTGTACATAGGAGGTACTGTTTTACACGTGAGACATCGCTGAATACAAATATGTGTATTGTATTGCAGTAAAAGCAAACAGTATTTTGACATTCACAGTTAGAATGTCACGTAGAACTAAAAAAATTAAAAAAAATCTTATTTTCTCCCATTTTTTTTATATTTTTTTCATATTAAATTATGTTCCATACCTAAATATTTGATGTTAAACGAAAGCCCTGTTTCCCCTGAATAAAATGATATATAATAAGGGTGGGTGCATTTAATATGAAAGAGGTGAATTACGGTTGGACAGACATATAGCGCAAATGCCAGGTTTTGTTTACGTTTTTTTTGGATCACAACTTGTACATTCGGCTGCGGTGTTAAGGGGTTAAGGAGAGAGCGCAGGTAACTTGTTTTTCTTTGATATATATGATTGTTTGTTTTTTTGTATTTTAATTCTAAAATAGGTTACAGCTGTTACAGGAATGCTCCTCTTATTATGTATTGAGACTGACTTTTTTTTTTTAAATTAATTTCCATGGAAGCCGTGTGTACTTACCGTAAGTTCACTATGTCATACATGTACTCCTTAACACGTACCGTGATAAATCCAAACAAAAAGGATCTTTACAGTGAGATCGATAAAGATGCGGAATTCTCTGTCTATGAAGAGTTCTTGTTATTGAATTCTATAGAGATGTTTTTAAAATGGTATGGTATTGGGTGGTTTTCTGAAAAAACAAGAATATTATAATGAATCAGCTTATAGTCAGCTAGTTGATTCAAGGATATATCAAGTCACCAATCTGCAGTGAAGAAGGAATTTTAACACTATTCGAAATCATTTTTTTCAGCATTCTTTTGGATCAACCACAAACCCAAATTTGTGAAAATGGGAACTTGATGGATCAGAGTCTTTCTTACTAAGATGTTACCATGTAAATTCGACCTTAATTATTAGTCCCGTGGAAACTTTTATCCAAGCTAAAGATGCTTGAAATCCAATGCTTTCATATATGACAAATGTATTTGGATCACAATTTTACACCAGGACTACTGCAGATCTTACAGAAACATGTGTACACGGAAGAACAGTTTATACGTGTTTCTGTAATACCTACAGTAGTGATTAGGTTAAGGAATGTTTTTTTAATAATCAAATGTTGTCTCTTGGTTAAATGTTAGAACGCGGAGTCCACCATTTCTACACTCATAGATTTATACATAACTTCTTCATTTTCTAAGACTATTTTGTGATCCCTCGCAATTATGGAGACCAGATACACAATGTGAAAATATAAGCTCTAGTAGAAAGCCTCCGTCACATATTTTTTCAATCCTCTACTATTTCCCAAGTCAGAAAATATCTGTATTTCATTAAAGCTTGTGTTGGTGAAATAGGAAAAGTTCTAATTCAGGAACAATGGCAAACTATGTTTTCTCTGATCCATTTCTCATATCTTATCTAAAAAGCAAGAGATTGCCTATGAGGTTATATCCTATTGGTATCACACCTCTGCCATCCCCTCTTATTCGGAATGTTCGGGAGATTGTTGGTCTTACTATTTTCAGGATCCATTTAGAGGATGGGTTTTTGTACAGTTGGGGAGAATGTTATGTTGAGCCCTGAAGTGGCATGTTTATATCTACCCCCGTGCGGAGAAAATATGTATTTCTATTGAAATCTCTCAACTTGCTGCGGCCTTGATTTAATATCTATTGGATAAACTTTTTAAATGATTTTATATTTTTTGATACACTTTTCACATTATTTAATATTTTGAAAAAAATGAAAAAAAAATTAGATTTTTTTTTATATATTGTTTTTTTTTTTTTCCTTTTTTTTTTTATTATAGTGTGAAGTCCAAATGGTCCCTTACGCAGCCAGATGGTTTTACTCTGTTCGGTACTGATTCAGACTTTAGTAAATCCCCCTGACAGTATATAAAAAAAATAATAATGCCAAGTTAGTTCAAAGTGAAATTTTTAATACAAATGAAAATATTTAAACCCAGTAATAGCGTCCTTATCTAGCCTTGATAATAGGCTTGATGAAGACCCTATTAATGGATACAAATATTGCTGCTGTGAGTACACATTAAAGGACCACTATAGTGCCAGGAAAACATACTCGTTTTCCTGGCACTATAGTGCCCTGAGGGTGCCCCCACCCTCAGGGTCCCCCTCCCGCCGGGCTGGATGGAGAGGAAAGGGTTAAAACTTACCTTTATTCCAGTGCCGGGCGGGGAGCCCTCCTCCTCCTCTCCACCTCCGATCCTCCCTTTCGGCTGAATGCGCATGCGCGGCAAGAGCTGTGCTCGCATTCAGCCGGTCTCATAGGAAAGCATTTACAATTTACAATGCTTTCCTATGGACGCTTGCGTGCTCTCACTGTGATTTTCACAGTGAGAATTACGCAAGCGCCTCTAGCGGCTGTCAGTGAGACAGCCACTAGAGGATTTAGAGGCTGGCTTAACCCTTATATAAACATAGCAGTTTTGCTGAAACTGCTATGTTTATATAAAAAAGGGTTAAACCTAGCTGGACCAGGCACCCAGACCACTTCATTAAGCTGCAGTGGTCTGGGTGCCTAGAGTGGTCCTTTAAAGGGAATTTATAGGTACTGAGAAGTGTTGGACTGTTTGTATATTTCTTTTGATCTTCGGCTGGTTATTAAATGGGACCAGAGGCCGAGGAAAACCTCTTGAAAGCTGCAGTGAGCACTGGTCTAGTTTTTAATCTACTAAGCTGTTAAATCTTTGAACCACGCTATACACGTAGAATTGTGTTGAAATATCTACGAAACAACATATATCTATATTAATAATGTTAGTTAATTTTAACATGTATTGTGCTCCATCTGTTACTTACATAACTATTCCAGAAGGGGGCGCCTGTGGAAAAAAATTATTTATCCTTCACTTATTCTGCTGTTCCTTTAAAGGAGCACTATCACCATTGAGAAAACCATTTAAATTTACTTATAACTTGATTAAACCTTTTTTCATGAGATGCTGTTTTCTTTAAATTTACATAGCAGATCTATCAAATATTTCATCATATTCCAGTTCAGAAAAGGCAAAGCCAGGGCAGACATTGCAAATAAAGAGGATAACTTACATAAAATGAGGGAGACTTATCAAACATGTCTATAGTTCTTTTTTTTTTTTTTAATTTATTTTTGTTGTGCATGTTTTAACAACGAGCCTGTGCTGCCACAACAGCAGTCACACGCAAACTCATACATTTTCAAACATGGCAAGTAAAATGTCTGCCCAATTTTATATATTATGAAACAGAAATGGTAGGAGTAGCATGGTTCTGTGAGTAGACGTCATATAAACATGTTTGGTCTATATATGTCTAGGGTCCTGGCCTACTAACATTAGAAGGAGCAAGCGATGGTCGCTGAACGGCTAGCTCGTTGCAAAATATAAGATATTAAACTGTTAGAGATTAGAGTTGTTCTGCTAACTAATGAGGCAACCAGTAGCTTTTCTCAGAACATGTTACTGGACCCTTTGAATTAAATTAAATAAGTGTATAACAATTTATGCTTGACGTTGCTAGATTGGCTATGGTAGGTATTTAGATCCACATGACTAGGTACATGCTAGCTGGGTCATCGCTGTGGTCACATAAGTAGAAGGAAATCCTACATTTGCATATAACAACTGCTCTTAACATTTGCTTTATCATCCTCACAGAGTATTTGCAAAGAA
Source organism: Pelobates fuscus (assembly GCF_036172605.1). Lineage (NCBI taxonomy): Eukaryota > Metazoa > Chordata > Amphibia > Anura > Pelobatidae > Pelobates > Pelobates fuscus. The sequence continues at coordinate 29,989,716 of NC_086317.1, forward strand.
TAGAGGTGGCCTAAACAGTTACTTGTAAGGCATAACATAAAAGTATAAGAGTTAACACCAAGTCAAGGAAAAACAATAAAAACTTCAACATTTGCATATAGAGACTATATGAGGCATGGAGTGATTGACTCATCTGTAGCATCAAGAGTCCCGGTCAGCCAACCCCCGCAAGAGGTATGCCACAGTCCCACTCTGGTGCTTTTGTGAGTAGCCCATCAACGTAAGCCGCCTCATCCCCTTCAGCCTATGCCCACCAGGTGTACAGACCTGTCCATCTTGGGGGTGACCTGCCCGGGGTCGTCGATGGCCCGATGTTGGGGCTGTGCGTGGAGCTTCGTGTGTGCCTGGTTGTGAGGCCTCCATGGTGCCCCTAGAGGTAAGCCCCTTTGCGGGTGTGAGGCATGGGAGTGTGGGTGACCCCTCTTGTGCTGTGGTGCCGATCGTTCCCGATTTCCAACAGGGTCTCTTCAAGAGCGGTGTTGCTGGGGAGATTCCTGCTTTTGCTGTGAGGCTGAGTTGGGCTTTGGCACTCGGAGAGGTATTCTTGAGTGTCGTCGGGTTCGGGCTCCGGTTAGCCGGGGGCTTCTCTGGGCTTGTGGGTGTCGGGCTGGCTTCCGCATGGAGCAGGCCTTGCGCCTGTATGGCAGTACCGCCACTTTATTTGTCGGTTTCGCATGAGTGGGTAGCCGGTGTGCCCGGAGTTTCAGGTGGAGCCAGAATGCTTGCCAGAACTTTTCAAAGGAGGCCCGATGGGCTCAACCTCCCTATCACTCCTTGAATTTGCATGTGCTTGTGAGGGGTGCTTGTCATCCGCCATCTTTGGAGGCCATATGGCTCCAGGGTTTTTGCCCCGACTTGTTGGCCCTGCTGAGATGAGGTCGCACCCTGTAGGGACTGGGATATCCCCCTCCGGTCCAAGGGGGGGGGGGGGGGGGGGCTGTGCAGAGTCTTGTGTCCGCTTGGAGCCTGGGGTCGGGAGATCGGCCGCCTCCCCCAACACCCAGGTCGTTGACCGTGTTAGGCCGCAGGCTGTTGCGCTGCGTGCTGCTACGGGTCACCCAGATCCAGGCTTTGGGAGTAGCCGAGGGTGTTTAGGGTGGCCCTCTGGTTGCCTAGGGTCGGTTTTCTCCCGGTTTGCCTTAGTGTTTCAGGTAGTTTAGCGTAGTTTAGCAGGAGCTCGTGACAAATGTGTCTAGCCATCTTGGCTGTCAGGCCCCGCCCCCCCCCTATAGTTCTTTTATGTCTAATGTTCTGTCATTTTTGGCACCAAAACAAAACCCATCATCTTTTTTTATATATGCCATTTTTTTCTGCAAATTTTATTCACCTTTTTCTTATTCTAACAGAAAAGTGTTCTGTTTCACTTATCTTTTTTTCCACCAATCTAAATTTGGTGGTTTTCTGAAACTATAAAGAAATCTTTCTTTCTTTTTTAGATCATTATAATAAATGCAATCAACATAATGGTGACAATTGACTGTCACTTTTCAGAACACTGTGATAGTGACTGCAAGGTGCACAGAACAGATCTTCAAACATTGACTGACATTGAGATAAGGTCTAGGCACCTATTGCAGAATAAAGAGATGTGGATGTCTAACTTTATTTATTTTTGAACATATTTCTTTTCAAACTATTTTTATTGAGCAGTACCGTATATACTTGAGTATAAGCCGAGTTTCTCAGCACATTTTTTGTGCTGAAAAACCCCAACTCGGCTTATACTCGAGTCAATGTCTGTATTATGGCAATTTACATTACCATAATACAGACAGGGGGCTGTGGGGGCTGCAGAGAGTTTACTTACCTCTCCTTCAGCTCCCTCCTTCTCCGCGCCGGTCCGTTCAGCACCTCTGTCAGCTCCCAGTGTAAGTCTCGCAAGAGCCGCGGGGTCATAGTGCGGCTCTCGCGAGACTTACAGTGTAAGCTGACAGAGGTGCTAAACGGACCGGCGCGGAGGAGGAGGGAGCTGACAGGAGTTGCAGGAGAGGTAAGTGCTCTCTGCCAGCACCCCTACCCCCCCCCCTGAACTGCCAATGCCACTGGACCATCAGGGAGTGAGAGCCCCCCTCCCTGCCATGTATCAAGCAGGGAGGGGGGACCAAAATAAAAAAATATAATAATAAAATATTAAAAATAATAATATTAAAAAAGAAAAATAATAATAATAAAAAAATTAATATAACAAAAAAAATTACAATTATAATAATTTAAAAAAAAATGCCCACCCCCCCACCAAGGCTCTGCATCACACTCTGCATCACACACACTGCACTCATACACACACACTGCATTCACACACACACACTGCACTCATACACACACACACTGCATTCATACACATACTGCACTCATACACACTCTGCATCACACACACACACACACTGCACTCATACACACACACTGCATTCACACACACACACACTGCACTCATACACACACACACTGCATTCATACACACACTGCACTCATACACACTGCATCACACACACACACTGCACTCATATACACACACTGCATTCACACACACACACTGCACTCATACACACACACTGCACTCATACACACACACACTGCATTCATACACACACTGCACTCATACACACTGCATCACACACACACACACTGCACTCATACACACACACTGCATTCACACACACACTGCACTCATACACACACTGCACTCATACACACACACACTGCACTCATACACACACTGCACTCATACACACAAACTGCACTCATACACACACACTGCACTCATACACTGCACTCATACACACACACTGCACTCATACACGCACTCATACACACACACTGCACTCATACACGCACTCATACACACACACTGCACTCATACACACACTGCACTCATACACACTGCACTCATACACATACTGCACTCATACACACACACTGCACTCATGCACACACACTGCACTCATGCACACACACTGCACTCATACACACACACTGCACTCATACACACACACTGCATTCATTATATACACACACTGTAAATAAATATTCAATTCACATAATTTTTTTAGGATCTAATTTTATTTAGAAATTTACCATTAGCTGCTGCATTTCCCACCCTAGTCTTATACTCGAGTCAATAAGTTTTCCCAGTTTTTGGGGGTAAAATTAGCGGCCTCGGCTTATATTCGGGTCGTCTTATACTCGAGTATATACGGAATTTTAAAAAAACATATTTCACATTAATTTGGTATATAAATAAATCAATATTTAACAATAGAAATGGGTACTATCCAAATATATAATAATAAAATAGTGGAATTTTACAAATATAATACAGAGAGTAATATAACCAATTGTATGTTTAAATACATTGTATATCAATATGTAACAGGTCGTGTGGAATTTTCTGCAAGAGAAACTCTCTACTTATATCATTTTCCCAGGCGTCCCAATCAAACTGCAATTTCACTTTTTGAGGTGAGGGTTGCCAGAACGCCAGTTCATACCTTTTGTTATCAAGCACTAAAATCAGTGCTTCCTTAATTGATGGTAAAGTAGTAGACTCCCAATAACAAGGTATGATCGACGTGGCCGCAATAAGAATGTGGCCTACCATGATTCTTTCTAATTTACTTGATGTCTTAGGGATATTTTTGAACGGATTTATCTTTTTAATCAGTAAATGTATTCCCAGCCATTACAGTTGCAATTTTGCACAGTGCCACCATATATGTGAAAGAGTACCAAAGCCTCCACAACCCCTCCAACACCTATCTGAATATTTTGTGTTCATTTTGTGAAGTCTAGAAGGGGTGAGGAGCCACCGGTATATAATTTTGTAGTGATTTTCTATATGGTTGGAACACTGTGTGATCCCTTTGAGAGATGATGTGAATGCAATCCATTCCTCCAGGTCCCATTGCAGACCCAAATCTTTTTCCCAGGATAGAATATAATCTGGTTTTGGATCTTGAACTGAAAAAAAATAAGAAGAACATAAGGAGATCATATATTTTTTATTTGGGTGAAATAAATAAAAAAAAATTTAAGGTTCAACATTTTTACTTTTTCAAATTTGTAGTCAAGATTGGGGAAGTCAGATTGCTCTTGTAAGATCTCAGTAGTTGCGGAGTACCGGGGGGCCCAACTATCGTCCAAATCATATTTAATTTAAAAAATTTCAAACAACATTAGTGAATCATTGTTAAAAAAAAATTCAATATTGTTTATGAATTTGGAGCTCCAATCAGTCAAATCTATTTGTGGATAATAATGATTTAGGATAGAAAGCAGCATAGCTATTGACCACGACAAGTTGGGTTTTAAATTTTTAAACAATACATTCCAAGCTTTTAATGAGATTTCCGTTGATGGAAACATTGCAGATAATTTAGGTCTTTTAGAAATAGGGAGCCAAATTAATTATTTAATCGACTATGGGTGTAATTTTTCTGTTTCCATCTCTAACCATCTTGGTTTATGTGAATCTAAATTAAATTTAATAGCAGCTTTTTCCCTTCATTTTGGCAAATATTCAGATAATGGAAGTCAATATAGTAACGAGAGTAACCAGAAATTAAACTTAAAGGAAGAATATAGGGTCAGGAACACAAACATGTATTACTGACCCTAAAGTGTTAAAAACACCATCTATACCCCATGCCTCCCCTCCCTTCCCCCCTTAAATATAGTATAATTAGTATAATCTTACCTTTATTCCAGTCTGCTGCTGGCTCTGTCCCTGATCTGCCTGCTTGGCTAACATCATCAGAAGTGGTGATCTCAGCCAATTACAATGATTTCCAATAGAAAGGCATTGGTTTGGCTGAGCTTGTCAAAGAGGCAGACCTGTGCAGAGCCAGCAGAAGCCAAACAAAGCCCTGGTCAATCAGCATCTCCTCTTAGAGATGCATTGAATCAATCATTCTCTATGAGGAAAGTTTAGTGTCTCCATGCAGAGGGTGGAGACACTGAATGGCAGTCACAATATGCAGGACTGCCCCCAAGAAGCACCTCTGAGAAGTGGCTATTGGTGTAAATGTTGCTTTTTCTCTGAAAACATAGTATTTACTGCAAAAAGCCTGAAGGGAATGATTCTACTCACCAGAAGAAATGCAATAAGCTGTAGTTGTTCTGGTGACTATAGTGTCCCTTTAACCTTTATTGAAAAATAACAAATTTAAAATTTAATATTTTTAAAAGTCATTTACTAAAGTGAGAATTCATTGTGAATTCAAAGTGAATTTAAAATTGAAGTCAAAAATAGCCAAACTGGAAAAAGTCTCTGTGACATATGCTCCTTCCCACGAACATTTGCCACGGGCTCCCGAAGGAGTGTGAAAGCCACGGGCTTCTGGAGGAGTGTGAAAGCCAGCCTCCCGCCCACTGGGACACCGTTTGAGATCTATCCTGCCCAGCCGCCATTAGCAGATTTCCCGGGGTGTCCCTGGTTCGACACTTTCCCTTCATGCGAATGGAACCATAGCTCTCTGGTGGCTGTTCGCATGAACTAAACCTACGAATAGTCCGCAGCGTTACTTTGCCCCGACCGCAATGGAACGAATTTCAGCATGAGGACTTTATGAGTTCTCAGTCACCTCAGCTGGACTTAGCTGAGAATTTTATGGAACTGTTTTGTGAGGTGACTATGCGGTTCCCAGACAACTTGGTTCGCGGTTTTGAACCACTTTGAAATCCGCAAGGAGAGCGCTTTTTGGAGGAAATGTGCCTGAGACTAAGGGGAACAAACACTACCTAAAAGCCAGCTGGAGCACCCAGTACTGTGGCCGCTGGAGCCCCCAAAAGTTGACCAGCAAAAGCACCGAACGCCCTGGAACTATTTCAGGCATAGGATCATGTGTGCGGCCGGTCAAAACTTTAACATGGTGGCGTTTCCTCTACACTGCATTGATCTGAGAGCTATTTCGAGAACCTGGGCACTCAGATCAGGGCTATTTCAAGATGTATTATTTGTGAGGTTATGTTTTTATTATGTTTTGAGGTACTTTCATGTTTTTATTTTTTTGTGTTTGGCTCTCTGTTCCTGGGAGATAATTAGCTTACCGGTTGTGACGAACTGAACCTCATCACGTGTTCTTGCAGGGGCCTGCTGACCAGACTCTTACCAAAAGACTATTGGCCCTTTAAAAACCTATGTGAACAGACTTGGTTCGTGGGATTTTATATTTGGGTCGGGAACCGAACAGCCGCACGAACCAGAGACCACTCTGGAGCTTGCTAACCCTAATTGCTACTTTGTAGCAATTTCCACCCCAGTGTTCTAAGTGTTCGTCTGGGTGGACGCATTTCCTATGGATGACCACAAGGTGGCGGCCATCTTGTGCGCATGAAAACAGGCAGTGGTGTTTGGTCGTCGAGTCCATGGAATTATTTTCGGACACTGAAACTCCCGAACACCGCTGGACTTCCATGATCGCCTGTGTTCGGTTTTATAGCACTTAGGAAGACACTGTTCCATGGAAACGTTCCCACGGACAAGGGGAACAAGCTCCAGGGTAAGACTATTGACTATGTTTGGTAGTTTGTTTGTTTTTAAACTACCGAACTAGACCGAACGCAAGCCCTGATTCTCTGGAACTGTTTTGGGCGTGGGACCATGCGTACGGTCGGTCAAATTATGGCTTCCAGGAAATTCCTGAACCCCTGAACCAATCTGGGTGATTTTTTTGGATATGTTGGTTACCCATATCAGGGCTATCAGGGGATGTAACTTTTGTGGGGATGTTGTGTGTTTTAAGGTATTTTTGGAGTTTTATAAACTATATGTTTTCTGTGCCTGGCGATAATTGAGTTTAATACAGTGTTGACTCAATTATCTCCCAGGCATAGGGGAGGGATAGACCTATTTTGTATCGGAGTGTCCTTGACCTGAGAGCCAATGTAATCATGTATATGTTTTTACTGTAGTCTACTCTCGGGTCCAGAGGGGAGTGCCCCTTGCATGGGGACCTGCATGAAAGGCCAGTTGTGGCTGCCATTAACCCCTTAAGGACACATGACATGTGTAACATGTCATGATTCCCTTTTATTCCAGAAGTTTGATCCTTAAGGGGTTAAACAGATTTTGTTTTACCCTTCATGAAGTCTAGGCACATGTTTAGGGGATTCAAGAGCTATATTCACTCTGGGGATTGCTATAATCACTATACTCCTTGGATCACAATGATTTCTCTTGTAAGAGCAGCCTGCTTCACTTTCTGGACTACGAGAGTCTACCCATAGGAAACTGTATCCTGGTCTCGTCACACCGGTCTTTAACGCAATTAACTCCCACGTCCATTCGCTGGGAGGGAATAGAGCTAGTCCGCTATCCTGTTCTAGGATGGAGAGGCTCCAGGAGGACCCCAGTCATGCCATTGTGACTGGGGCAGAAACGTTGAAGAAGCTGTCCTTGGCGGAGGTACCCAGCCGGGATACAGGGAGTTCTGCTACATACTCTGGCCTTGGTATAGTTATCCCTTGTGAGGGGTGAAGGTGGTTTGTAGGGTGGCCTAGGCATCTATGTTTTCAATTTGATATAGAGAGACCTACACCATGAAGTTCTCAATCGTTACTAGCAAGCTTTAGAAACCATCAACGGCCTAAACGCCATTAGGGCATCATGGTAGGCCCTAATGATTGTGAGCTCCCCAGCCACTGTCAACTTATCTTTAGTGGCGATCCACTTTGTTTCGGCTGGGGGGAACTGCTTGACAACCAAGGCAGTCTCACTGCTGCCAATCTGGCCCTCCTGGGACGGACATGTGATCGCAATGACAATAGCAGTTACATGGCCGCAATAGCAGTCTGCACAATTGCCTGCAGGGTGACTGTCTGGGTTGTCGGACTGAAAAAAAAGTTTTAAAAAATTAAAGCATTTAAATTATATATTATACATGTATTATATATACATATATATATATATAAAATATATTTTAAACTAATTAACATATTTCATTAATATATTATATTATTTTTATATATATATAATACATGTATAATTGCATTGTTACTGTATTTTGATATTAATATATAATTATTCTGATATATATATTTCCTGGCCATATCCATGGCAGCACAACATTGGGTAGCTCCTCCCTATCCCCATTGGACAGGAATAATAATTAAGCCGTATAAGTACCACCTCCTACCCCTCCTTCCCCAGTCTTTTTTTCCTGTCCTATCCCTAGGACATGTCGGTCTTTTAACCCTTGAAGGACACATGACATGTGTGACATGTCATGATTCCCTTTTATTCCAGAAGTTTGGTCCTTAAGGGGTTAAAGACTATTAGAAAGTTTATTTTATGGCTTACCTGAGGATTAGTTCCTCTGGCCCCTGGGGAGGGTTTTTCCTTCCTATAATCTTGCAATGACCCCAGGGGTAGCAAGTGAAGGACCATGGAATTAAGCTGGTTTTCTGATTGGATTTCCCCCCACCAGTAACAAGGTAATGACTCAAATGGATTAGTACTTACCTCCAGGATCATTTCTCCGGTAAGTGGTTTGTTTCTCCCACTCTAAGGAACCTCCTTGCACCTGTAGTGTATTCTGTGCGGCGTTCTGTGGTTCCTCTGCGCCTGCGCAGCGTTCGGGAGTTTCCTGTGCACCTGCGCGGCATTCGGGAGTCTCCTGTGCGCCTGCGCGGCATTTGTGGGCTCCGGTACGCATGCACGGCTTTCTGTAGTTTTTAGCGGCCGCGCGGCTTTTCATTTGCGCGCCCAAACTGTTCGTTTATTTCCTATTTGGGCCGTTCGCGCGTTTTTTCGATAATTTGCGCATGCACGATGACGTCAGACGCCCTTCTTAAAGCGCCAGACCTCTTTTTAGGGCAGGCTGAATTTTCATCCTTCTGGAAAGTTTTTCTGCACCATAAAGTTCCCGTGACTGTTGGTTCTTCATCTTTCCAAGTTCCTTTTTCTTCTAAAACGTAAAGTAAGTTTTTTCCCTATTATTATTTCTTATTTCTTATATTTTCTTCTTCTTGGTTTAAATTTCGCTGTTCCATCAATTATTTATAGATGGATTCTCGTTCAAGATCCAGGGAATTGGATTCTTCTCACCATAATAGGTCACAATCTAAGCAATATAGGTAAGCCATCCTTTCACACACAAAAAAAAAAAAAAAAAAGAATGGTAATGTACTAATAAGCACGTTTGGTGTATTGCAGTGCTAAAAGTACAAAGACTTCAGGATCGTCCAAAGGGAAGTCACCCAAAAGGACGCTGTGCATATCCTGTGATAACAGAGCCATAGAAGGGAAACGTCTCTGTTTGGATTGTCTCTCAGCAGCTGCAGGACCTTCTCATTCAACACCGGACATTATGCAACTTATTAAGCATGCAGTTGCCCAGGGCATCAGAGAGGTTGGAAAGACCCACAAGTGACCTTGATATTCTGAGCCCTCAGATTTGTCTCCAGGAAACTCGGAAGATGAGTTTATGGATTCAGCTTCGCTGAGAGACCTAGCTTTTTCCTCGGAGGAGGATGCTATGCCAGATCCTGACTTCCTGGTACCTGCGGAGGTGGATCATTTAATTGCACGGGTCAGAAAAACCCTCACCTTAAAGGAACCCTCGGAGGAGGAACCCTCTATGTCTAACCGCTATTTCTCTGATCTTAAAAGGAAAAGAGCGGCTTTCCCTGTGCATGCCACAATTAGTGACCTTATTAAAGAAGAATGGTCCAGATCTGACAGGAGATCATCTGCAAAAGGGAAGTTCTCCAGATTATATCCATTTGATCCCAAAGATGCAGACAAATGGGATCTTCCACCCAAAGTTGATGCTGCAGTTGTCAGACTAGCCAAGCACACTACCCCTACCTGTGGACGATGCAGGTTCCTTCAGGGATCCAATGGATCGTAAGATGGAATACTACCTTTCCAAATCCTATGTAGCCTCAGGCACGAGTCTCCACCCTGCTGTTGCTCTCACGTCAGTTAAAAGAGCCATGAAGGTTTGGCTACAAGAGCTGGAGGAGGACATTAGGAGTGGCAGGAGCCGTTCCTCCATTGTGGGTGGCCTAAGAGATATGCGTCTAGCCATTGATTTCTCATCAGAGGCAGCAGTGGATCTAGTAAGGAATCTTGCTAGAAATATGTCCTTCTCGATTTCCTCCAGACGTGCGCTTTGGCTCAGATCTTGGGCAGCCGATGCTTCCTCCAAGAATAGTTTGTGTTCTTTGCCATTCCACGGGAGTATGTTGTTTGGCAAGAATTTAGACGAATGCATTAAGAGGGCGGCTGAAGGGAATAAAGCCTTTCTACCTCAGGAGAGGAAATATAAAGGATCCTTTCGTGCCCGAAAAGAGTACCATTCCTTTCGAGACAGTAGGTCATACAAGCCGGGTAGAGAATATTCCAGATTTCAACCTGGGAAAGGAGCCCCATCTGGAAGCAGAGGAGGCAAGTCACGCGGTTCTTCTTCCTCCAAAAATCCGAGGAATTTATGACTACATAATTCCCAAATCCGAAGGTGTTGGGGCTTGTCTTCTCCAATATCTACCGATATGGAACGAATTCACAAGCGATGGTTGGGTGCTGGATATTATTCGGAGAGGATACCTTCTAGAATTCTTCGAGCATCCTCCCAACAGGTCCTTTCACCTCACAAAGTGGCCAGGGGACAAGGAAAAGCGCATGGCCCTACGAAACTTCATCCTTTCCTTGCAGAAGGAGAAGGTCATCATCAAAGTGCCAGCAGGCGAAAGAACTCAAGGGTTTTATTCCCACATTTTCTGAACGAAGAAATCCTCAGGGGGATGGAGACCCATTCTGGATCTGCACAGGCTAAACAAGCATCTGCACATTTGCAGATTCAAAATGGAATCCCTGCAGTCTATAATAAAAGTAGTGTCACCCAACCAATGGATGCTGTCTATAGATCTGTTGGACGCATATTTTCACATACCCATTGCTCAAACCCATCAAAGGTTTCTGAGGTTTGCTGTAGAAGAAGGTCATTTCCAGTTCAGAGCCCTCCCCTTTGGACTGAGCACAGCCCCAAGAACGTTTACAAAGGTACTGATTGTTCTCATTGCAGAACTCAGAAAGCAGAACATCGCTATTTACCATTATTTGTACGACATATTGATCTTAGGAAACAACGAAGATTCTCTGACATCCCATGCTATTACCAGCATTCAGTTCCTGCAAGCACACGGCTGGAAGATCAACACCAAAAAGAGCCACCTCCACCCAACGCAATCTATGATTTACTTAGGTGCTCACTTCGACACTCTGAAGGGCACTGTCCAACTTTCATCAGCAAGAATACTGAAACTCAGGATACTATTGAGAAGGATGCTGAAATCCAGGGTTGCCCCTGCAAAGGCTGTCATAAGCCTCCTTGGTTCCATGTCCTCCACAATAGGACTGACCAGATGGGCACAGTGGAGAAGCCAATTTTCTGAGACAGTTCTCCTCCAGGAACCTGCTCCAACCCATCAAGCTTCCCCTGACTGTATGCCATTCTCTGATGTGCTGGCTAAACAGAGAACATCTTTCCAAGGGTTTTCCACTAGGAGACATCGCATGGATAACTGTGACAATAGTCTATGGTCTATCTGATGCCAGCCAGTGGGGATGGGGTGCTCATTGTCTCCACGACTTTGCCCAGGAAGAATGGAGTTTCAGGGCAAACAATGTTCATTCCAATTTGCTAGAGTTTCTGGCTGTCCTCAAAGCATTGAAACACTTCTCGATTCATCTCAAGGGTCAATGGGTGAAGATAAGAATGGACAACTCCACCGTGGTATCCTATGTCAATCACCAAGGAGGTACCAGGAGCTGCAAGATGATGGAAATCATGAATCACCTGATGTGGTGGGTTCGGACAGAGTATTCCGCATGATTGTGGACAAATGGGGTCTCCCTCAAGTAGACCTACTAGCCACTCGGGCCAACAGAAAAGTAGAGCATTTCTTCACGAAAGAAGAAGACCATCTAGCACTGGGAAGGGATGCTTTAGTCTCTCATCCTGATTGCGCCTTATTGGCCTTGAAGACCTTGGTTTCCCCTGCTTCAAAGTATTTCAGTGGAACCTCCTCTCCCACTCCCCAGAGCTCCGGATCTTCTGTTCCAGGGTCCGGTGTTGCATCCAAATCCTGTTTCACTCAATCTCATGGCTTGGAGACTGAAAGGAACCGGCTTTTAAACAAAGGATTCTCCCAGGCCGTAATAGACACTATGCTGAAGGCACGTAAGCATTCCACTTCGGCCACCTATTATAGAGTGTGGGAAGTTTTTTCCGACTGGGCCCTTCCCAGAAGCATTGATATTCAAGATCCCTCTTCCTCTGATATTTTGGAGTTCCTGCAGTCTGGGCTTGCTAAAGGTCTGAGTTATAACACTCTAAAAGTACACGTCTCAGCTGTGTCTGCTCTAACCAATCATAGATGGGCATTGGACTCAGATGTCATCAGATTCATCAAAGGAGTCCTTCAGATGAAGCCTCCAATTAAGCCATTTGTTCCATCCTGGAATCTCCCTTTGGTCCTGAATGCCTTAAAGTTGGAGCCCTTTGAGCCATTTGAAACTGTATCTCTGCATGTTCTCTCTATTAAGACTGCTTTGCTGATCGCCCTAGCATCCGGCAGAAGAGTTTCTGAGCTCCACGCTCTATCCATTAAGGAGCCTTTTACAGTCTTTCACAAAGACAGAGTTATCCTCCGTACGGTTCCTGGATTTCGACCTAAAGTCACCTCCTCCTTTCACATCAATGAGGATATTGTTCTTCTCTGAGGTCTGAATCCCAAGAAAGTGGGAATTCTACTGACCTGTCTTCTCTGGATCTAGTGAGATGCCTCCAGATATATATTGAAAGGACTTCTGCTTGGCGCTCTTCTCACAGTCTTTTCGTCCTTCATAGCGGCTGTAAAAAGGGCTCACAAGCTCCCAAATCTACCATTAGCAGGTGGATAGTAGCAGCTATTATTCTGGCTTATCAATCTGCGGGATATCCGGTCCCTGTGGGTCTTAAAGCCCATTCCACTAGGGCTCTATCATCTTCCTGGGCAGCCGCAGCTAATGTCTCTCCTGAACTCATTTGTAAAGCAGCCACATGGTCTTCCACTAACACTTTCATTAGGAGCTACCAGATTGATGTCAGAGCAGGTCTATCTGATCAATTTGCTAAATCGGTTCTGTCTGTATCCGATGCCTGATTTCTATGTTTGTCACTTGTTGTGGTGTTAATACACTTTGCATTAAAAATTTTGGAGTCTGTGTCTCTTTCCCTCCCTGGTTTATTGCTTGGGTATTACCCATTGTTGTGCTGCCATGGATATGGCTGGAAAATAGAAAATGTATTCATGCTTACCGTAATTTTCTTTTCCTGGTCATATGCCATGGCAGCACAAGGGTCCCTTGCTGAAAAACGTGACTGGGGAAGGAGGGGTAGGAGGTGGTACTTATACGGCTTAATTATTATTCCTGTCCAATGGGGATAGGGAGGAGCTACCCAATGTTGTGCTGCCATGGCATATGACCAGGAAAAGAAAATTACGGTAAGTATGAATAAATTTTCTAGTATATTAGAATAAAAGTATATGTATAATGTAAATGCTTTAGTTTTTTTATAATATATTACAATATAAAAATAGAATACATATAAAAATAACTGCAAATCGCATGCCATGATGGGATAGTTCTCTTCCTTGCCTCCCATATGGTCTCAAAGGCAACATAGGCCCAGCAAACCAATCTGGCAAACTGTAATGGGAAAGCTCTATATTTGACCCTGTAACTTTCCAAAACACTATAAAACCTGTAGGGGGGACTATTGTTATACTCGGGAGACATATATGAACACAAATATGAGTATTTTAGAGCAGTAAAACATACAATGGCAATGATATCATCAGTGAAAGTACAGTTTTTGTGAAAAATGCAAAAAAAAAACCAATATAAACGTTAACTTTGCTCAGGGTTTGTGACTAAGTAGCTACTAAAAAAAGACTAGATATACTCCATTCTGAATACCCTGGGTTGTCAGCTTTTTCAAATGGGGATAGTTCTCATTCCTGGGCTTCCATACAGAATAAAGGCAATATAGGGCCAACAAACCAAGCTAGCAAATTTCATTGCATAAAAAAAAATGGGTAAGATCTATATTTGACACTGTAACTTTCCAAAACCACATAAAACCTGTACATGTGGGGTACTGTTATACTCGGGGACATTACAGCATAAAAATATGAGTGTTTTAGATCAGTAAATGTTGTCTAAGTCCACAGTGAGTCCATCCTCCACCAATGCCAGTACATGTAGGTCGGTAGGGACACCCGTGGAGTGTTGCCACACAGGCGAAGAGCCTCCCTCCTGCTCCAGGCTATGATGAGGGCCTGCATCATGGTTTCATGGACTTGGGACCTCATGGCAGAGTACAGGTCCTTCCCGTAATGGGAGTAGCCGCCGCTCCTTCTGTTACTTTGCCGCCTGCGGCATTGGGGCTTCAGCCTCTGTGGGTGATGCCAGGGGAGTGTTCCCCATTTGGCTCTCAGCTTGGATGGGCCTTTGAAGGTCGTCGTACGCTTGTGTTTATTCAGTGTGCCCGGAAGGGGTCTACTCACACCCTGTTCTCCTCCACCATGCTCCTTCCCTCTGCTCCAAGCCGGCTCCACCAGAAGGTGAGCCTCTAATTGCGCCCAGAAGCGGTTGAAGGCTGCATTGATGCGTTGCGTGGGCTGTCTGTTGTGTGCAGGTGGGCTAGTGCAGGTCGCGGGAGCTCGCTCTCATTGTGCTTGGTCGCCATTTTGGAAGCTTGTGTTGCGGTCGGGACTCATATTGAGCAGGCTGCTGGTAGCCAAGCCTGGCACAAGGAGTGGATCAGTGGGGACCAGGATATCCCCCGCCGGTCCATAGGTGGGGGTAGCGGTAGATGGGGACCACCCGATCGTCTTGTGAGCCAGGAGAACGGCTGTCTTCCCATGGCTCTCACACGAGTAGACCACAAGCCTCATGGCGGGCATTTCAGCAACAGAGGCACTAAGGACAGGTACCCCCAGGTGCAGCGTCGCCTCGTCTACAAGAAGATTGCTGGCAGTGGGCATTACAGGTAAGTGGATCCCCCCTCCCCCCACGTGGCTAGGGGTTCCCAATACCCTTTGCCACCCACCTAAAATAAATGAAATATGCCTGCCCCCCTCATCCTACTCATCAGGAAGAAACTAATTAAAACGTACTTGGCACGGGTATAAGTTACACGTCAGATTTATTGGAAAGAATCCAGCAATGTTACAGCTCTGTGGAGCCTTTATAATGCTCACAGAAATAAATCATAAACGCAAACAAAAAAGTATATTCATCTTCGTCGCTCAAGGGCTCCTCGTAGAATGGAGCTTCCAAGTCGGAAAAGTCTTTATAAAGGCTTTTCCACACTCTGAATTCTCACTAGAGTGCTCTGATTGGTCGGCTTGTAAGCTAACCAATGAGAGTGCTCTGACAGGAAAGTATCACTTCTCTCGAGACTTCCCATGGAATTTGCATTACTTTTTTTATTTAGTTATTTGTCTTGGGGGGGGGTGTTTTTTTAAAACTTTTTTTAATGTGGCAACTGGCTAGCAAGTGCTGCCTGTGGGAAAATAAAGTTTGGAGTATTTAAAATATGAGCTCAGATTGTAAGAATTTGAATGTCAGCCATATTGCAGCATTCGGTCTGGCTAAAATCTGGATCCAATTCAGTTCTGGCTGGTGTCTGAATTGCAGAATCCATACCATTGTTAATAAGTGTGAATCAATGTCTGGACTTTGCAGTCCAAATGGCTCCATATGGAGTCTGTTATTCACTAAAATGTGAATTTTCAGGAATTTAATGTAAATTCATAATGATTTTTAAATTTAAAGAAATACTATAATGTTAGGAATACAAACGTTTATTATTAATGCTATAGTGCCTTTTTAGATGTTTAAGTCCCCAGCCCAAAATGGCAGGAAATAAAAATGATCTTTTACTTACCTATTCTCCCTTGCAACACCAGTCTCCAAGGAGAAGCTTTACCTCCTCGGCTCGGTGATCTCACCCAATCCAACGCTTACCCACATGAAAATATTGGAAGATAGCGCACATGAGCAGATAAACGCTGTGCTGCGCCAATCAGATGATCTATGAGACCACATTATTATTATTATGATATTTATAGAGCGCCGTCAAATTCCGCAGCGCTTTACAATGGGTGGGCGAACAGACATGTAGTTGTAACCAGACAAGTTGGACACACAGGAACAGAGGGGTTGAGGGCCCTGCTCAATGAGCTTACATGCTAGAGGGAGTGGGGTAAAATGACACATAACGGTAAGGATAATATTAGACTAGCGACAGTTGCAGAAGAGGAATCAGTCGGGAGCTGTTATGCTTTTATGAAGAAGTGGGTTTCTAACGATTTTTTGAAGGAGGGGAGACTCGGTGAGCATCTAACGGAGGAGGGAAGCGAGTTCCACAGGAATGGTGCAGCCCTCGAGAAATCTTGAAGGCGAGCATCAAAGGTGGAAGTACGGACAGAAGATAGACGTAAGTCTTCAGCAGATCGTAAGGGCCTAGACGGGACATACTTGTGTATAAGGGAGGATAGGTGGGAGATAGGTGGGAGCAGCATTATGTAGAGATTTGAAAGCAAGAACCAGAATTTTAAATTGAGCTCTATATTTTATAGGAAGCCAATGTAGGGACTGACAGAAGGGTGAGGCATGGGAGGTGCGGGCGGACAGGAAGATGAGCCCCACCGCCACATTCATTATGGACTGTAACAGCGCAAGTTTGGAGCACGTAAGACCACTGAGAAGCGGATTACAGTAGTCAAGGCGAGAAAGGACAGTGGAATGGACCAACACCTTAGTCGCATCTGGAGTTAAGTATGGGCGGTTGCGCGCAATGTTTTTGAGATGGAAATGACAGGATTTGGCGATAGATTGAACTTGAGGCTTGAAGGAGAGGTCGGAGTCGAAGAGAACACCTAGGCAGCGAGCCTGCATGGTGGAGCTGATGGTAGCACCATCTTGGAGGGAGACAGACACAGGAGTAACAACACTTGAGGGAGGAAAGACCAGAATTTCAGTTTTGGTCAAGTTTAGTTTAAGGAAGTGGGCAGCCATCCAGTTAGAAACAGCAGAGAGGCAGTCAGAGACACTAGTCAAGAGGGATGGGGAGAGATCAGGAGAGGATCTGCATAGAAATGATATTGTCATCTGCATAGAAATGATATTGGAAGCCAAAGGAGCTAATGAGCTTACCAAGGGAGGCAGTATAGATGGAGAACAGTAGGGGACCAATAGTAAGTGAAACACAAAATATACAAACAAAGTGGGATTAAGTGTGGTGGCAATAAATGCCACAGATCACCTGAGTGGAAACCCCTTACACCACTCTATAAAATACAAACATAAAATACATACAATGTAGGAGATGATTCACACTTCTAGAATGGTTCTGTAATATAAAAAGCAATATAGTGTAATATGCTAATACAATTGTATCAATCGAAATGAGCGTCAGGTACTCACAAGCCTAGAGCCAAATTTCTGCATATGGCTCTCATGGATAGCGCTGTGGGACTTTTCAGGATGTCCCTCTCCTATTCCCAGATCACTTATATGATGCTCCGGTTGGGTAATAATCCAGGTTCCACAACTTGACTTGAATTTTTCAGGAGAAAACTTTATTGCTCCCCAATGTGGAGTAAAACATGGATAAAATTGAAATTTCGATAAAATAAATAAAAGATAGAGTAACTGTATATAGTCCTGCCGATTGGCAAAAGTCCAAATGTCCGAAACGCGTTTCGCCCCATACACCGATTGAAAAAGCCCCTGGTACGGGGCGAAACGCGTTTCGGACATTTGGACTTTTGCCAATCGGCAGGACTATATACAGTTACTCTATCTTTTATTTATTTTATCGAAATTTCAATTTTATCCATGTTTTACTCCACATTGGGGAGCAATAAAGTTTTCTCCTGAAAAATTCAAGTCAAGTTGTGGAACCTGGATTATTACCCAACCGGAGCATCATATAAGTGATCTGGGAATAGGAGAGGGACATCCTGAAAAGTCCCACAGCGCTATCCATGAGAGCCATATGCAGAAATTTGGCTCTAGGCTTGTGAGTACCTGACGCTCATTTCGATTGATACAATTGTATTAGCATATTACACTATATTGCTTTTTATATTACAGAACCATTCTAGAAGTGTGAATCATCTCCTACATTGTAAGTAGGGGACCAATGACTGAACCTTGGGGGACACCAACAGAGAGGAGTTGGGGAGAAGAAGCAGAGCCAGAGAAAGAAACACTGAAAGAGCGCTGGGAGAGGTAGGAGGAGCACCAGGAGAGAGCAATATCTTGTAGACCGATATTGCGGAGGATGAGAAGAAGCTGTTGATGATCAACAGTGTCAAAAGCCGCAGACAGGTCAAGTAAAATTAGGATAGAGTAGTGACCATGAGATTTTGCAGCGAGTAGATCATTGGATACTTTGGTCAGTGCCGTTTCCACAGAGTGCTTAGCGCGGAAACCAGACTGAAGCGGGTCTAGCAGAGAGTTGGACTCTAGGAAGTCTGTCAATCTCGCATACACAATTTTTTCAAGGATCTTGGATGCAAAAGGCAGTAGCGAGATAGGACGATAGTTGAATGGGGAGTTAGGGTCAAGATTGGGCTTCTTTAGAATTGGGGTTACAGTTGCATGTTTGAAGGGCAATGGAAATATACCAGAGGAGAGAGAGAGATTGAGAATATTAGTGAGAGGTGGAGAAAGAGAAGAAGACAGAGTACGGATGAGATGCGAGGGAATTGGATCTAGGGAGCAGGTGGTGGGGTGGGAGGACTGGAGCAGAGGAAAAAACCTCTTCCAATGTAGCGGGTGTGAATGAACATAGAACAGCAGAGGGAGTGAAGTTAGGGGAAGTATTGTAAGGGGAAGAAGAAAGATGAGAGATCTCTTCTCTGATTGTAGAGATCTTGTCAGTGAAGTGAGTTGCAAAGTCTGCGGCGGTCAAGTTAATAGGTGGAGGAGGAACAGCAGGGCGAAGAAGAGAGTTAAATGTGTGAAATAGTCGTTTGGGTTCGCGGGAGAGTGTGGTTATGAGGGTATTGAAGTAATTAACTTTTGCAGAGGAAAGAGCCAAGCTGTATGAGCTCAGCATAAATTTATAGTGGAGAAAGTCAGATGCACAGTGAGACTTTCTCCATCAGTGTTCAGCAGTTCTGGAGCATTTTTGGAGGTATCGAGTGAGCTTGGTGTGCCAGGGTTGTTGTTGGGGGGCCTGCGGCGTTTAAATGTAGAAGGTGCCATGATGTCTAGTTGAGAGGAGAGGGTGGAATTGTAGAAGGAGGTTGCAGAACTAGGACAGGTGAGGTTTGAGATAGGTAAAAGGAGAGTTTGGAGATTAGTGGAGAAATGCTCTAGGTCAAGACATTGGAGGTTTCTGTGAGAGTGATGTTCAGACAGTGGTGTCAATTGGGTCTTAGGTATGGCAATGTCAAAAGTCAGCAGATGGTGGTCAGATAGAGGAAAAGGAATATTGGAGAGATTAGAGGCAGTACAGAGGTTGGTGAAGGCAAGATCAAGAGTGTTTCCTGCTGTATGGGTTGCTAAATTGGACCATTGCGTAAGGCCAAAGGAGGAGGTTACAGAGAGCAGACGAGAGGCATCAGTGCAATTGGGGTTATTGATTTGGGATATTGAAATCCCCAAGTATAAGGGAAGGAGTGCAAGATGAGAGGAAGTGGGGAAGCCAGGAAGAAAAGTGCTCAATGAATAGTCTAGGATAACCAGGGGGGCGGTAGATTATAGCAATTCTTAAAGGAGTGGGTTTAAATAGGCGGACAGTGTGAACTTCAAAAGATGATAGAAAAAACATGATAGAAATAGCAGAGTTTTACTCAGCTATTTCCTCAGAAGCGCCTGTAGTGGCTATCTGAGATGATGTTTCCTTAGTCCCTAAAAATTCTTAAAATATGCCTTAAATTTGATATTCACTTTAAATTCCCGACAATCCTCACTACATGCTTTGTTATTATTAAATGGACACTATGGACACCCAAACCACTTCATCTCATGTCTACCAGACAGCCACTAGAGGTGCTTTCTGGCCTTTCACAGAGGTTAACTTGGTTCAATGCTAATAGACGCTAGCCCCGCATGCCCATTAGGTTCTCCCCATTCGCTGGCGTCAGAGGAGGCAGAGTATAATCCAACACCAAGGGACCGAGGCGATATAAGACTATAGAGGAATACAATTTTGTGTTCCTAACACGATAGTGTTCCTTGGAAGGACTGGCGTGTGATGTTATAATCTCTTCATTGTATTATTGTAATTTTAAAGTGAACCATCATGACAGGTCCAATTCAAGTGACACCATCTCCATAAACGATGAACAAATTTAGTGGAAAAAATCTGAATGCTATGTCAAATAAGTAAACAATATCTTTTTTTTTTAAAGAATATTTAAAAACCTGTTACTATCTACGTCACTTTTTTATGTTACAATAACATAAAGATAATAAAAGTATTTTTTGTTTCTTATTATGTCCATTCACGGCTTAGAACATATATCTTTCTATCTATCCATGCTCCCTTGCTGTGTGTTTTAAGTGAATTGTGGTGAATTGGAAAATTAAAATCGCCAAACGGTCATCACAATCATAAGATAACTTTAAGTAAGATATGCAAAACTAATGACACCTGGATTTACTAGTGTCGTAAAGATTTCAAAAATAGCTTTATCATATTTCAAATTGAAGTCTTTCCTATCTGCGGAAAATCTGTCCTTCTAAAATATTTAACATTTTCCATTGTGCAACAAGTGGTGAAACATATTGTAAGCGTATTGTAAGCATATTGTAAGGGTTGAATTATGTCTTATTGTTGTTGGGCTTTGGAGAAATGGCTAACTCGTACCACTAGTTTCTACCAACACCCATTGGCTTCTGAAACAAAAACAAAAAAGCACTTACAGCACATAAAATTACTTGAAACTTAATGTGTTTTCCTTCATTAAATTTATTTTTACTTACTAGTAACATTAGTTCTTTTGGTGTGCTTGAAGGTACTGAACATCTCATTAGAATTAAACCCTGTAGAAGAACATTTCATTAGAAAGAAAAATAACAATTTAGCCAGCTGAAGTATTTTATGTGTTCGGAGTGTTTCTTTAAACCCAATGCTAGAGCTGTTGTTCGTAATCGAACGTATTCTCTACGTTCGTTAAAATTGGATACAAGACAATTAGCTGCTAAATGAGATAATATTTAAAATGTCCTTTTTATTATTTCATTTAATATTGGAGTTAAAATCAGATTTGTTAGGTTTTTATTTTTTTATCATGATCTTTGTTTACCTCCATACCAGTAAGTGGTTTTGAATCATTGACTTGATTTGTTGCAGACGTACATCACGTATATTGGATGTTTACTTCTATGGCATTTCTGGGTGGCTGTGCCACGTCTTTCTGAATTTTCTTCTCCAGAAGACTTACCAGACATCAGTTTGCCATGACTTCCGTCATTGAAACAATAGCAGGTTTTAATTAAAAGCTGTGCCAGCACAGTGGCATTTGAAACACATTTATACATAACAAAAACTAACTTAAAAAACAAAACAAAAAAACACATAGATAATATGTATTTTTATACTTGTAATTTCAATATTTTGTTTCATTGGAATTCACTATTTCTCTTTAACTCTGTGAAACAACCTCTCATATGTCTCCTGCAAGAGAATGCTAGCACCATCATCAGTAATTACTGAGTAACAGTTTATTATTGATACGTAACTGTTTAGATGTATTTATCACTAAGACATCCATAGGTCTGTAGAGAACAGCATACGAAAGAAATGGGAACAAAATTTGTCCCTAAGAGACTATTGAAAATTGAGAAACAGGATTTCTTTTAATCTTATTATTTGACGTCAGGTTTAAAATATGAAAACTCTCAGGTTTAAAAAAAAAAAAAAAGAGGTTGCCAATATAGCAGGCTCAAATTCTACTGATCTTTTTAAAGCTATGATCTAGATCTTTTTAAAGCTATGATCTACTGATCTTTTTAAAGCTATGATCTATCTTAAAGCATAGATCTATGATCTATGCACAACCAATACCTACAAATCTTTCCAAATGTAAGAAATTTAATTAGCTCTCGATTAATACCCAGCATTAATGATATCTGATATTGTAAAAAAAAAAAAAAAAATTGTGCCAAAAATCTGGCCTCCATGCACCTCTGAACTTGCACAAAAATTCTGAAAACGTCAAGGTTACGGTCAAATGTCAATGTCAATTAGGTTCAAACAATTTACTCCATAGAGGCTAACTGCAGCATGTGTGAACATGCAAGAATATTAGAAGATTTGAATTTGTTGTATGATTTATTCAATTTCTTATTTTTTACGAAAGGTAAAGAGAGCCTAATATTAAAAAAAATGTATGCAAACAAATGCCAAGAAATCTACATCTGTGTTACCAGAAAAGTTATAGAAATGGTTATTTACTGTATATTATTTGGTAAGGTTAGTTTTCAACAAATCTTTAAAATGTAACTCAGTATAACACAAATTTAAGCCGGTAGTGTGAATGGAAGGGAAGTTAGTGTGTGTTAACACATGAAATAAGTTAAAAGCAAGGCCTATTCACTAGACACCATGGCAGTGAATTGAAAACAGGACTGCAAAAAGTTGCAAAAAATTCTGATTTGGAAAAAAATCTGCTTTAGTCACGGCTTGGTTATTTTAGTATAAATTTTAATAATTCAGAATTTAGAATCAATTCTTAAAGGGATGAGAAAAACTCCCTTTTGTATACTGATCAATATGTTCTCCATTTTTTGCATTGACCAAGCCATTTTCATATCTTCTATGCTGATCAAATGCATACCTGTGCTATCTGCAATAGTTGTATTTATGTTTTCTACAATAAACAAAGATGTTTCCATACAGTTTAATTAAGAAAGTCGTTCACATTGAAGAAACTTAACAGAAATTTGAATTCGCTGCTCAGCAAATATATACTTTACTTGGTAGTTCTATCTTGTGAAGAATTTGAGGAGTGCTTTGTGATTTGGCCCCTTTTTCAGTGTAACATTCAGATGACACAAAATGACTTAAAATATGTAAGATTAAGTCCCGTTATCATTTAGCACAAAATAACACGAATGCACAATAACACAAAATAACACAAATGCAAAGAGACAATTTCTTAGGTGACACAGTTCCAAGTTGACTCAAAAACAGCTATTGCTATGATATTGTTTTGGAGGACAAACATCGAGAAGAAGCTCCAAGGCAAATAGTGAAACATTTGTACAAGTTCAGACAAAGTCACCTGTCCAGGAATTAAGGGTAAACGAATATCAACCTTGGACAATTATAGTTGTAAAAAAGGCAGCGCTTCTCAACAAATTAATTTTAACTAGATGTTTAGTCTCTTTATGAATTTTGTCTTATATATAATATATTTATTAAGTGGACTCAATCATCACTCCTACTTATAATCTCATCCATTCTACCGTGATAAAAAGTAGAACAGTTGGAATTATGTGCCATAAGCCACCAGTGGTCCATAGGACTTACAGTGAGTAATGAAACTACTTTATATAGAATTACTAATTGCATACCAGAGTACAGTTGGTACATTAGTACACTTATGCAGTCAAGTTAAAGAAACACTTCAAGACTAATACCTACTATAGCCCACTGGTTATGGTTCCAGGAGTGCCCTGGCTCCCTCCCATAGTTAGTCATCAAACGGCTTACAAATGTTTTGACAACCTTACTGGTGTCTGCCAGGCACCTGCCACCATCTCCTGTGCTGCCAAAAGCTCTTGCACTGAGGTAAGCCTGGCCGTGCAAGGCCATGCTCATTGTCTGAAAGCACTCAGCTGGCCAATGAGCCATCCCTGCCTTACATTGGTAAGCTTAATGGAGTTAATGGAATCTCCAGGCAAGGGAAGTGGCAACCTGATCCAGGTGGACCTCAGATATGTTTTCAAACCATTCTTAAACAGTTTCTTCCTGGCATTGTAATCACCATAGTGGGCTGTAGTGGTGATGGGGCCGGCCTTTAGGGTGTGCGAGCTGTTGTGGCCGCACAGGGCGCCATAGCAACAGGGGCGCTGGGCGGCTGACACAGCTCGCAGTCGGTCAGTCACAGTCTGGCCCAAGTTAAGTGTTTAAAATGCAGAGCAAGTCAAGGGCATAGTGCTGCTGTGTACTTCACTTGCAAATTATAAGGGGAGAGCAGCAGCCGGAAATCTACTTGTGGACGAAGAACAGTTCCGGAGCATGGAGGAGGAGCGCACGGAGTAGCAACCCTTAATGAGAATTCTTGTTCTTATTGCTTTTTTTTTTTTTTTTACCAAATAGATTGTGTTTTATTGAAGGGGGCAGGGGACTGGTGATGGGGAGCAGGAGATTGGGAAGGGGGCAGGGGATTTGATGAAGGGGCAGGGGACTGATGAAGAGGGGCAGAGTGTCAGGATCGGGACAGGGATCCAACACGCAAAGTACAAACAGGACAGGGTACGTATACCGGACCTTAGAATGGCCGGACTAACGTACGGAGAGTAAAGAGAATGGTCAGAAACAAGCCGAGGTCGAGGGAACGAGAGGACAGGTCTGCGAGGAACAAGCCGGGTCAAGGATACCAGAGGGAAACAGAGTAAGTCAAACTAGCCGGGTCGGAACCAAAGGAATAACTGAAATCGCCAGAGCACTGTGTGACTAGACAGGCTAGAACCACGACAGGGCAATGAGTGAATGGGAGGAACAGGTTTAAATACCCTGGTTACAGTGAGTATACCCGCCTCCGACGAGTCCTGAGTGGCTTCCAGTCACTTGAGTGACAGATCGGTCCGGACTGACGTCATGACGTCGGGCAGCGTGCGTGACGTCATAAAATGAGACGGATCCCTGGCGGCCGGCGTGAGAGTGTCTAGGGGAGCCGCGAGGGATGGAGGAAGCCGACCTGCTGGAGGAGTAAACTACTAAGTCTCTACCTCTTTCGGAGGTAGAGGCTTCAGGTACCCTGACAGTACCCCCCCTCTCAGATACGCCCACCGGGCGGAAGGAACCGGGACGAGACGGAAAGCGTGAGTGAAACGCCCTGCGAAGGCGAGGAGCATGAACATCCTCTTGTGGTACCCAACTTCTCTCCTCAGGACCATATCCCTTCCAGTCGACCAAATATTGTACTCTCCCCCGAGAGATACGAGAATCAATGATGGAGTTAACCTCATACTCCTCCTGACCCTCCACCTGAACAGAGCGAGGAGGGGCGATCGTGGAGGAGAATCTGTTACGGACTAGGGGTTTCAACAATGAAACGTGAAAGGAGTTAGGGATGCGTAAGGCAGCTGGGAGAGCTAGACGATACGCCACTGGGTTAATTCGAGTCAAGATCCTGTAAGGACCAATATATCGAGGAGCGAATTTCATGGAAGGAACTTTAAGACGAATATTCCTAGTGCTTAACCATACTCTATCGCCTGGAACGAAAATCGGAGCCGCCCTTCTACGTTTATCGGCGTGTTTCTTAACCAGCATAGAATTGTGTAGAAGAATTTGTCGAGTCTGATCCCACAACTTCCTCAAATTGGCAACATGTACATCAACCGACGGTACACCTTGGGAAGGAGAAACCGAGGGAAGAATAGATGGATGAAAGCCATAGTTCATGAAGAAGGGGCTTGAATGAGTAGAGTCACAAACGAGATTGTTGTGCGCAAACTCCGCCCAAGGAATCAAACCGACCCAATCGTCCTGGTGTTCGGAAACAAAACAACGTAGATATTGCTCAATCTTTTGGTTAGTACGTTCAGCAGCTCCGTTAGACTGGGGATGATAGGCAGAAGAGAAATTTAATTTAATACCTAGTTGAGAACAAAAGGATCTCCAAAAACGGGAAACAAATTGGGACCCTCTGTCAGATACGATTTGGGAAGGTATCCCATGTAAGCGAAAAATCTCCCTCGCGAATATCTCTGCCAACTCAGGGGAGGATGGAAGTTTAGGCAAGGGAATGAAGTGGGCCATCTTGGTGAATCTGTCAACCACGGTGAGGATAACAGTCTGTTTTTTAGAGATAGGTAGATCGACAATAAAGTCCATGGCCAAACAAGACCATGGTTTCTCTGGTACCTCTAAGGGATGCAGGAATCCACTTGGGAGCGTATGAGGTTGTTTGGTCTTAGTACACACTTCACACGCAGCGATGAAATCTTTAGTATCCTTACGTAAAGCAGGCCACCAGAAGTCTTTAGAAATCAAAGCATACGTCTTGCGGATACCAGGATGTCCCGCCATCTTGCTGTTATGGAAACATTGCAACAGCTCCAGTTGAAGTAGGAGGAACGAAATGTCGACCCTCAGGAGTCTGTTTAGGTGCTAGATGTTGCAGCTTAATGATCTCGGCCAGTAACGGGGAATGAATCCTGAGATTCGTATTAGCAACAATCTTGCATTTAGGAACTATAGAAGAAAGAATCGGTTCAGATACAGTGAAAGGTTCATATTGTCGAGACAAAGCATCGGCCTTAGAGTTCTTAGAGCCAGGTCTGTAAGTAAGCACATAATTGAAATGAGTCAGGAATAAGGACCAACGAGCTTGCCTAGAGGACAAACGCTTAGCCTCCCCAATATAGGAAAAGTTCTTGTGGTCCGTCAAAATAGTAACCGGATGTAAGGTGCCCTCCAATAGATGTCTCCACTCTTTCAAGGCTTTAATGACTGCTAACAATTCCCTGTCTCCGATGTCATACCTGCTTTCAAGCCCAGAAAGTTTCTTGGAAAAAAAAACACAAGGATGTAACGGTTTATCCACCCCCAACCTTTGTGAGAGAACGGCACCTACTCCTGTCTCAGAGGCATCGACCTCAAGTAGGAACGGCAAGGACGTATCAGGATGGACTAATATTGGAGCAGAAGCAAAAAGTTCTTTGAGATTTTTGAAAGCAACGAGAGCTTCAGTAGACCAAGTCTTAGTATCAGCCCCTTGTTTGGTCATATTGGTAATAGGTGCAATAATAGAAGAGTAACCCTTAATGAAGCGCCTATAATAATTGGAGAACCCAATAAACCTCTGGATAGCCTTGAGTCCCTTAGGCAATGGCCAATCTAGAATTGACTGGAGTTTGTCAGGATCCATCTTAAAGCCTTCCCCAGAAATCACGTATCCAAGAAAATCTATCTGGGTCTGGTCAAAGCTGCATTTCTCCAATTTGCAGTATAAGCCGTGTTGTAGACGTTTGTGTAATACCTTTCTGACTTGTCTATGGTGGGTCTCAATCTCTCTAGAGTGTATGAGAATGTCATCCAGGTATACAATAACACAATCCTGTTGAAATTCCCTAAGAACTTCGTTAATCAGATCCTGGAATACTGCCGATGCGTTACAAAGGCCAAAAGGCATGACCGTGTACTCATAATGCCCGTAGCGGGTATTAAACGCAGTCTTCCACTCGTGACCTTGTTGAATTCTCACCAAGTTATATGCCCCTCTGAGGTCCAACTTGGTGAAAATCTTAGAACCTTTTAGCCGATCAAAGAGCTTGGTAATCAAGGGGATCGGATAGGCATTCCTAATGGTTATTTTATTCAAACCTCGGTAATCAATACATGGTCTGAGTGAGCCATCCTTCTTTTTAACAAAAAAAAATCCAGCCCCGGCGGGAGAAGAGGATCTCCTAATGAATCCCTTGTCTAAATTCTCCTGAATATACTCCTCTAAAACAGAATTTTCTTTAATGGATAGAGGATATACATTACCCCTGGGGGGCATGGTGCCGGGCAAAAGATTAATTTTACAATCAAAGGTCCTGTGTGGGGGTAGTGTATCAGCGTTCTTCTTATCGAACACTGCTTTTAAGTCTATGTACAGAGGAGGTATCTGTCTCCCTGTAGACTGGGTAGAACTATCTGGTGTGTTAATCATAGCCAATGGAGACACCCTGCGTAAACACCTCTCCTGACAACCCTGGCCCCATGAGATTATCTCCCCTAATTCCCAATCGATAATAGGGTTATGTCTCTTTAACCATGGGTAGCCCAGGACTATGGGAACAGAAGGAGATGAAATGAGCATAAGTGATAAGTTCTCCTCGTGTAAGATACCAATAGTTAAGTTAATGGGTATAGTCTCACGAGAGATAACAGGCTCAAGTAAAGGTCTACCATCTATGGCCTCAACGGCCAAGGGTGTATCCCTTAACTGGGATGGGATAGTGTGTTTAGTAGCAAAGACTTGGTCGATAAAATTCTCAGCAGCTTCGGAATCTATCAAGGCCATGGTCTTTAGCATTCCCTTCTCCCACGTTAAAGAAATTGGTAGCAGAAGCCTGTGATCTTTATAATTATGCGTAGAGGACAAAATAGAAACACCCAAGGCCTGTCCTCTAGAGAAACTTAGGTGCGGGCGTTTCCCGAGCGAGTAGGACAATTCAGACGCAAATGACCTCTGGCTCCACAATACATACATAAACCCTCCCTTCTCCTGTACTGCCTCTCCTCTTCAGAGAGGCGAGTATTGCCTATCTGCATAGGTTCAGGATACAGTGAGGTATTGGACTCAGGACTTTGAAATGTAGGGGCTAATTTAAAGGCAGGTCTGAAGTTCCTCTCTCTAGTGTTCTGTCTCTCTCTTAAACGCTCATCAATACGAGAAATGAATGAAATTAAGTCCTCTAAATTCTCAGGAAGCTCCCTAGTAGCAACCTCATCAAGGATAATATCTGATAGCCCGTTCAAAAATACATCTATATAAGCCTGCTCATTCCACTTGACTTCTGCCGCCAGAGACCTGAACTCTAGTGCATAATCCACAAGTGTTCGGTTCTCCTGTCTCAGGCGCAACAGTAATCTGGCTGCATTAACCTTCCTACCAGGAGGGTCAAAAGTTCTTCTAAATGCAGCTACAAAGGCATTATAATTATATACCAATGGGTTATCATTCTCCCATAGTGGGTTGGCCCATCTCAGAGCTTTCTCAATGAGTAGGGTGATAATAAATCCAACTTTCGCCCTATCTGTGGGATAGGAGCGAGGTTGTAGTTCGAAGTGGATACTAATCTGGTTCAAAAAACCACGACACTTCTCCGGTGAACCACCATAACGTACAGGTGGGGTAATACGGGAAGAGGCACCTACAGTGGCTACCTCTAGACCAGAACTTACAGGAGAGATGGAAGTAGTACGGATCTCCTCAGGTGGGTTATTGGCACGAGATAATAGCGCCTGTAGTGCTAGTGCCATCTGGTCCATTCTGTGTTCCATGGCGTCAAACCTGGAATCAGAGGGACCAACCTGACTGTTTGTACCTGCAGGATCCATTGGCCCTGTCGTAATGTCAGGATCGGGACAGGGATCCAACACGCAAAGTACAAACAGGACAGGGTACGTATACCGGACCTAAAATGGGCGGACTAACGTACGGTGAGTAAAGAGAATGGTCAGAAACAAGCCGAGGTCGAGGGAACGAGAGGACAGGTGAGCGAGGAACAAGCCGGGTCAAGGATACCAGAGGGAAACAGAGTAAGTCAAACTAGCCGCGTCGGAACCAAAGGAATAACTGAAATCGCCAGAGCACTGTGTGACTAGACAGGCTAGAACCACGACAGGGCAATGAGTGAATGGGAGGAACAGGTTTAAATACCCTGGTTACAGTGAGTATACCCGCCTCCGACGAGTCCTGAGTGGCTTCCAGTCACTTGAGTGACAGATCGGTCCGGACTGACGTCATGACGTCGGGCAGCGTGCGTGACGTCATAAAATGAGACGGATCCCTCGCGGCCGGCGTGAGAGTGTCTAGGGGAGCCGCGAGGGATGGAGGAAGCCGACCTGCTGGAGGAGTAAACTACTAAGTCTCTACCTCTTTCGGAGGTAGAGGCTTCAGGTACCCTGACACAGAGAAATGGTGAAGGGGCCAGGGAATTTGATGAAGGGAATGGCAGGGGTTTGATGAAGAGGGCAGGGAAGTGATGAAAGGGGGCAGGAGATTGGTGAAGGGGCAGGAGACTGATGAAGGAGGCAGGGGATTTGATGAAGGGAATGGCAGGGGTTTTACGAAGAGGTCAAGGAATTGATGAATTGGTGGCCATGGGTTTGATGAAAGGGGGCAGGGGTTTTGGTGGAGGGGGGCAGGGTTTTGTAGAAGGGGTGGAGGCGGCAGATTGTGAATGTGCTGCCTCCAAACAGAGACGGCAAGAGTGGGGGGTTCACCACAAAACTTGCTTGCACAGGGCGTCCGAACACCTAAGACTCAGAGTAATAGTACTTGAAGTAAAGTACCTGGGTAATAGTACTTGAAGTTAAGGAAAAGTCAAATGAGAAATTACATGTTACAATTGCTTGTGCCTCTGCCATCACTCTGGTCACTGTTTCATCTGAGGGAGTTCCGCTGTAAAATGCCAGCCTTATTTTTACTTCCCTCTGAAACTCTGTCTCACCCATGGCTGGTAGAGGTGCAGTGCTGCTGGCTCGGTCTCCCTCCATCAGTTCGGCAATAAGAGTAGCTTTTGCTTTGTTGCTGGCTACCTTACCCCTTGCTTCCAATATTTCCTTTAATGTTGTTCGTTTGAGAACAGAGTAATTTGTCTCCATTCGTTGCCCATTCGTCTGCTGTCCACCGAACCGTGACTCTCCACTGTGAGGTCTGTATCCCGTTGCTGCCAACCAATTGTAGCGGAGCTGCAATGCTGAGACAGAATATCTCCGCTGTAATCCCTTGGAGCTGTAAAGGAAGCGCTAGTTAGTAGATATAGCCCATTCCCCCAGTAACTGGAAAACACACAGTTCTGGGAGTCAACTGATTTTATTTTGGCCACACACAGCTTTTATGCTCAGATCCCTATGTGGGGTCTCCTATACAAAAATACAAGATCCTCTGTGTCTCTCAGGTACAGAAAAATCTACAATATTTTAAAACACCCCAAAAATAAATTTTTTATCCTTCTATCTATTTCTTCTTCTATATTTCAAGATATACGATCAAAACAAAATGAGGCTCCCAATTGGAAACCCCCTGAAACGTTATATGTCGCTCTTACTGAAAGGCAAGACAATATCACTCTATCATGACACTAAGAGAGCTGGACATCTCTAAAACTTTTAATGCAGTGTCACTGAACTTCTAGTGGCCCTCTATGCATAAAGACATTAACCCTTTAGTGACCAGACCGTTTTTAAATTTTCTTACCATTAAGGACCAGGGCTGTTTTAACATTTATGCGGTGTTTGTGTTTAGGTGTATTTTTACTCTTACTCATTTACTGTACCCACACAGTTTATCTCGCCATTAGTTTGTGCTTCTAAAGATACCATTATTTTCATCATATCATATAATTTACTATAACAAAAATGATGATATATTTTTTTTAAAACACACTTTTTCTAACTTTGACCCCCAAAATCTGTTACACATCTACAACTGCCAAAAAACATGCAAAATAGTTTCTAAATTGTGTCCTGAGTTTAGAAATACCCAATGTTAACATGTTCTTAGCTTTTGCAAGTTATAGGGCAATAAGTACAAGTAGCACTTTGCTATTTTCAAACCATTTTTCTTTCAAAATTAACGAAAAATCCATTGTAACACTGATATCTGTCATTAATCCGTGAATAACCCTTCACATGTATATATTTGTTAAAAGAAGACAGCCTAAGGTATTCCGATAGATATAGGTTTTCAGTTTACCAAGAGGCAGTTCGATTATGTATGCTACTGGTTTCTTAGCACCTATCTAGGCAGTCTATTCAGTGCTAAATAGTTACACTTCTAGAAATCACTCGGGTAGTGCACTGGGCTAGATAGTTACACTTCTAGCATCTACTCAGGTAGTTACCAGGGCTCAATACCTATATGTGTGATACTCTTAGCCTGCCTTTCTACTTTGTTTTTTGTCAGACTCTATTTTTGAATTCACTAGTCTGACTTTGAATGTGTTAAAGGTGTGTTTATTATATTTTGAGGATATACAAGGTTTACATATTGGGTTTACTGTGTGCAGTATTGTTGAGGAATTTATCTAGTATTATCACACTAAATGTATTTTTACTTTGTCCTCATATATATGTGTTGCTGCAGTCACCCTAGTTACCTGCCCTCTAAATAACATTACCTTCACTTAAACAGCAAGTGGCTCTATCCCTTCTGTTAAATTTTCATTCTAGAACTATAAGAAGGGAGGGACCATCTGAACGTTACTTTATCAATTCATTAGAAACTAATAACACACAGGTTAGAGCATCCTGAGTGCATATTACGTATTTGGAATCTCTTATCAACTAGCTTCACTACAGGTCATTGTCAGATATTAAGTCTTGATTTTGTGTCCTTAAGCAGATACCATTTGGCTAATAAGCTAACTGCATGGGTTTTTTTACCACTACTGACTTATAGTCAGCTATATATATTTACTATTATTGACTTATAGGCAGTTATATATATACTATATAGGCTGCATCGAACCTTTCCCTTTTAATATCACAAGCACGTTTGTTTTTTTGTTTCACTATTATTATCTTTTCACCTTTTTATCAGTTTAGATGTGTTTAGAGATATTTTTAACACAATTCAATAAAGATATATATTTTTTATTATACCTTACATTTATTCACACTCTAGACCGTGTGCCCCTTGAGTCATCTCTACCGCTGTAGGTATACCTGGGAGGACTTTTCGAGTAATAGCCGCTGGCCCTTTACTCTTTTAGTCCTCTGAGGAATTTTTCTTCTATTTCAATTAACTCAAGGTTTATGATCGTCATTCAGGGCCGTCTTTAAGGAGGGGCAAACGGGGCAGCTGCCCTGGGCCCAGTTACTCATGGGGGGCCCAAAGCAACTGTCCCGTGGGCCCCGCCGTCTGCAATAAATTATTTTTTTTTTTAAATATTTCCCTACCTAATGGGCCTGCGGTGCTAGTATTGCGGCTGCACCGGGGCCCGCACACTAAGGGGGCCCACCGGGTGGCCCATACCCTTAGGGCCACCCAGTGAGCATGTTCCAGCAGGGGTCCGGTCAGCGCTGTGGCCCTTTAACAGCGCGACCGGGCCCTTGCTTAACGGCTGCATGGGAGGAAGTGACGTCCGCGAATCACTTCCTCCCACCTCAAAGACATCGGGCCGCGCGGGAGGCTGCTGAGCCAGCATCCAGTGAGGAGGGGGAGCAAGGAGAGCCAGACCCCCAACTCCCAACTACCCCAGCCAGCACACTGGACCCCAGGGAAGGAAGCCTCTTTCAAAGGTAGGAAACTGAAGAGTGTCTGTCTGTGTGTGTGTGTGTGTGTGTGTGTGTGTGTATGTCAGTATGTTTGTCTGTGTGTCAGTATGTTTGTCTGTGTGTCAGTATGTCTGTCTGTGTGTCAGTATGTCTGTCTGTGTGTCAGTATGTATGTCTGTCTGTGTGTCTGTATGTCTGTCTGTGTGTCAGTATGTATGTCTGTGTGTGTCAGTATGTGTGTGTGTGTGTCAGTATGTTTGTGTGTGTCAGTATGTTTGTCTGTGTGTCAGTATGTCTGTGTGTGTGTCAGTATGTATGTGTGTGTGTGTGTGTCAGTATGTCTGTGTGTGTCAGTATGTCTGTCTGTGTGTCAGTTTGTATGTCTGTGTGTGTCAGTATGTATGTATTTGTGTGTGTCAGTATGTATGTCTGTGTGTGTGTCAGTATGTATGTGTCAGTCAGTATATGTCTGTGTGTCAGTTTGTATGTCTGTGTGTGTCAGTTTGTATGTTTGTGTGTTTGTGTGTATGTCAGTATGTCTGTGTGTGTCAGTTTGTGTGTCTGTATGTATGTTGGTGTGCCTGTCAGTATGTCTGTGTATGTGTCAGTATGTATGTCTGTCACAGTGTCAGTATGTCTGTCACAGTGTGTGTGTGTGTGTGTGTGTGTCAGTGTGTATCTGTATGTTGTCAGTATGTATGTATCTGTGTGTGTGCCAGTGTTTATACCTGTGCATGTATCTGTATGTAGCCAATGTGTGTATCTGCATGTGTGTCAGTGTTTGTATCTGCATTTGTCAGGTTATGTATCTGTGTGTCTGTATGTTGTCATTGTGTGTGTCTGTGTATCTGTATGTTGTCAGTGTATCTGCGTGTGTGTGCGTGTGTGCATCTGTGTGTCTGCATGTGTGCCAGGTTGTGTGTCTGTATGTGTGTGTGTCAGTGTGTGTAAATGTGTCTGTATAGCTGCATCTGTATGATTGTGTATATCTGTGTATCCGCAAGTGTTTCTGTGTGTGTATGTGTATCACAGTGTGTGTGTGTGTGTGTGTGTGTTTGTGACAGTGCATGTGTATTTGTGCATACATCTCAGCATTCAACACTACACGCAAATACACACCTGCATTCAAACTTCAACACTACATATAAACACACCTTTTTTTTAAACAACAACATTATATATAAACACACCAGTGTATTCATTAACCAACACTACACATAAATGCATACTTGCATTTAAATGCCATCTCCACATACAAACACACCCCTATATTCACACAAACATACTCCATACAAAAACATGCTTACACTCAAACACACAAATACTGCTCAGTGCTAAATACAACCCTGCATGCATGGGAAAATGGTAGCGCCCCAGCTGTCAAAGCATTGTTGGAGTTGCATGACAGATGGGGATCTACCTTTTGCCCCCTCTTGCCCAAAATAATTCATGCACCAGAGCCCTCTCTACTTTACGTCCGCCTCTGCGTTGGGGTGGGGGGCATGATTGCATGCCAGGGAGGGGACGACAGGGTTCAGGGGGCCCAAGCAAATGTTTGCCCAGGGTCCAATCCATATTAAAGACGGCCCTGCCATCATTACCCACTTAGTCCTTTTATTTGTTGACTTTAGGGTCATGCTTTGACTGACCCCTAAGCCTAAGGTATTAAACTTGGGTATTTTGACTCTTTTCATGCAACCATTTTACCACCAATCTATGCAAAACTAAAAATAAAAATAATAATAATAATTGGTGATTTTTTTGACTCACATAGCAATTTAAGAATACATGTACTGAGAACTTTAAGGGTTACTACCAAAGAACACCCCAATATGTGTTCAGCAACATCTGCTGAATACAGTGATATCACCCATATATAGGTGTGTCAGGTTCTCTGGGGGCTAAAAGACCTTATTTGGAGGGTGCGCATTCCAGTTTTCCAGCTTGGAATTTTCACAGCTGGTCAACCTGCACCCATGTCCTTTTTGGGACATTTCTGAAGCTGGCCAATGTAATTTAGCCCCATCAAACCATATATTTTTTAAAAGTAGACACCCTAGGGTATTTCAAATGGTGGTATTTTAACACTTTCCATGCACAAATTCTACCACCAGTCTATGTCAAACTTTTCGGTAGTAATGTCTTGTGTTATTTTTCTCTCACATTGTACTTTAGGCATGGATTCTCAGTTCCTGTCATAGGCGTGCGCAGCCTATTGCATTAGGGTGTGCACCCCAAAGCACAAACACACGCCGCATGTATGTATATATATATATATATATATATTTTTTTTTTTGTTATATATATATATATATATATATATATATATACATACACACACATACACTGCTGTTTGTGTGTGTGTGTGTGTGTGTGTGCTCTTAGTGCGCTGTGTGAGGGTGCTGTGTGTGTAAGGGTGCTGTGTGTGTGTGTGAGGGTGCTGGTAGTGTGCTATGTGGGTGAGGGTGTTGTTAGTGTGTTGTGTGTGAGGGTGCGGTTTGTGTGTGAGGGTGCTGGTAGTGTGCTGTGTGTTAGGGTCCTGTTAGTGTGCTGTGTGAGGGTGCTGTTTGTGTGATATGTGTGTGTGTGAGGGTGCTGTTTGTGTCGTGTATTTGTGAGTGTGCTGTTTGTGTGAGGGTGCTGTGTGTTTGTGAGGGTGCTGTTAGTGTACTGTGTGTGAGAGTGTTGTGTGATTGTAAGGGTGCTGTGTGTGTGTGTGTTTGTGAGGGTTCTGTGTGTGTGTGACGGTGCTGTATGTGTGCTCTGTGTGTGAGGGTGCTGTATGTGTGCTGTGTGTGTGAGGGTGCTGTATGTGTGCTATGTGTGTGGGTGCTGTTTGTGTGCTGTGTGTGTGAGGGTGCTGTATGTGTGTGTGTGCTGTCTGTTTGGAGGGATTGTGAAGGTGGGGGCAGATTAGTAAATATCCCCCCTCCCTTCTTACCTTATGTAGGGAGGGGAGATCCTCGCTGCCATGTGCCATCCCTGGTGGTCCAGTGTAGAGTATACTCTAGCCTGCGGGGCTAGAGTTCACTTTCGCGAGATCTGAGCGTTGCCATGGCAACGCTCAGATCTCGCGAGAGGAACCTGGCGGAGCTTCTGTCTAGAGCTCCCCGGGTCCTCTCCTGCCTCCCTCCATGCTACTGTGGGCCGGTGAGGTAGGTCTTTGATCTCCCCGCCGGCCCATGGAGGCTTAGAGCAGAGCCGGCACTCAAATAGTGCCGGCTCTGCATGAGCCGAGAGGGGAGATCCGGAGATCTCTCCTGCCGGCAGGGGTCAAGTCCTGGGAATAAAGTGTAAGAACTCTCCCAAGATTCCCACCCCCCCCCCCAAAAAATAATATACACTTGTGTGTATATATAAGTGCACACACACACTGACACACGCATATATATATGCGTACACACACATACACTCACAGACACACACATACTCTGACACACACACACCCACACATACATTCACATACACTCACAGACACACACACTCACAAATACACATACACTCACAGACACACATATACTCTGACACACACACACATACATTCACAGGCACACATACGCACACACACACACACATACACTCACAGACACAC
Source organism: Pelobates fuscus (assembly GCF_036172605.1). Classification (NCBI taxonomy): domain Eukaryota; kingdom Metazoa; phylum Chordata; class Amphibia; order Anura; family Pelobatidae; genus Pelobates; species Pelobates fuscus. The sequence goes on from NC_086317.1 coordinate 30,026,490, forward strand.
ACACACACATACTCAGACACACACACATACACTCACAGACACACAGACATACTCAGACACACACACACACACACACTCACAGACACACACACATACTTAGACACACACACACACACACACAGACATACTTAGACACACACACACTCACACAGACATACTTAGACACACACACACAGACATACTTAGACACACACACTCACAGACACACACAGACATACTTAGACACACACACACACACTCACATACCCATACACAGACATACTTAGACACACACACACTCACATACACACACACAGACATACTTAGACACACACACACACTCACAGACATACTTAGACACACACACACACACACACTCACACACACACAGACATACTTAGACACACACACAGATACTCATAAAAAAATTTTTATTAAAAATTGTCCACCCAGCCTCCCTACCTGGAGTGCTGGCGTGGACTTGTCCCTGGGGTCCAGTGGGTCGGGTGCCGGTCTCCATCTCAACCGCGGCGAGAGAGCTGTGTGCTCTCTGCTTCCTCTCGCCGCGCGGGCTGTCTGCTGTAGCTGGGAGCCGGAATATGACGTCATATTCCGGCTCCCGGCATAAGCAAACAGCGCGCGGCGAGAGGGAGCAGAGAGCACACAGCTCTCTCGCCGCGGTTGAGATGGAGACCGGCAGGGGGAGGTCCATTACCTCTTGCCTCCCCCCTTCCCCCCCCCAAATCGGGGGGAACTCGGAGGGCATTTGGGGGTGGCAGAGTGCCTGCAGGAACAGTGGGAACATTGTTCCCACGCGTTCCTGCAGGACTCACAGGCGTGCCACAGGGATTAGGGTGTGCCTAGGCACACCCGGCACACCCCGTGCGCACGCCTATGGTTCCTGTTACACGTTACTGACAAACACCCCAATATGTGTTCAGCAACATCTCCTGAGTGCCCCCTGCTCAGTTATCTGCCTTTCAAGAGTTAAATCACTTATCTTATATCCTCATCTCTTAATAGCATATCTCACAAGTATTTCTATTTAAAAAGGACAGTCCATATTGTGGGTCTAATCCCTCTTTTCAGTACTGATGTCCCTGTTTAAAGAAGATACATTTTTCTTATACTAAATTACATTTTAGTTGCATACATATTTATTAGTAAGTCACCTAAGGTTTAGCAGAACAGTCCACCCCTGGCCACATCCCAACTCATTTATAAAATGGAAGTGTCCCTCATTGTCCATTTAAAATATGTTGGTAAGTATGTAAAAGCCTGTTAGAGCATGCAATAGTCTCAGGGCTGTGATTACAGCTCAATTAACCCCTTAATGACACACGACATGTGTGACATGTCATGATTCCCTTTTATTCCAGAAGTTTGGTCCTTAAGGGGTTAACAGACATGTGAACGTCTAAAGTAAACACACTGTACTGTAAGAAAAGTAAACCCTTTTTCATGTTGGCTGTGCAAATCACAGCCAGATGAAGTGGGGTTAATATTACATAAACAGAAACAAAAGTGATTTAATTCCTAAAAGGCAGATAATTGAGCAGTAAGACAGCAGGAACGTGATTTATGAAACATAGTTAGTTTGGCCTAAAATGTGAAATTCACTTTTAGAGTGTCCCAAAAATGGGACACCAGGGACAAACCCAGGACCGCGGGACAGGACCCTGAAATCGGGACTATTCTGCAGAAATCGGGACAATTGGGAGACCTATTGCTAAGAAAGATCAGAATTGTAGTACAGAAAGTCTAGTGCACATATCATATGCTCCCCCATCTCTACACACTAGGGACAGTAGACACTAAAACAGTGGCGGATCCAGAGCCTGATCTCGGGAGGGGCACTTGTAGATTATTTAAAAAAAATAATCCTAGCACAATAACCACTACAGCTCAGTGTAGTAGTTATGGTGCCAGTAGTGCCAGGATCCCACCCCGGAGTAAGTAGTCATACCGTTTAAGAACAGTTTGACAACTTACCTGGGGTCTGCTGGGATATAGGGCATATGAGAAGTGGTGTGTGTTAGGGGTGAAGTGTGTGTGAAAGGTGCAGTGTGTGTGTGAGCGGTGAAGTGAGTGTGAGTGCGTAAGGGTGGCAGTGTGTGTGTTAGGGGGCAGTGTGTGTATGGGGGCACTGTATGTCTGTGTGGGGCAGTGTGTGTATGGGGGGCACTGTATGTATGTGTGGGGCAGTGTGTGTATGGGGGGCACTGTGTGTATGGGGGGGTCGTGTGTGTGTGTTTGGGGCAATGTGTGTATGGGGGGGCAGCAGGGTGTGTAGGGCACTGTGTGTGTATAGGTGTGCAGTGTGTGCGGGGCAGTATGTGTATGGGGCAGTGTTTGTGGGGCAGTGTGTATGGGGACAGTGTTTGTGGGACAGTGTTGTATGGGGACAGTGTTTGTGGGACAGTGTTGTATGGGGACAGTGTTTGTGGGGCAGTGTGTGTATGGAGGCAGTGTTTGTGGGGGCAGTGTGTGTATGGGGGCAGTGTGTGTATGGGGTCAGTGTGTGTAGTGTTTGTATGTGGGGCAGTGTTTCTGGGTCAGTGTGTGTATGGGGTCAGTGTGTGTAAGGGGGAAGTGTGTGTATGGGGCAGTGTTTGTGGGGCAGTGTGTGTGTGGGGCAGTGTGTGTATGGGGACAGTGTGTGTATGGGGACAGTGTGTATATGGGGACAGTGTGTATATGGGGACAGTGTGTGTATGGGGGCAGTGTGTGTATGGGGGCAGTGTGTGTAGTGTGTGTATGGGGTCAGTGTGTGTATGGGGTCAGTGTGTGTAGTGTGTGTATGGGGTCAGTGTGTGTATGGGGTCAGTGTGTGTATGGGGTCAGTGTGTGTAGTGTGTGTATGGGGTCAGTGTGTGTATGGGGGCAGTGTATGTTGGGCAGTGTGTATGGGGGCAGTGTATGTGGGGCAGTGTGTATGGGGGCAGTGTATGTGGGGCAGTGTATATGGGGGCAGTGTGTATGGGGGGAGGGGAGGAGGGAAGGGAGGCTTTTTAATAAAAAAAAATAAAAAATTATTTAATAAAATATATTATGTCCCCCCTCCCTTCTTACCTTTATTGAGGAGGAGGGGGGACATTTCTGGATCCCTGGTGGTCCCAGTGGGGAATCCCTGGTGGTCCAGTGGTTCCAGTGAACTCTAGCCCGCGCTCCAGGGCTAGAGTTCACTCTCGCGAGATTTGGAGCGTTGCCGTGGTAACCGCGGCAACGCTCCAAATCTCGCGAGAGGAGGACCCGGAGGAGCTGCTGGTAACAGCTCCCGGGTCCTCTCTCCCTCCCCTGCCGGTCGGCTGTCAGTAATGTGCCTGCGGACCGGGGAGGGAGATCTCCCTCCCCGGTCCGCAGGCACATTGCAGGGCTGGCGCTTGGGCAATGCCAGCCCTGCACTAGCCGGCAGGGGAGAATCTCGGGGGGGGCAATTGCCCCGTTGCCCCCCCCCTGGATCCGCCAATGCACTAAAACCAACACTGCTGAGGAAGGTGGAGAGGAGAGGGTACAGAATTAATTTGAGTGTATAGGTGTGTGTCTATATATGTGTGTGAGTGTGTGCATTTGTAAGTGTATTTATTGCTGATTAAGGCATTGTGAATGTTTGTGTGGCTAGTTGAGAATGTGTTTGTGGTTAGTTTTGAATGTTGCTAATTAGATAAGCATACGTGGAAAGACGGGCAAATTGTGCATCTTATATGTAAAGTAGTAAAAGCAATGATTTCTCTACCTAAATACGTATATGTTCATATATATGGTCCATAAATAACAGTACATAAAAGGGGTCTATTGCTCATGCATTAGGATAAATCGAGTTCGAGTGTGATGTTTGCAGTAAGCTTTGAGCATATTTGGCTCAACTCCCAAAGCTCGATTAATACACATTAAGGTAATTAGTGTCACATTATAACAAATCTAAAATGCAGTCTGGGGGACATAAGTGATGAAAACAACATTAGTTGCTGAGTTCAATTGTAAAACACCCTCTACTGAAAGGGGCATTCCTCAAAATCATTTTGGTTTTTAAAGCATTATGGTCCTTACCATCCAGTTATGTGCAATATGTTTGTTTGTTTTTTAACATAAATACTTTTTATTATTTTCAAAGTATAGTGTACAAGACAATGGTAACAAGAAATATCAGAGTAGCAAAGAACAACTCTTGGTTGTGAAATACAGCGAAAACATTTGCTTGTGAACCAAGGAAGGTAGGGAAACTGGGACGAGAAAGATAAAAGGGATTTGATGGATAAGGGAAGGTCGGGGGAAATGTCCACAAGTTTATCCTTTGGCCACTTGAAAGGGGCACCTGGAGTGGCTGGGCAGGGTGCTCAACTCAAAATGAACCTGGTCTGGGTTCCAAATATTCATAAAAAAGGTAATAATTTGGGGATATACCCAGTTTGCAAGACCCTCTTGAACCAGATGAAGCAGTAAATATACCAAATAAAATGTTAAAGGGAAACTGTCACCACTTATCTGTGTCTCTGCTCCCCAGCCACAATGTCCTTGCAGAGATGGGTGTTACACCCACCTCCAGTCTGCCCGTGTTACTTTCCAGCTCTTCGCTGGCAAACCTCCTCCATGATACTGACACGCTGGTGTTGTGCCAGTGTCTAAACTAAGGGATGTCATGTCACACCATTCTTATACTATACTCCCTAGCAATTGTAGCACTGATTAAGGAGTTACCATGGCAACCACCACACATGCACTATGGTTGCAATGGGTGGACAGCAAGTGGACCTCCTCTAAGAGTTTTCTTCTGCTCTCCCTGTCTCTCAATTCTTTAGCATTGAGTTCGGCAAAACTGCTAGCATAATGTACAAATGGAACTTAAAGCCCTTTTAACCCCTTAAGGACACATGACGTGTGACATGTCATGATTCCTTTTTATTCCAGAAGATTGGTCCTTAAGGGGTTAAATAAAGTCACAATGGGCATAAGAGATTCCTTTTAAGATTTGTAGAACCCACCAATATTGCCATGCTTTTCAGCAGTAGGTGAGCTTAAACATGGAATGGTCAAATTGTGTGATTTTGTTTCTTTATTTATTCAATTTAGGATATTTTAAGTGATCTTATTTGTTTAAAACTGTGTGTTGTTCCCTTAATGTATATTTTGCAGATATTTTTGTGTTTGTAGCAGCATCAATATTAGTAAATGTATATTTGGTGCTTTTTTGTTTTCAATATTTGCGTTGTATCATTTGTGGGGGGGTTTGGTCTGATTGGGAGATGAAGAAAAGATTTACAAGAAATAAGACTTTTGATGGTAAGTATATTTATTTATTTTCCATTAATTAATTTTCCAGTATTCTTAGGGTGACAAAGAGTTAGTTCATGGTGTGTAGCTAAGGGCTTTGGAACCTCTAGCCACTTGTATATCTCAGTAGAACCCCACCGACTGCTATTGGTGGGGCTGGTGGGACACAAGGTTCCCTCTGAAATAAAACCACACACAGGTGAAGGGCTGGTGAGGGACACTAGTCCCTCCTTCTATTATAATTAGATTCAACCATTGTGCTCTAATGAGAATCAAAGCACGAGAAATACTTTATAAAGTTATTTCCTAACTTGAAGTTCATTCTACAAAGCCTTCTCACAGGGCAAATTTGATTCTATTGTTTGTTCTGTTGGGATTTGTATTTGTTGCATTAGGATTTTTGCTTATCTGTTTTTATTTTTTATTTTCAATAGTTGTGTGGCATGATTATGGATTTTATTTTGGCATGTTTGGGGGCAGATGCCAAGTAGGTGTCAGGATCCCGCGGGCGGCTGCGTGGGGAGGCTGCAGTCCGCTCGCGGCACTCACCCTCCAGCCGTCCGCGGTCCCCTTCTCCTCGTGCGCTCGGCGAGCAGCATCCTCCCAGCCTCGGATGCCGCCCGCGTCTTCCTCTTCGTCCCCCAGCGGCAGCATGCATGACGCTGCACGCTGGGAGAACGCCCAGTTTTGTAAACGCCGGGGTCAGCCACCTGACCCGGCGTTAAAGGCACAGTGCCTTAATCACAGTGGGTGGTATAGATATCTCCCACGTGTGATTGTTAACTCTAATTGGAAATTATGTAATCAGAGTTAAGCAATGGGTTTAAATACTTACCTTTCCTGTCTCTCTCTGCCCTGTTGTGGTCTTTGCTTTCTAGTATTGCTGTTCTACTTGTGTTTCTCTCTGGTTACGTACTCTCTGGCTTGTTTATCCGACCTTGTGTCTTTCTCCTACCCTTTGACCTCGGCTTGTCTCTCGTTATTCTGTCTTCTGGTTCCCCTTACTCGGCTTGTCTCCTGACTATTCTTTGTGTGCTTAGCCCGGCCACTCTAAGGTCCGGTACTGCACCTGTTCTGTGTGTGTGTTAGCGTGTTTTGGTTCCCAGAATTGTGACAGTAGGATTTAGAAGAAAGAAGACTTCTGATGGTGAGTATAATTTTATAATAATTATAGAAACATAGAAACATAACATGTGACGGCAGATAAGAACCATTTGGCCCATCTAGTCTGCCCAATTTTCTAAATACTTTTCATTAGTCCCTGGCCTTATCTTATAGTTAGGATAGCCTTATGCCTATCCCACACATACTTAAACTCCATCACAGTATTAACCTCTACCACTTCAGATGGAAGGCTATTCGATGCATCCACTACCCTCCCAGTAAAGTAATACTTCTGGATATTATTTTTAAACCTTTGCCCCTCTATTTAAGACTATGTCCTCTTGTTGTGGTAGTTTTTCTTCTTTTAAATATGGCCTCCTCCTTTACTGTGTTGATTCCCTTTATGTTTTTAAATGTTTCTATCATATCCCCCCTGTATCGTCTTTCCTCCAAGCTATACATGTTAAGATCCTTTAACCTTTCCTGGTAAGCTTTATCCTGCAATCCATGAACCAGTTTAGTACCCTTTCTCTGAGATATGGTCTCCAGTACTGTGTACAATACTCCAAGTGAAGTCTCACCAGTGTTCTGTACAATGGCATGAGCACTTCTCTCTTTCTACTGCTAATACCTCTCCCTATACAACCAAGCATTCTGCTAGCATTTCCAGCTGCTCTATTACATTGTCTTCCTACCTTTAAGTCATCTGAAATAATACTCCTAAATCCCTTCCCTCAGATGTTGAGGTTAGTAGGGTATCAAATATCCTATACTTGGGTTTTTACGTCCAAGGTGCATTATCTTGCACTTATCCACATTAAATGCCAGTTGCCACAGCTCTGACCATTTTTCTGATTTTTCTAAATAATTTGCCATTTGACTTATCCCTCCTGGAACATCAACTCTGTTGCAAATTTTAGTATCATCAGCAAAAAGACATACCTTACCATCAAGACCTTCTGCAATATCACTAATAAAAATATTAAAGAGAATGGGTCCAAGTACAGATCCCTGAGGTACCCCACTGGTAACTTGACCTTGCTTCGAATATACTCCATTGACTACAACCCTCTGTTGCCTGTCATTTAGCCACTGCCTAACCCGTTCAACAATATTGGAATCCAAACTTAAAGATTGCAGTTTTTTGATGAACCTTCTATGTGGAACAGGATCAAAAGCCTTACTGAAATCTAGGTAAGCAATTTCTACTGCACCACCCTGATCTATTATTTTAGTTACCCAATCAAAACAATCTTAGATTAGTTTGGCATGATCTCCCTGAAGTAAACCCATGTTGTCTCTGATCTTGAAATCCATGTATTTATATTATAATTATAATAATAATTTTGCCCAATAAATAATAGTCCTTTACACATATTAGGGACAAGTAAGGGCAGTAGGATAGCTTCCACTGGTCTAGAAGAAGACTAGAGCATGCCTATAAGAAATGCTATTTTTCTCCCCAAATCCTGGTCCAATTTACAAACACGCCAGCTGCACTGCAGTGTATCCCTAAAATTAATCAAAAAAAGAAAATCTTTAAGTACTCAATAATAATTAAGACAAGAAGGAATTGGGGAACATGTTCCCAGATGCTTGCTTTGTCACTCTATGAATGCAAATACAGTCTATCTAAATTAAAATCCAATCATAATACATTAAATACATTATGTATTTCAAAGATACATGATGTATTCAATGAAAAATTTGGAGATATCACTCACCATGTCTCCAGAGCTGCCGTTTCCTCATCTTCATGAATGTTACTATTCAATCGGGTCACTTGTGTTTCAGAGCCTCCCAGGGAAAGAGAAGACACTCGGCATGGGAGCTTGAGGTGAGTACTGAGAGTGGTGTGGAGTGATTTGGATCTAGCAGATACTGCAGAAGCTGCCATATCCTTTAACATTGTGTTTTAAAGAGCGCCACCAAAAATGTTGTTGTATTTTGCGTATTGTCTTTAGCTGTCCTCTGGAGACAGATGCATTGTGGCATTATTGTATGACCTTAAGATGAATGGTATTTGGTACGTAAATTTTTCCATGTGACATGGTGTAGCCTTCGGAAGAAACAGGAAAAGTGGTGAATGGGGCTGCGTTTTTTCAGAACATGGGCTGTTACCGCCAGAAAGCAATGTTCTTGTAGTATGGAGATTTCATTCTTGGGAAAAGTGTTCTCCACAGAAAATATTCTGGACAGAGTGTCAGCTTTTTGATTCTTTTACCCAGGTAGATATGTCACATGGAAAGAGATTCATGAAAAGAACAAGGCCAACAGGGCTTGTCAAAGGATTATATATTTTGCTGTGTAGAGATACTCCAAATTTTTATGATTAGTAAAGACCATGATAGGGGTAACCCTCCAAAAGATGCCTCCACCTCATCAAAGGCTCTTTTAATAACCAATAGTTCCTTATCCCTCACACAGGAATAACACAGGATAGCGGGATCCCATATTGCTGTCTCTTTGTGACAAAATAGGTCCTGTGGCTATATCTGAGGCATCCACCTCGAGAAAATAAGGTTTCTTGGGATCAGGTATATGAAGAACCAAGGCAGAAGTAAAACGATGTTTTAGCAGGTCAAGAATTTTCTGTAACAAAAAAAACGAAGAAAACTGTTTGCGTCTAATAATGAATTTAGATCAGCCAAAAACAGTATAACAATTTGAACAATAATAGGAAACCGTTCATGCTAAACGTATAAGATAATAGTAAACGTATTTAAAAAAAAAAAAAAAAAAAAAAAATAACTTATTTTCTATTAACTTATCTGTTTAACAAACTGTTTCCTATTATTTAAATTATTGTTCAAATTGTTAAACTGTTTTTGGCTGATCTAAATTTACTATTAGGGTTATTTGTTACATTATTTCCTGGGGTTCTTCTTCAGGTATGCTGGCATTTCTCTATTTCTCTCCTTTTTTGGTCAGTTAAAAAGCGCATATCTACTGTTTTGCTTCAAGTGTTTTCTTTGCCTCAGGGGACCAAGATTTTGTTTTCTGTATGGACTTGTGAAAAAGTATCAAATCCCACAAAGTTTTGCACTTTGTAATGTAGACCATTCTAAGATAGTGTCTACTTTCTTGGGGTCCGTTTCTATACAGTCTGGTTTGATGATGAAGCCTAAGAATTTTACTTGGTTGGTTTCAAAGATGCCCTTTTCAATCTTGGCATAGAGATTAAATCAACGTAATCACTTTTGTACTTCGATCATGTGAAGACAATGTGTGGTAAATCTAGAGAAATTATGAGGATGTAATCTAAGTACAGAAGAATGTATTGGTCTAAGAGGTTTCGGAGGTCATCACTTATAAGCTGCCATCCTTTTTCCCTACAAAAAAAAATATTAGCTTCTGCAGGGGATGTTGATGGTCAAATAAACTCTTTGCTTAGATTTTCTTGGATAAAATCTTTCAGTAAAACTTACCCATTTGAGTTCTTGTTTTTTATAGGACAGGTTTTCACTGTGTGATTAGGTCAACCACAATAAAGACAGATGCTATCTCTACATCTCTTCTGCCGTTCAAAGCTGTCCTTGGATCAGACCAACTTGCATGGGTTCTTCCCCTGAGGAACCGGCAGCAGAAGCTTGGGTATTATTTTGGCTATTCACAGAGATCCTGGGAACCAAGGTATAGTTGGTTGCTTTTTCTAGGCGCCTCTCTCTAAGACAGAGATCAAGTTGGATTGCTTGTTGTATAAATGTCTTAAGAGAACTCAGGATTCCAAAATGGGCAAAATCATCCTTTAGAGATTCAGATGTAAACTGATTTATAAGCCCAATTTTGTTCCATCATGTATCTGTAGCACAGAGTTTAAAGTCAGTGATATAATCCTCTATCGGTATACAACCTTGTAGCAATGCTTTGATAGTGGTTTGGGATGTTTCGGACCATCATTCATGACATTGCAGTAGTCAATGAATTCCAAGATTGGATGAGTGGATCGTTGATATGTAGTACATTGTAGGCCCATTCATACGGAGCACATGAAAGGCGTGAAATCACACTGTCGAGTGTTGACCCAATGATGCCTCTCTGGCAGAATCGTCCTCCGGCACTCTGCTGGATTGTGCACTGATGTTTCTGGTCACCGGAAGAGAATCCTGCGTTGAGAGGTGCGATCGGGTCAATATTCACCAGAGCTCCACAGCCCAGTGTGTCCCATAGAGGACACTCTGCGAGGGAGAGTGAGGTGAATATTGAGTAGAGTGGGGACCATACAGTCAGAGGTGCGATGTCTGGGTGACCTCCTGCCAGTTACTTCATGTAGCATGGGTGCACAGACCGTGGTAGAACATCTTCAGTATCCTCTACCAGGAATGACAGGAAGTGCTCATTGGGAGGAATGAACTGCTTCATGTCAGACCGGGGAGATTATACAGAAGGTCTTCTCCCGTGGTCAACGCGGCCACTCTTCATGAAGACAGGTAAGCAGGCACAGGATGGAAAAGGGAGAGACACCACAAAAGGAGGGGGAGAGTGGAAGAGACCACAATGGGAGAGTGGAGGTGGGGAACATAAAGAGATACACAAACGGGCTGGGGAATGGGAAAAAGAAACAGATAGATGGGTGGGATAAGGTGGGGGGGGGGGAGAGCCACACAAAGAGGCTGAAGAAAGGGTACAAGAGACACACAAACTGGCTGAGAAAAGAGACACATAAAAGGGGCTGGGGAAAGGGAAAAGAGACACACAAAAGGACTGGGTGGGAGTGATACACAAAAGGAGCAGATTTTTTTTTTTGGTGTACATGGCGGATCAGGACCAGGGAAATTAGTGTATGGTCTGCTGTTCCACTGGGTGCAGACCACAGTAATTGCTCCTGTGTGGTCCGGCACTCACTAATGAGTCATGGCGCGACCACCTGGATTCCCAGCCTGTGCCATGACTCAGCGCCAGGACAGCAATCGAGCAATTACTGTGATCTTCACCTGTTGGAGTGGTAGACCGCATGCTCCCCCACTTTACCCCCAGGGATCATAGTCCTCCCTGCAGTATGCTATGCAGGAGGGGAACAAAACAAAGCATACACACCACACACCCACACACACACACACACACACACATTATACACTGCTAGCACACACAACACATACACAAACTACACTCATATTCAGTGCTTGTTTACATTGCATTCATCAGCCAGTCCTTTATTATTTACAGAGAAAATTTACTTAATCAGGTTTTATTGTAGGTCTTACTCCGCCATTGAGCTATTTTAATAAATACTATGATTATATGGTTATATGGTAGGCGATTTTCACCGTTGACGAAGGAGCACAAACAAAATCTATTTTTTATTGTAAAAGGAAAAGACTAAAGTGAAATGGTTGTTCCACTAGAGATGGAAGAATTGGACACCCATTCCACCAGAAGATATCTCTAGGATATTAGGATAATTATATGGTATAACCTTTATTAAGCCGCTAACGGGCAAAACAAAACAAAGTGTAATAACAGTGACACACTCTTGAAAATACAAGTGAATTAAAAACTGGGTAGATGCAATGTGGATATCGTCCAGAGGTAGTGAGAGTGGCAACGGTATCTCAGATTAAAGTACAAAGTACAATATGTAGTACAATATAGACTAAATCAAATATCGCATAGGCCACATTCCTCTAGACTTAAATACCCACAGTCTGTAGGACTTTTTAGGTAACTCGGCTATAGAGGTGGGACTAGACCTGTTACATAGACTCTAGTGTATTTTTGTGTAAGGTACATCGATTACATAAGTAAAAAGTCTATCGTGCAGTATTCTTCTAACTTATGCACATGGAAGCAGGAGTCTAAAGTAAACTGAAGGAGAGTGTATACCGATAATATCGCTCTCTGCTTAAGTCGAGTGATAGTACACATGGCGCTGTTTAGTCAATAAAGAACGTAATAGCAGCACCTATGCATATATATGTATACACAATATAGGCTAGTGGGTACTATTTGTTTCTGATATCCATAAGTCTCCTTATAATTGTTAATAGTATCCTGGAGATAATTTTGATAGCAGACAAATAGTAATACACTTAGTAAATAGAGCAGTGGAGGAAATATCTCAGTATATCAATAAAAGTATAAATACAAAGGTATAAATTGAAGATGGGAGTAAGAAAGTTGGTATAGCAGAGTGAACCTGAGGGTAAGTTTGTAGGTGTCCCAAAATAAATGGTTAAGAGTATAGGTCCCATATACAGAATGACACTCGCCAACCACTCAAGTCTCTCCCAGAGACAGAGACCACTAAGAGAAATATACAACTAATGCAAGTTGATAATCAAGTCTAAAAGGTCTAACTCATAGATATATTCCCTACACACTGCTGCTTCAAGGCCTTTAGGAATTTTGATGCTGCCATTCACATCACAATGTCTGAACTGGAAATATTTTATGTGAAGGTCCCAGATCTGTAACACCAGTACTTTTGTCTTGTTTATCCATGACTATGGTCTTGATTTAATGCATTTCAAATGATCATAGTCTGTTTTGTCTACAGACATCATTATTAAAGTCTTCTGGAATGTTTGTAACTGAAGCATTTGAAAAGTTGTTTTCCACTCCTTTTACTGTATTAGAACGTTGCAGCGGGTTACTATGGCAACGCACTAATAAATTTCCCTGCACCGGCCAGAAGGAGCTCTGTGTAGACAAGCTGCATTTCTCGTCAGACCACCAGAGATCTGAAAAAAACTGCATTTTGCTTTTTATACCCTACTACACCACTTAACCCCCCCACTTTAGCCTATAACCTCCCACTGCACCACCTAACTATGTAACACCCTACTTAAGCCATAAACTCCACCTAATTACCCACTAGAGCTGCTAACCCCCCACTACTGCCTCTAACTCCTCACTACTGATTGTACCCCCCCAAACTGACCCTAACCCACCTACTACGGCATCTAACCACCCACTACACACCCTAATCCCCCACTACCTCTTTTTACCCCCAACTACTGCTCTTAACCCACCCACTACTGCCCCAACCCCAATGCTGGCTCTAAACCCCACCACTGATCCTAAACCCTACTACTGCACCTATCCCCCACTACTACCCCTTTATCCCACTACAGCCCCTTATCACCATACTATATTTTCTAACCCCCACTCCTACCCCTCACTACAACCCTAAATCCCACTACTACCTCTAATCTCCACTACTGACACTTATCTCCATACTACATGGATACTTTATCAATGAGAGAGAATAATAAGGTATGTGCATAATTGACTGGTTAATCTAACTAAAGTCTTCTTTGTGGCTCCCAAACCAGTGCGTCTACCTGGAGCAGCGGTAGGCAACCTTTGGCACTCCAGATGTTTTGGACTATATCACCCATAATGCTCTTACAGCCATAATGCTATCAACGCATTATGGGAGGTATACAGAAAAAGGGAACAGCGCTAAAATAAACCAATACTATAAATAGGGAGAGTAGGAGGCAGTAAACCTAAAAATAGGGTTCCCTCTAAGCCCTATAAACAAAGATAGTACAATAGACAAGACAAATGAAGTTTGCGCCAAAGCTGACTATAGTACAGCTAATTATGAACAAAGTCCAAAATACAGCGGTAAATCTAGAGAAAAAAAGAGAGAAACCAAAACAAAGTCTTTAGTGAAGCCTGATGGGACATCAACAGCCTATGTAGCAGAAAATTCTCTGTATGGATCAAATGGAAACGGCTTCCCAGGATCCGTATGTAAAGAGAGGAGAAGATAATAGTGCAAATACGTCTAGTAAAAAAGTTGGATAGCAAGAAGAAAGGGTCTGTGGTAATCCTACTCACGTGTAGTAGAGCTAAACTAGCTCTAGTATGGATGGCATACAGCGGTACAATCCCCGCTTGTGGGATACGTAGAGAGGTATTGGTCTTTTAATCCATATGTGGAAGAAAAAGACAGATGATCGTGCAGTACATCTAGTGTAGACCTACTCATGTGCAGTAGAGCTTGAACCAGCTCTAGTATGTGGAGGTGCAGTACACAACATCTGGAGTGCCGAAGGTTGCCTACCCCTGACCTAGAGTTTGCTCAGCTCGATAGTATGATGCTCCCCTTCACGACTACTTTGCTTAAAAACAAGGCATTAGTAAGTTACTAATGGTAGTGGGGGTAATGCATTTCTCTATAGCAATATCAAGTCCACGATGTGCATGTCACCAACACAGATTTTAAAAATGGCAGTATGAGCTAGCAAATGCCAAAATCTGGGAAACTAGTCGAAATATAGAGAGGAAAGAAATAATGAGCAGCTATATCAGGATTAAAGAAAAATAAGATTGAAGAGAGATAGATAAAGGAGGGGGGGAGAGAGGAAAAAATTTAAAACATAAAACACATATGAAGGGATGGGGCAGGGGAAGGAAAAGAGAGTGGGGAGAGAATGGGGTGGACCATAAAGCCACCAAAAACATGTTCCCTTGTGCTGCGTTCTCCAGCAAGCCAGGACAAAAAATAAACCGTAACTTACACAAGATGCTACCAAGGAGCTTGTCCATGCTCTAGTAATTTCCCGCATGGATTATTGTAACCCTCTCCTGATTGGTCTCCCCAAAAGCCATATTGCCCCACTACAGTCTGTAATGAATGCCACCACCAGACTTATTTTCCTCTCTAGTCGGTCCTCTTACACCTCGCCCCTCTGCCAGTCCTTACATTGGTTCCCTGTATCCTATAGGAGTCAATTCAAAGTGCTAACCCATACATTTAAAGCACTGAACAATTCTAGCCCCTCTTATATCTCTTTGCAGATCCAAAGGTATGCCCCTCCTAGTTCCCTCCGCTCTGCCCGTGACCACCTCCTGCCCGCTGCTCGCACCCGTATGGCCAACTCATGCTTGCAGAACTTCTCGCGGGCAGCTCCTTTCCTATGGAATACAAAAGAAAAAGGGTAATAGGCGCTCACTATAGAAACCAGGCAGCAGTATACAGGACAAGGATTCCCCAACCTTGTGAGTGAAATAGTTGAAAGAGAGAGGGCGTATACCGCGCTTATAGTATTACAAATAAAATATACAAAGATACATACATATGTTCTTGAGTATTTCAATTAGTCGTGACCTCAAAGGGAAATACAAATAGAAAAATAATAATAGCGCAATACAGCAAATATATTTATAGAGATAAATGATAAGAAACTAAGTACAGTCCACTCACATGAAGTAGAGCTATAACAGAGCTCTACTGTGAAAGCGCTTGGACGGTACAATCCCCGTCTTGGGATTCGTGGTGGTTGCCGCAGTTGTATTCAAAGGTGCCAAATATGGAGTTGGTATAAAAAGAAAAAATAGCAGCAATATGGTGAAGTAAGTCCAAGTGGTAGAATAAAATAGTAAAAAGTAATGTACTTACACTTTCTAGAGCATGAAACCTGCTCTAGTGTGAACAGCTTGGGTGGTATGATCCCCACCAAGGATATACAGGATACCAGGAAATGAAGATAATAAAAAAGTAACTTAAAAGTATACTTTAATGTAAACAGACTAGACAATGAATATAGATATAAAATATAATATATAAAATATAGTCCCACTTAACGCGTTTCGCCTGATAGGCTTCTTCAGAAGTGTGGTGTAGAGTTCAAACAGTCCGTTTATATATCTTCTTTGATGATTAGATGAATTCCTGGTAAGATGACTTCCGGGTTTCGGCTTTGTGATGGTGCGCATGCGTCAGACCGGAAATGGCGCGACACCCGTGTCGCACCGGAAGTGATGCGTTGTTGTGATGCAGGCCGGAAATGGCCGCGGCATGTCCATAAGGGAAGGGGGAGCGTGCTGACGTGACACTCGTGGAACGCACGCACACCCAGGAAGTGGTGTGCGTCGCGTTCCAGACGTCACTCCTAAGTCCAATCTTAAAGGGAGTATCGGTTGTAATGACCGGGTAATGGCGTAACGGCCATATTGGATAAGGGCAATAGTCCATAAATATATGAAAAAAAAAAAACACATAAATAATACATGATAAATAACACAAGCAATGATTAAAGGGAAAGTTAATATTCTGTTAGTGTATAATCAGAATAAAAAACAGAATAAAAGGGCAGCTTTACTAAATGGCTAAAAACTCTAAGGTGAATATAGTGACAGTAGCTTTGCAAGCATAATTAGCAGAGTACAGATATTGCAAATAGGTGCACCTAATTGGTGGAGTATACTCTGAGAGAGGGTGGACAAATAATAATTAAAACGCATGGCTTAAAAATTGGAATATGAATAAAAATAAAAATGAAAATATAAAATATATTTGGGTACTTGGTAAAAATCTAATATGAAAAAGAGGGAAGATAAAAATTAAACCATAAAGAATCTATAAAATATAGAGTGACTGACTAAACTTTTAAAAATACTTATAAAAAAATTATAAAATATTATAAAAAATTAAAAAGGTCGAAATCCACATTTAACCCCTTGGGGTGTAGGGTATCTAGTTGATATACCCATTGCATTTCTGTTTGTCCAATCTTTCTTATAATATCTCCTCCTCTCCAGTGGTTTTTCACTATTTTAATACCAATAAAAGTAAGGTGCTTAGGATCATTGTTGTGCATGCAGAAGTGTGCTGGTATTGAATGGTTTTGTACACCTTTTTCTATATTTCTGCAATGTTCTGCAATTCTGGTTTTCAGTGGTCTGATCGTTCTGCCCACATATTGAAGGCCACATGAACATTCTAATAGATAAATCACGTTTTTACTGTTGCATGAAATGACATCTTTAATATTATATATTTTA
The DNA here is from genome assembly GCF_036172605.1 of Pelobates fuscus. Taxonomy (NCBI): domain Eukaryota; kingdom Metazoa; phylum Chordata; class Amphibia; order Anura; family Pelobatidae; genus Pelobates; species Pelobates fuscus. Next base: position 30,043,581 of record NC_086317.1, read on the forward strand.
TTTGTATTATTTGATTTAAACTCGGTAATGGTTCTTTTGGTAGTTTTTGTTTTCTTACATGCCATGCAGCAATTACATTTATAAAAACCCTTTTTGTCCATAAAATTGTTTATCTTATTGGGACTCTTTTTTGTAAAATTTTTTGTCAAATGCATTTTAAGGTTAGGAGCTCCTCTGAATATTATTTTTGGTTTATCAGGGATTAATTTACCTAAAATTTCGTCTTCCTTCAATAGGTGCCAGTGTTTCATTAAAATTTTCTTTAATTGTCTGTTTTTGTTATTGTAATCTAATACGATTGGTAGGGTAAAATCACAATTGTTCTGATTGGCTGGAGTTTTAACCTTATGTATAAGTTGGTTCCTATTGGTTGTGGTAATTTGGTTAATAGTTGCATCAATGTGGTTACCATTATAGCCTTTTTGTATAAAACTTTTTTTCAATGTATTTGCTTGCTCTAAAAACACAGAATTATCTGAACAATTTCTTTTTAGGCGCATCATTTGGCTTTTGGGTATGTTGTCCAGCCATATTTTATTGTGACAACTTTCAGTGCTTATATAGTTATTAACATTTACATCTTTAAAATGTGTCTTTGTTTGTATTTGATTATCTTTAATGTATATATTTAGATCTAAATAGGTCACTGCAGTACTACTAAAATCAGCTGTTAAAACTATTCCTTCTTCATTTATGTTTAAAAAAGAGATAAAATCCTTGGCCGAACTCATAGAGCCTTTCCAGATGAAAAAGAGGTCATCTATATAACGAGAGTAGGATACCAGGCTTTCCACCCAGTCATGCCCCCTCCACACGGCTCGGTCCTCCCACTCCGCCATATAGAGGTTGGCATAACTGGGTGCAAACCTGGTACCCATAGCTGTGCCGGTTTTCTGTAGGAAGAAGCTATCTTTGAACCAGAAATAATTATATTTTAAAATTAGATCTATGCCTTCAATAATAAAATCAGTATGTTCTTGAGGCATAGAGTCATCTCGTTCTAAAACAGATCTAATTGCTTGGCATCCCTTATTATGCTGAATGATCGTGTATAGTGACTGGACATCACACGTAATGAGTATATAATCATTGTTCCAGGTAGTGGTTTCCAATTTTTTCAAAAGATCTATTGTGTCTTTTAAGTAAGATTTTGTTTTTTTAACGTACGGCTGCAGCATTATGTCAATATACTCAGATAGGTTAGAGAGAAGGGATCCTATTCCTGACACAATAGGGCGTCCAGGTGGATTATTTAAACATTTATGAATTTTTGGTAAAAAGTATATCACTGGGGTTTTGGGGAATAGTATTTTTATATAGTTATACTCCTTCTCGTTTAAAATTCCAATTTCCTTACCTCTATTTAAATAGTCGTAAAATTTTAATTTGATATCTCCTATTGGATCACTGTCCAATTTGTAGGAAATTGGCATTCCGTGAGATCTTTGTTTTTCACACCAGTTTCTGAAGAAATCGAATCAGAGTATCTTGCAGTTAAAACCGTATATTTATTCCAATATACATTTCATCCGGAAAATAACAACAGTCTGTTTTTAAAATCATATGGACCAATAAACAATGTATATTCACTTCTAGATCTTATCCAAGCTTGATGGTAAAAGTATTGGTAAAAATTCTATCTGCAAAAGGTTTTTTATATGTTTAAATTCAGTTACATAGGGCGTATACACAAAGACATAAGGTTTGCCTTCTTTAAAATAATTGGTTATCTGAGAAAGAAAGGTGGTAACCCAAATCTCTGATTAAAGCCATACGTTATATTATTTTGGTAAATTACACACACAAAGACTTCTATATACATGATGTAATGAATAATTGCCTGTAGAAATGTGAGTCTTCAAAGGAATTCAGGCTTTCAAGGCTAGGTCAAAGGTTATTATCAACAGGGTCCACAAGTCTCCATCCATCATTCTTGACTAGAGCCATATGTGTATAAATTACAGTATGTTTGTAATATATATGCCTATGTATGACCCCTTAATGTCTGGATATGCTTAGAATAATAACTTATAATATTTCTACATTCCTAAAACACATTGAGTACATTTAAAGTTCATAAAAATATTTATCAAGATCCCCTTTGATGCTTTATGTACATATAATGCATCATAATTTACTCCAATTCCTTGTAAGACTTTAATTTTGTGGTCAGAAATTTACATCTGTATTCAACATCCATCAGTTGAGATCGCATATGATTAATTCTTTTAGACATATAACAACTAAATAAGAATAAAACCATAATGATAATTATCAATATTACCAAAGGATGAGTTATGAAGTGTGTCATACCCATAACTAATCCTGTCTTTTGTCCCCCAAACCACCGTTGCCACCAGGATGTGGTTTCTTCAATATAGTCTTGTTTAATGCTTTTAATCATACCTTGCACTGTATGTATTTGTACTAAAGTGTTATGTACTCCAGTCGCAGCTTTATCAATAACTTGTATTAACTCTTCATTGTTCTTTAACTGCTTATAGAAATCAGCTCCGTAACCTATGCTTACATTATACAAAGTTCGTTGATCATACCTCATAATAGAATCAGTCCTTTTTAGTATGGGCGGTATTATATCATAATATTTACCCCTTATATCCTTGGTAGTTACTGACAAAGCAGGTCTCTTTGTACAGTAACTTCCCGGTGCTAAGCTTACTGTCTCAGAACAATTTTTCTCATGTATTTCTGTTTTTCCTTCTATTTGATGCCAACATACCATGCCTTTATTGTATGTCCATGCAGGCTGAATTGGTATTTTATTTAATTTCATTTGACATGTGTCATTATTTTCCCAGCACCATGATACCTCTTCTAGAACATTAACACCATAAGGGCAGACATAATCACCATCATTTTAGCAAACAATTTTCTATATTAAGCATGTACTCTACAGTTTTTACTCCCACTAGGATTTTATCATTTTGCTTATTATCCATTTTTATCCATTTGGAATTCACTATTTTACCCAAATCAATATATTTAAATCTGTTGTAATTAAATCCTCTAGTAGGGAGAAAAATAGCAAAAGCACAATTTTCTATTGTGTCTTCCAGACATCCTAACCATTGTGTATGCCAAAAAGCTCTGTAGTAAAAACTTAATTTAGGCACTTCAAGTGGGACTTCATAAGGCCATTGATGGTTAAAAAGAGCTTGCAAGAATATTTTTGCATTTGTATTGATGTCCATTTGTAAAGCTATACAGCCTAAAGCTAAAGAGGTATCCGTTGCAATCTTTTCCATTCCTACACTGATATTATACTTCTTATTAATGAGATTCTTAATAATGGAAATATCTGTTCTGTAGTTGTTGACAACTGTTTGCATCTGTATCTTAGATAATAACAATGAAGCATCCTGCGATTTGCTACCTGCAGCTGCTAGTGTACTCATTCTAGCTGCTAACGATTCTATATTTACTCCATTTAACATACTTGCTCCTACACCTAAACCACCTAATACTGTGTTATACCACTCACGTTTTCTTCGTGTATTCACTGGTCTCGAGAAAGTGGTGTCTTGTTTTAACCAATAATAGAAATCTTGTTGTATTCCTACTGTATATTCCTGACATTGTGGGAATGTACGTGTAATGTCCCATTCTGACATGTTCAATGAATATGTGTATATACTAAATGAAGCTCCAAATAATACTTTGTGGTCATCATCTTTGTATATTCTAATGGGATCTTTCCCTTCCTGTTCTACAATATTACAATCATCTGTTATTTTTTGTTCTGGAGCCCAATTATCATGAAATGTCATGATCGTGAATGCATATGACAGCGAAACAGTGTGTCCATTCCTATTTATTGTATGTCTCATAACAAAAATAGGTGTCCATAACCATGCAGGTTTTCTAGATTTTGGATGCCAAGGCCACATTGTGATTTGGCCTGCACATTTAGCTGGGTTTTGATAAGTAAATGAGCTGTCTTGTGTTTGTTCGAGTACTTTTACTTTAGCGTTTGTGTAAGGATTAACAAGTGTATCTATTAAGTACATGTAGCAATTTAACCCATCATCATTAATACTTCTCACATTAAACATAGTAAGGGTAAGGGTGTTGTCTATACCAGTAGGTACCACACACCTACTCTCAGTATTATTTTGCCTTATATATGTCCGATCCTTGGTAATATTAATGATTAAATCAATTCGTCCGTCAACTGATAGATATGTCATACATGGTTCCTGGTTATCATGAAACATGAGCATACCAGATATTGCATCCTCAGATGTGTCTGCATTAATGCATCCACAATAATCAACATCAGGAGTCTTACAATATCTCACTTTACAATCATATGGAAATGCTGTACATTTAGTAAAGGTATCTCTGCTTTCACAATCTGGAGTACCTGTATCTTGGGCATTGATTGTACCTAACATTATCATGATTAATAACAGTATTACATTTACAAGAAACCCCAATCGGTTTGATTTAGTCCATGAAGTAATGTCTTCTCCAATCGCATCAATGAGAGCAGTCTTTTTGTCCATAGTGTCTTTTAAAAGTCCACACAGTTTGTCCTTTTTAAAATTAAACAGTCTTTGTCCATGAACAAACATTATTGGTTCTGTAATGAAAAACAGATGGCAGTTTACTATTCTTATACATTTGTGAGTTTACATTGATCAATATGCACAAGAATTGCTTTATTACATTTCCTACCAACTTTTGCTCTTTGAACCTGTAACACAGTTTGTCCTAATTTCTTTAGAATAACATAAGGACCTTCCCAACCTGCTTTCCAGGGACCTGGTGTTCTAAATGATTTTACCATCACCTTGTATCCTGGTTTAAATTTATCTGCATAATTCCCCTGAGTTACATCTTTAACCCATTGTTTGCCAGAAGGGGCCATATTCAAAGCAGCAAACTTCAAAACTGACTGCAGCTGTTCTTGTAATATTTTCAACCATTCAGCATGTTCTGCAGCAACTTTGAAAGTACTTGGAACAAAAGGTTCATTGGGGAAAGTAATTGGCATGGTTCTGCCTGTCATTAACTCATGAGGTGACACTTGCGTTTTAGAGTTTGGAGTTGCACGAATAGACATTAAAACTCCTGGTAAGTGTGTTACCCAACTACTCCCTTTATCCTCAAGCATTTTTTTCAATCTAGATTTCAATGTCCTATTCATTCTTTCCACTATGCCAGCCGACTGTGGATGATATGGGACATGAAATCTTTGTTGGATCCCCAACAATCTACACGTTTCTTTAAGTACTTCTCCAATGAAGTGTGGACCATTGTCAGATTCAATGATTCTGGGAAAACCCCATACAGAAAATACATATTTCCACAGCGCTTTACTTGTTGATAACGCCGTACAATTGGTAAGTGCTATACAATCTACCCATTTGGAGAATATATCAACAATTACCAATCCGTACTTTAGACCTCCTGGAGCTATAGGTAATGGTCCAATAAAATCAATTTGTATAGAGTCCCATGGTCCTTTTGCCAAAGGCACTCTCTGCAATTTTGGTTTCTGACCTTTAGGTCTGGGATTAAATTGAGCACATATGAGACATTCCTGCACTATATTTATACACCATTGTTTCAAATTAGGATGATAAAATTTATTTTGCAGGACCTTAAACAAGTTTTCTGTACCCAAATGCCCCAGTGTACGATGATTGAATACAATCAACTCCTGCAATAAATCACTCGGTACAAATGGTACAAAAGTTTGTGTTTCCTCATGTTTAACCCCGTACAAGCCAGTTTCAGTATCTAAATCCATTGTTTCTCTACTGAAAGCTACATCTTTACTCTGATTTTCTTTCAGATCTTGTAAGGGATCTGCTATTGGTCTTTTACTCACAGTTGCAATCATTATATTTTCTGAATATTGCAACGTTCCTATTAAAGCAGCTTCCTTTGCTCCCTGATCTACAAGTCTGTTTCCTTCTGCCATTTCATCCCCATTTTTCCTGTTTTGATGTGCTTGAACTTTCAAAACAGCACAAGTTAAACCTTTTTTTTCTGCATAGTCAAACAGTTCTGCCAAAATACCTGCATGTTTTAAAGCTTTGTCTTGAGAATCTACCATCCCCCGTTTTCTCCATATTGGGAGATGAAGTGTTAAAGCTTTAACTACATAGCTGCTGTCACTGATTATATTCACTGGGTCATATACTGTTATTTCAAGAGCTTTCCTTACAGCCTCTAACTCAGCTCTCTGAGCAGACATATGGCCTGGCAATTTAAATCTTTGCATTTCTTTTGTTTGATCGTCATATATGGCATAACCTGTGTGATGTGATCCATCAGCATAAAATCTCGTACCATCCACATACAAACAAGGAGCCCCTTGTATTGCTTGTTTCTCAAAAGGAGATTTGGATTCAATTTCCAATTCCTTCTGACAATCATGTGGCGTTCCATGTATTTCTATCAATTCAGGAATAACATATCTTTTACTGCTTTCTACTCTGAGTGGTTTATCTTGTAACTTCAATATCCAATGAGCTACTCTCTGGCTATGTACTCCTAAATCTGGACAATTTTGTAACAGTTTTAAAGGCGTATGGGGGGTTTGTAAAATTATCTGTCCAAATCCTACAATGTGTTGTGTGGCTTCTAAAGCCCAAAATACAGCCATGAGCTGCTTTACACAGGAAAACATTCCCCTTTCCACTGGAGACATGATTTTAGAAAAATATCCCAGTATTCGTAAGGAGCCATGTTGCCTTTGCATCAAAACTGCTATTAATGAAGAGACACCTGCGTAACATTGAACAATATATGGTACTGTTTCAATGGGAGCAGCTAGCACAGGCGCTTGTGTAAGAGCATCTTTTAACAGATTCCAACTCTTTTCAGCTTCCTCTGTCCAGAGTAGCTTATCTGTATTGGCACTATCTTTTAGCATATTGTACAAGGGTTTTGCTATCCCTGCCATATCATAGATGAATTCTCTGCTAAAATTTACCAAACCTAAAAATTTCCTTAGGTCAGACACTGTCATTGGCCTTGGCAATTGCTGTAACGCTTTAACCCTTGCTGTTCGTGGGGTTTTACCTTCTGGATCTATATTTACTCCTAGGAAAGCCACACTTTCTTTCAAGATCTGCACTTTAAATGTGTTCAGTTTTAACCCATTATCTGCCAGTGCTTGACAGATATCACACAGTATCTTCTCATGCTCTTTCCTTGTAACTGTTTGAACCAATAAATCATCAACATATTGCAAAATCTTGCTCCCATACCCCAGGGGTTCCAATACTTGAGCCAATGCTTTATGAAAATAAGCTGGCGAGGAGTGGAAGCCCTGTGGCAGCACCTGGAACAGATATTGATGATTTTTAAAGGTAAAAGCAAAACGATACTGACTATCTGGGTGTACTGGTATTGAGAAAAACCCATTGGCTATATCCAGGACAGAAAAATACTTAGCATTGCCGTCTACTTGTGCCATGATATCTGGTGAGGAGGCCACTATATGGGCTGCTGGTGGGGTATACTTATTCACCACTCGCATGTCCACAATTAAACGATAAGAGCCATCTGGCTTGATTATTGGCCAAATGGGGGAATTACATTTGGAATTACCCACTCTCAGCACTCCTTGAGATACCAATGCCTCTATCACCTGACTCACACCTTCTTCTGATTCTTTTGGAATTTTATATTGTTTTACTGCAGGGGGGTCTGGACCTTCAATGACAACTTGTAAATTCATTCTCCCACAATCTTGTTTAGACTTAGACCACACTGTGGGGTATTTTTCTTTAAGATAGGTTACAAACTCATCATCTTGTTGTATAGAAGGTGGCACTTCACTCTGTTTTACAGCCATGACATGACTATACCATCCTAAATCATTAGGTTTAACAACTCCACCTGATTTGCTCTCACCTGGAGCTTGCCACAAAACCAAATTCAATAAATCCACATACAACTTTTTTTCATTGATAACATCCATTCCCATAATAGTACAGTGGGAGGAGAGGTCGACCCATAAGTCACAATTTATTTTACCTCCTTCAAATTCAATGTCATTATCAATGGATAGAATTGCGTGTGCTTGAGCTCCATTAAAGCTTAGAAGGGAAATTGTTGGTGCTTCAATTTTTAAAGGCAAGCTTTTGTTGGTTAGAGACACTGCAGCTCCTGTGTCTACTAAAAACTCTGTTATATTCCCCTCTAGTGTTCCATAAATATATGGCCGTCCATCTTCACCCAGAGTAATATCAGTAAGATAGACCAGAGAACAACTAGGGGTTACACATCCCTATTTATAGGTGTGGTAAGCAGAATTCACTTCTGGACTTGTAACTGCTTCCACCTTCTTTTCAATGGCATTTAACATCCGTCTACACTCTTCATATGGATTTGCTATATGAGGGGGTTTTGAAGATGTATTTTCGGGTTCTACAGCTGCCACTCTCAGTTGATTCTTATAGCCTGGCACAATGCCATTTTCTCTACCTTTCACTGGGTAAGATTTTTCTTCATTTTTAGGACAATATCTTTTAACATGACCTTCTTGGTTACATTTATAGCATACCATAGGATTACTCTGATTAACCCTATAGTATCTATCATGGGATGGGGCCGAATAATTTCTAGTACCTTGGTAATTTTGTGGTTTACTCATAGACCTCCCTCTAAAATTACCATTCCTATTATCATTTTCATATCTTCCTCTACCTTCTTCACGAGACACATAGTTAATAGGGGCCAGACCTGCTGAAGTATCCCTAGAGAAGAGTGTGTCTGTGAAAGCAAAAATCTTAGCTGTTTCTGTGTTTTTCTTTTGCAACAATTGCAAAGATTTCATTATTTCAGTAGCAGCAAAATCAACTGTGGGTGAATCAAAAGCTCTTAATTTTATCTCATTTGGCAACCCTGCTATTCTAGAGACAAATTCAGTAACACTCTGCTTATGTTGTTCTTTAGACATAGCAGACGGTTCTGTATCAGTAATTAAATTCCATGCCTTATTCCACAAATTAGCACAAACACGTATATCATCATTTTTCTCCATTTTAAATGAATCAAGAGTAGAAAATTGAAAATTCTCCACACCAGTTGCACATTGTACCACCATTAGCAATCTTTGTGTATTATTTGGAAACAATTCTTCCAATTCAACTCTGGGCTTTTCACTTGACTTCCCTTCCAACATATCAATGAGTTTAACTTTAACCCATTCACTTAATGAGGTTGGCAGCCAGATCAAAAGACCTCTTGTGGCTACCACATCATCAAATTGTCTTTTATTCATTTCACCTTCAAAAACACTCATATTGTAAAAAGGTCCTCTCTTCTCATCATATTTAGGCAAATCCTTAATCAATTTAGCTAATTTGAGAATATCCAACTGACCCTTTCCTTGTACATTTCCCAATTTATTTTCTATTTCACTTCTCGCCTGCCCGTTTTCACAACTTAACCTTTGAGCTATTTCATTTTCACTTTCCTCTTTCAAAGTAAAATCCAAATCTTTCTGATTTGTAGCTTTCCACAAAATATCTGTAGCATTCCCCAGATTAGTAATTTGTCTCTGCAATTTGTCAAAATTAGTAACATTTATGTCTAACTCTTTAGACATGTGAGACAGGGTTTGGTGAGTTCTATCTAACAGATCAGTCTGATTCCTAAGCATCTCTTTCATTATAGTAATATCTTCACTTACTTCATCCTCACTAAATTTTTTCAACAATCGCCGAGAATCTTCTATTTGAGTTTTTGCTTCAGTTAACGTGGAGTCTAAGTCACTATCAAAAGAAAGCCTTGGGGGCAATCTCCCTTCTGTTAACAGCTTTTGAGGAGATTTCACAGTTTTGCTGGGGGGGCTAGGGAAATAACTAGTCCTTGTGACAACACATACATTTTTCAGTTGTTTTAACAAAACATCTCTTTTTTGTTTTGTTGTACTACACACATAACAATTACTGGTCTTTTTAAGTTGACACCATTCATTCATTGCATCATTAGTTTCCAAAAAGCTCTTTGCCAGTAATGCAACTTTTTGACTTTCCTTCTTAAATACATTGCTGTGCTCAATCTCACTTAATCCGTCTAACAATTTCAATAAACAATCATCCCAAATATTTTCAGGATTAACCCCTTTTACAGAAAGATCACTATTAGACTTGGCAGCAATCTTTTGCAACCACTCCATAATTAACTTAAACAGTTAAAACTATTTGTTTAACAAAACAATATATATGTGAGAGCACTTTTTACATATGATTTAAAACAGACACATACCCATTAAGTATTTCGGCTCCACAGATATGGCCACTTTCTGATAGAAAAATACTTTCTGGAGTATGTAGTTATTTCTTGAGAATCCTCCGAAATGCAATCTTCGATCTGCAAGTCGTCACAAATTACTTAATAAAGTGTGGATAAAAAGGATCCAAATTGTCCATCTCAATTATTTATCTTCATATATATATATATATATATATATTTATTTTCCTCCAGCGCTGGAAATACACATTAGCCGCGTTCGAACGTCTTCTCCCCTGCTTCACCTCTGTCTTCGCATCAGATCTGGGATGTTTAAAAAAAGTCTTTGGGATGCCCTCCTGCTGTTTCAATCACTTGTATTTCTTCCTGTTTCAAGCCGGGTAGTACAGCTTTTTCTTCAAGTTACAATTTCAGCTTTTCTTCAGTGATTTTCTTATCTTCTTGTCTTCTTGTAGCTTGTAGCAGAACACCTAAATATTAAGTCAGTAATAATTCAGACTTAAATCAAAGTTGTTGTTGTTGTTGGTGTTGGTGCCCGCATTCTCCACCATTAAATGTAGGAAATTGGCATTCCGTGAGATCTTTGTTTTTCACACCAGTTTCTGAAGAAATCGAATCAGAGTATCTTGCAGTTAAAACCGTATATTTATTCCAATATACATTTCATCCGGAAAATAACAACAGTCTGTTTTTAAAATCATATGGACCAATAAACAATGTATATTCACTTCTAGATCTTATCCAAGCTTGATGGTAAAAGTATTGGTAAAAATTCTATCTGCAAAAGGTTTTTTATATGTTTAAATTCAGTTACATAGGGCGTATACACAAAGACATAAGGTTTGCCTTCTTTAAAATAATTGGTTATCTGAGAAAGAAAGGTGGTAACCCAAATCTCTGATTAAAGCCATACGTTATATTATTTTGGTAAATTACACACACAAAGACTTCTATATACATGATGTAATGAATAATTGCCTGTAGAAATGTGAGTCTTCAAAGGAATTCAGGCTTTCAAGGCTAGGTCAAAGGTTATTATCAACAGGGTCCACAAGTCTCCATCCATCATTCTTGACTAGAGCCATATGTGTATAAATTACAGTATGTTTGTAATATATATGCCTATGTATGACCCCTTAATGTCTGGATATGCTTAGAATAATAACTTATAATATTTCTACATTCCTAAAACACATTGAGTACATTTAAAGTTCATAAAAATATTTATCACAATTTAATGTAAGTATTAGAGTCATTGAGCTGTCTATAAGCTTCTGTTTCGTATTTATCTTTAGATAAGATGACGAGGCCTCCGCCTTTATCGGCTGGCTTGATTACTATTGAAGTATCGTCATATAGTTCTTTTAGTATTTTTATTTCTTTTCTGCTCATATTTGGTCTATCTTTTATTTTTTTAGTGTCTAGGATTTTATTAAAGACACGGAGGCTCATATTATGCATAACTCTTTCTTTATTTCCTCAGCAGCAAAGATAGAGGAATATAAATATTGTCAAAAAATGAAAGAAAAACTGTATAGGCATAACGGGTAGCCAATCACATGGTAGAGGAAGTGGCTATATAAGTCCTGTGTCTCCCACAATCCCCCTCTTTCTTTGCTGCTTCCTCAGACAGATAAGTACTTTTTGTTTCTCTCTGACTGAAATTTGATGTTCGTTTATTTGTATGATATTTCATTGTATACTATTTATGGTTGTTTAGTTACCTGTTACCACTAGCGTTCCCCCTGGGACCCCCTTGGTGCTTTTCCCCCCTACCCGGGGATTTCTGTAACCTGCCTTTTTCTATCCCCCGCGTGCTCCCGCACGACTCCCGGCTCTGTGCTTTTGCCGCAACCGCTCTGTTGTCGGCCACGGCTGCGCACGCATCCCTCCCCGCTCGCGGGCGGGCTCGGCGGATCGGGTGCACGAGCCCCTTCCCCCGCCGGGTGCCCAGTCGCGTGCGCCTTCCCTCACGTGCGGCGGCCATCTTGGGCGGACCTCGATCCTTCCCCTGTGCTGCCGTGCGGTCACCTTTGCTTTGCCGGGTCCCCTGGGAACGCTAGACGGTCTGTGTGTTTCGTTTTCTGTGGGTTACTCAACCCTTTGCTCTTCTTCATCCACCTTAGTGTCATTTAACAGTCTTTAATTGCCCACTGCAACTTGCAGCATGCAGGATAGGGAGGATGGTCCCCCTGGGGACTTCCACTCAGACAGCGCTGAGGGCGCTATGGCCTCCCAAGAATTTCAGGCCATGCTGGAAGCCACTATGGCCTCCTCCATTCAGAAGGCTATTGCCTCGGCCATGGGAGCTGTTACTACTTCCTTTTCACAATCAATGCACTCCCTGGTTTTGCCTACTCTGGCCTCCCCCGCCCCTACGGGCGTGGGGTCCCCCTCCCCTGCTCAGACTGTGCCTGGAGCCCGTAAGGCGAAGGCCAAGTCCAAACACGTCGGCTCCCACTCCTCGATGCAGGTTCTACCTGCCATGACTGACACGCTTGAGGCGGTCACAGATGGCGCGCACCCCACGCGCAAAAGAGCCCCTGGCCGGGCTAAAAAGGCTAGATTATGGAAACGGGCTAGAGCCCTTGATGATGGGTCGGATACCGACCGGAGTGTGGAGGAGGAATCCGACTATATGGAGTATGACTCCTTTGGTGATGATGATGTGTCTGGCGAGGATTTGCCCCTTACGGGCGTTAACCCATCAGAGTCCTCCGCCAAGACCCGGGGTCCAGTCTTAGGCCCCTCCGGGGTTGACAACACTATTCTTGATCCTCAGGGTAACCCCCTGTTCGACCCAGACGACCTACGTCACCCCCGGTCCGCTGAATGGGTCCCCCCGGATCATATTGCCCAGTATGTGGCCAAACGTATCCGCACACCCCTTTCCAAAGAAGGCCGCAATAAGCTGCGGGCCGAATGCCCTCGCCCTTCTCTCCCGGGCGCTGCGGGTAAAACACCAGATATTGACCCACAGATTGCCCAGTTCCTGGGTAAGTCGGGCTGGAAGCCCAAAAAGGGCCTTGACAATTCCCTGAAGGGATGCCAGGACAAGATCCTGGACACACTGGGGCCCCTCTCGAAGCTCTATGAGCTTCTAGATACTGCTAAAACTGGAGATTCAGTTTTGGACGTGGACGTGGCCATTGGTTGGGTCCAACGGGCCATATGCTTGCTGGGGAACGCCAATACGGCGATATCTGCGGAGAGACGTAAGGCGATATTATTAAAAATCGACCCTAAACTGGCCACTATGACTGTGGCGGAGCCTGACCCGACTGAAGAGGGTTTACTATTTGGTACCTCCTTCGTTAAAGACATGGGGTCGTATGTCAAGACCTTCACGGCGATTGACAAGGCGCAGGCGAACATGAAACGTGTGTTCGCGCCTAAGGTTTTTGGAGGGGCCGGGCGTAACAGGAACCGTCCACCCGGCCGGGGTTTCCGAGGCGCATTTCGCGCTACCAGAGGTTCCTTTTTTCCCTCCCGGGGATTTCAAGACCAAAGAACCCCTCCTTTCTTCCCAGCCAGAGGTCGGGCTTGGGGCTCCAGATACCCCCGCAGCGGTGCCACCAGCAGACGTCCTTACGGTGAGTACCCTTTCTTTCCCTCCCGTTCAGGTAGCAGGGAGACTGGCCTTATTTTACCGAGAGTGGGCGGAGCTCACCTCGGATGCTTGGGTCCTGCAGTGTGTAAAGGGGTATCGCCTAGATTTTGTTTCAGTGCCTGTCCAGTTTTATTCCCCCAGAGAACTGTCCCTTCCACGGGAACAAGACGAGATGATCTCCGCGGAGGTCGGAGAGATGCTCTCCAAAGGCGCTATAGAGGAACTGCCGTTCGCCGCCAAAGGCTTTACGAGCAATCTGTTCCTAGTGCCCAAGAAAGGAGGCGGAGTTCGCCCTGTAATAAATCTTCGTCCCCTCAACGCCTTTCTGCGTTACCAACACTTCCAGATGGAAGGTATACACTGCCTCAGGGACCTTCTGCGCCAGTCGGACTGGCTTGCCAAACTAGACCTGAAGGACGCTTACTTCACGGTCCCCATTGCTCTAGAATTCAGAGATTATCTCCATTTCACATGGCACGGGCGGCGTTGGCGTTTCACCTGCCTGCCTTTCGGTCTCTCTTCGGCCCCCTGGTGCTTCACCAAGCTTCTGAAGCCTGTGGTGGCGTTCCTCCGTACCCGAGGGGTTCGCCTCATTGTTTACCTGGACGACATTCTGATTTTGTCCCAATCGAAGGAGGATCTCCTTCTACACCTGGAATGGACTACCACCCTGCTACAGAAATTGGGTTTCCTGATCAACTGGGACAAATCGGTCCTAGATCCCGCACAGTCCATAGAGTTCCTGGGGTTCAGAGTGGACTCCGTCCAACAGTTCCTGTTCCTACCAGGTTCCAAAGTGAAAGCCATTCAGAAGGAGATTCGAAGAGCTCTGCGCGTCGCAGATTTATCCATCAGACAGCTGGCGAGAGTAATTGGCCTTCTCGCGGCCTCTATTCAGGCGATCTTCCCGGGCCCACTACACTACCGGGCCCTCCAGCGACTCAAAGGGTCACACCTTCGGTCAGGTCACTCCTACGAGTCTCGGATACGCTTGGACGCAGAGTCCAGAGACGAGTTGGTGTGGTGGTTAGCACACATGGAGGCGTGGAATGGGAGAGCCATCTTCGGCTCCATCCCAGACGTGGTGATCGAATCAGATGCCAGCTTACACGGCTGGGGTGCTCGTTGTGGCGACGTTTCCACAGGAGGCAGATGGTCCGACGTGGAGAAATCGTTGCACATCAACTGCCTGGAGCTCCTGGCTGGAGCTTTCGCGATCCGCAGCCTTACCCCAGGACGGGCGAATTGCTGCGTTCTCCTCAAGATGGACAACGTATCAGCGGTCCGCTACATAAACCACCTGGGGGGTACGAAGTCCAAGATGTTGGCAATTCTGGCGAAAGACTTCTGGCAATACTGCCTCTTCAACAACGTCTCGGTGACAGCGGAACACATCCCGGGACTAGACAATTCGGGAGCGGATTGGAATTCCAGACACTTAAGAGACTCTGGAGATTGGCGTCTACACACTTCGGTGTTCCGAAGCCTGGACATGTTGTGGGGAAAGTTCCACATGGATCTGTTCGCATCTCGTCTGAACACTCAGCTACCGAAGTTCTTCAGCTGGAGGCCGGATCCGGCAGCGGTGGCGACCGATGCCTTCCTTCAAGACTGGCCACGGGGCCGGCTATACGCATTCCCTCCATTCAACATGATAGCGCGCACGATCTCGAAACTGGTTCGCCACGACTGTTGTGTAGCGCTAATCACCCCGCTTTGGAGATCTCGACCATGGTTTCCCCGCTTGATGGAGTTGTCGATCGATTATCCTCGGTTGATCCCAATCTTCCAGGACCTCCTTCTAGACCCGGATGGGAACCCACACGAATTAGTATTACAACGCCAGCTACCCCTGATAGCATGGTTCCTTTCAGGGGACCTTGGATTGTCCCAGGCGTTCCGCAGACAACTCTCCTACTCCTCGATAACGCTTGGGCCCCAGGCACGCGAACTGCCTATCGGGCTTCATGGAGATCGTGGTCTGGTTGGTGCT
This sequence comes from Pelobates fuscus, assembly GCF_036172605.1. NCBI lineage: Eukaryota > Metazoa > Chordata > Amphibia > Anura > Pelobatidae > Pelobates > Pelobates fuscus. The sequence continues at coordinate 30,059,423 of NC_086317.1, forward strand.
TGGAACGGGCAGTGGATCCCGTATCTGCCCCTTTGCCTTTGATCCTAGAGTTCCTCACGTCCCTGTTTGACTCAGGCAAGGCGTACCGCACGATTAACCTCTCCCGCTCGGCTATCTCGGCCGGACACAGGGGTTTGGATGGTTCCCCTGTCGGCAGGCATCCTTTTGTATGTCGTCTTCTCAAGGGTATCCGCCTTGCTCGTCCTCCTCGGCCTCGCTTCTCTGCCTTTTGGGACGTTAACATGATGTTGCAGTTCCTCTCCTCATGGTACCCTAATCAGGAGCTGTCTTTGAAACGCCTGTCATCCAAGTTGGTGATGTTACTCTGTTTGATCTCTTGCAAGAGGGTCTCTGACGTCAGGGCCATGGATTGGGACGCCATTGCATTCACCCCAGAAGGTGTTACTTTTGATATATCCAGGAGGACTAAATCTGCATCCAAGTCCTTTTCGTATCCCAGGTTTCCTGGCTGTCCGGCGCTCTGCCCGGTGGATTGCCTCAGAGTTTATCTGGATGTCACGAGTTCCCTTCGCTCTGCTGATCTACACGATTTGTTCATATCTTTCAAGTCGCCTTATCGACCGGTTTCTACACCTACCCTGGCACGTTGGATACGTGAACTATTATCCTCTGCGGGTATAGACACCTCTGTATTTACGCCCCATTCTGTACGGGGAGCGATGGCTTCTAAAGCCTCCTCGGTCGGATGTCGTCTGGAGGATATCATGCGGGCGGCAGATTGGTCCAGAGAATCGACTTTTAGAGATTTCTATTTCAGACCTATTGAACACATCGCATCTCGAATAGTTGCACAGCTTTGAACTTGCATAATATGAGCCTCCGTGTCTTTAATAAAATTCCCAGATTTTACTAGTAACATGACGTAAAGTCATGATTTTATTAAAGACACGGAGGCGAGTATTATTCCCTCCCGCCCTCCCGGTGTGGAATGGGGATACGAGATGCTTGAGACTCTACGGATTTTTCCTGTTCAATAGGTATGTATTGATTATGTATTGATTATGTATGTTTATTTATATGATTGGATGGTTTGATACGTCTTTTATGTTCACTAATTATTTATCCTTTGTATTTCAGAATCCGGTTTCTTGTTTGTGACTCCTTATGATGCTGTTTGGTAAGTCTACAGTTTTGAGTCTGGAAATTACCATATTTCTCTGTCTTTTTTAGCTTGATGTTGTCGCATTGTTCCTGTTTCCTGTGCTGATCAAGTGGGACATCGTTTCTTCTTACCTGGTCTTCGGTTTTCGCAAGAAAGAGGGGGATTGTGGGAGACACAGGACTTATATAGCCACTTCCTCTACCATGTGATTGGCTACCCGTTATGCCTATACAGTTTTTCTTTCATTTTTTGACAATATTTATATTCCTCTATCTTTGCTGCTGAGGAAATAAAGAAAGAGTTATGCATAATACTCGCCTCCGTGTCTTTAATAAAATCATGACTTTACGTCATGTTACTAGTAAAATCTGGGAATTTTTAAGTCCTTGACTACTTTCTTTTCGAATATATCTAGAGCACTCGATTTGAAATGTGCCGGGTAGAAGGTGGATTTGTTTTTTAATTCACTATCTTTATAAACTTTTGGATTTGTATTCGCTGTATTAGCTGACAGATTGGTTTTGCTTTTATCAACAAAAAAGCGTTTTAAGGTCGCATTCCTAACGAATTTATTTACGTCAATGTAGGCTAGGAAGGAGTTGTATGGCTTTGTGGGGGCAAACTTTAAGCCTCGTTTTAAAATGTTTGTTTCTGTTGTGTTAAGAATTTTATCAGATAGATTGAATATGCCAGTAGGTGTCTCCTGTGTTTTTTGAACTAGAAGCTCTCTAGTCTTCCTTTTTTGGTGTCTTCTACCTGATCTCCTCCCTCTAAGCATCTTTTGCGATTTTTTATAGGTGAGATATTGAGTTGGTGAGTTTGTCTCTCTCTGTTGGAGGGGATCTCTAAAAAAGATGTCTCATCAAATTGGTCACAAAAAGATAAGACATGATATTTATTGTTCTTAGTTAAGTCTTGTGGTGATGGTGGTTTGTTTTCGTCTAATCTCTTGTAGGTTTTTTTTGGGATTTCCCAAGAGTACTTTCTATTTCTTAATTTATGTTTGGGGGAGTCTGGCACAAATGTGTATCTGTGAGTTTTAGGTCTAACAACAAGGGGTGATTCTTGAGCAACGTGGTGGGTGTGATATTTGTGTTTGGTACGATCTTCGTTTATTTCTAAATCGTGTGAGTTGGAGGATTTGTAGTGGAAACGAGTGTTCGGATAGTGAGTATTCTGTTGATATCTAGTATTAAATTTATCATATCCTTTGTTGTGTCTCTCATATCTTGTGTTGTGCCTTGGAGATCTATCCGGTGATTTGTGACGATTATTGTGAACATATTTCTTTTCGTGAAATTCTTTACTTTGTAACCTTTTGTGTCTAAATTGATGACCTCCTTGTGTATTTGGGTTGTAGTTAGTTCCCCCATTTTTCCATCGGTTTTGGATATTTGGTTTTTTTATATTGTATGTACGAACTTGTTTTTGGGCATAATCGTATTTGTCTCGGTTATATTTTTGAATTTTTATTTTCTTTGTGTCGATTTCAATTTTTTCTACAGTTTTTTTTATTTTTTGGGATGCATTATAGTACTCTTCGGTGTCCCCAAAAGGGATAAGTTGCTCCCGCAATGTATTAATTTTTTTATCTATTGTAGATAGCTTCTCGTTCTTAACTTTAATGAGACTTTTCATTAGTCCGAATGTACAATATTCTAGATGGTTATACCATTCTTCCATAAATTTTTCATTTTCAGTATCTGAGGTGGGCATTTTAAACAACCTGAGACCTCTAGGGGTTATTTTCTCCTCTACATATTTAGTTAATGTTGCAATCTCCCACCTTAATTTCATTTCTTTTGTTAGAGAGAATTCTAATTCTTTTAGTAATTCTGGTAGATTATCGAAGACAATTAGGGGCTCATTGGTATTCATTTCTTCTAATTCATTAAAAACATCATTGATGTTAATGGTATAATTGTCTCGATATTCGAAAAGAGACATACTATAATGATCTATAGGGCTGCCTATATGAGGAATTAGTGGTAGTTACAAAAGAAAAAGGGTAATAGGCGCTCACTATAGAAACCAGGCAGCAGTATACAGGACAAGGATTCCCCAACCTTGTGAGTGAAATAGTTGAAAGAGAGAGGGCGTATACCGCGCTTATAGTATTACAAATAAAATATACAAAGATACATACATATGTTCTTGAGTATTTCAATTAGTCGTGACCTCAAAGGGAAATACAAATAGAAAAATAATAATAGCGCAATACAGCAAATATATTTATAGAGATAAATGATAAGAAACTAAGTACAGTCCACTCACATGAAGTAGAGCTATAACAGAGCTCTACTGTGAAAGCGCTTGGACGGTACAATCCCCGTCTTGGGATTCGTGGTGGTTGCCGCAGTTGTATTCAAAGGTGCCAAATATGGAGTTGGTATAAAAAGAAAAAATAGCAGCAATATGGTGAAGTAAGTCCAAGTGGTAGAATAAAATAGTAAAAAGTAATGTACTTACACTTTCTAGAGCATGAAACCTGCTCTAGTGTGAACAGCTTGGGTGGTATGATCCCCACCAAGGATATACAGGATACCAGGAAATGAAGATAATAAAAAAGTAACTTAAAAGTATACTTTAATGTAAACAGACTAGACAATGAATATAGATATAAAATATAATATATAAAATATAGTCCCACTTAACGCGTTTCGCCTGATAGGCTTCTTCAGAAGTGTGGTGTAGAGTTCAAACAGTCCGTTTATATATCTTCTTTGATGATTAGATGAATTCCTGGTAAGATGACTTCCGGGTTTCGGCTTTGTGATGGTGCGCATGCGTCAGACCGGAAATGGCGCGACACCCGTGTCGCACCAGAAGTGATGCGTTGTTGTGATGCAGGCCGGAAATGGCCGCGGCATGTCCATAAGGGAAGGGGGAGCGTGCTGACGTGACACTCGTGGAACGCACGCACACCCAGGAAGTGGTGTGCGTCGCGTTCCAGACGTCACTCCTAAGTCCAATCTTAAAGGGAGTATCGGTTGTAATGACCGGGTAATGGCGTAACGGCCATATTGGATAAGGGCAATAGTCCATAAATATATGAAAAAAAAAAAACACATAAATAATACATGATAAATAACACAAGCAATGATTAAAGGGAAAGTTAATATTCTGTTAGTGTATAATCAGAATAAAAAACAGAATAAAAGGGCAGCTTTACTAAATGGCTAAAAACTCTAAGGTGAATATAGTGACAGTAGCTTTGCAAGCATAATTAGCAGAGTACAGATATTGCAAATAGGTGCACCTAATTGGTGGAGTATACTCTGAGAGAGGGTGGACAAATAATAATTAAAACGCATGGCTTAAAAATTGGAATATGAATAAAAATAAAAATGAAAATATAAAATATATTTGGGTACTTGGTAAAAATCTAATATGAAAAAGAGGGAAGATAAAAATTAAACCATAAAGAATCTATAAAATATAGAGTGACTGACTAAACTTTTAAAAATACTTATAAAAAAATTATAAAATATTATAAAAAATTAAAAAGGTCGAAATCCACATTTAACCCCTTGGGGTGTAGGGTATCTAGTTGATATACCCATTGCATTTCTGTTTGTCCAATCTTTCTTATAATATCTCCTCCTCTCCAGTGGTTTTTCACTATTTTAATACCAATAAAAGTAAGGTGCTTAGGATCATTGTTGTGCATGCAGAAGTGTGCTGGTATTGAATGGTTTTGTACACCTTTTTCTATATTTCTGCAATGTTCTGCAATTCTGGTTTTCAGTGGTCTGATCGTTCTGCCCACATATTGAAGGCCACATGAACATTCTAATAGATAAATCACGTTTTTACTGTTGCATGAAATGACATCTTTAATATTATATATTTTATTTGTATTATTTGATTTAAACTCGGTAATGGTTCTTTTGGTAGTTTTTGTTTTCTTACATGCCATGCAGCAATTACATTTATAAAAACCCTTTTTGTCCATAAAATTGTTTATCTTATTGGGACTCTTTTTTGTAAAATTTTTTGTCAAATGCATTTTAAGGTTAGGAGCTCCTCTGAATATTATTTTTGGTTTATCAGGGATTAATTTACCTAAAATTTCGTCTTCCTTCAATAGGTGCCAGTGTTTCATTAAAATTTTCTTTAATTGTCTGTTTTTGTTATTGTAATCTAATACGATTGGTAGGGTAAAATCACAATTGTTCTGATTGGCTGGAGTTTTAACCTTATGTATAAGTTGGTTCCTATTGGTTGTGGTAATTTGGTTAATAGTTGCATCAATGTGGTTACCATTATAGCCTTTTTGTATAAAACTTTTTTTCAATGTATTTGCTTGCTCTAAAAACACAGAATTATCTGAACAATTTCTTTTTAGGCGCATCATTTGGCTTTTGGGTATGTTGTCCAGCCATATTTTATTGTGACAACTTTCAGTGCTTATATAGTTATTAACATTTACATCTTTAAAATGTGTCTTTGTTTGTATTTGATTATCTTTAATGTATATATTTAGATCTCTCTCAGAGTATACTCCACCAATTAGGTGCACCTATTTGCAATATCTGTACTCTGCTAATTATGCTTGCAAAGCTACTGTCACTATATTCACCTTAGAGTTTTTAGCCATTTAGTAAAGCTGCCCTTTTATTCTGTTTTTTATTCTGATTATACACTAACAGAATATTAACTTTCCCTTTAATCATTGCTTGTGTTATTTATCATGTATTATTTATGTGTTTTTTTTTTTTCATATATTTATGGACTATTGCCCTTATCCAATATGGCCGTTACGCCATTACCCGGTCATTACAACCGATACTCCCTTTAAGATTGGACTTAGGAGTGACGTCTGGAACGCGACGCACACCACTTCCTGGGTGTGCGTGCGTTCCACGAGTGTCACGTCAGCACGCTCCCCCTTCCCTTATGGACATGCCGCGGCCATTTCCGGCCTGCATCACAACAACGCATCACTTCCGGTGCGACACGGGTGTCGCGCCATTTCCGGTCTGACGCATGCGCACCATCACAAAGCCGAAACCCGGAAGTCATCTTACCAGGAATTCATCTAATCATCAAAGAAGATATATAAACGGACTGTTTGAACTCTACACCACACTTCTGAAGAAGCCTATCAGGCGAAACGCGTTAAGTGGGACTATATTTTATATATTATATTTTATATCTATATTCATTGTCTAGTCTGTTTACATTAAAGTATACTTTTAAGTTACTTTTTTATTATCTTCATTTCCTGGTATCCTGTATATCCTTGGTGGGGATCATACCACCCAAGCTGTTCACACTAGAGCAGGTTTCATGCTCTAGAAAGTGTAAGTACATTACTTTTTACTATTTTATTCTACCACTTGGACTTACTTCACCATATTGCTGCTATTTTTTCTTTTTATACCAACTCCATATTTGGCACCTTTGAATACAACTGCGGCAACCACCACGAATCCCAAGACGGGGATTGTACCGTCCAAGCGCTTTCACAGTAGAGCTCTGTTATAGCTCTACTTCATGTGAGTGGACTGTACTTAGTTTCTTATCATTTATCTCTATAAATATATTTGCTGTATTGCGCTATTATTATTTTTCTATTTGTATTTCCCTTTGAGGTCACGACTAATTGAAATACTCAAGAACATATGTATGTATCTTTGTATATTTTATTTGTAATACTATAAGCGCGGTATACGCCCTCTCTCTTTCAACTATTTCACTCACAAGGTTGGGGAATCCTTGTCCTGTATACTGCTGCCTGGTTTCTATAGTGAGCGCCTATTACCCTTTTTCTTTTGTAACTACCACTAATTCCTCATATAGGCAGCCCTATAGATCATTATAGTATGTCTCTTTTCGAATATCGAGACAATTATACCATTAACATCAATGATGTTTTTAATGAATTAGAAGAAATGAATACCAATGAGCCCCTAATTGTCTTCGATAATCTACCAGAATTACTAAAAGAATTAGAATTCTCTCTAACAAAAGAAATGAAATTAAGGTGGGAGATTGCAACATTAACTAAATATGTAGAGGAGAAAATAACCCCTAGAGGTCTCAGGTTGTTTAAAATGCCCACCTCAGATACTGAAAATGAAAAATTTATGGAAGAATGGTATAACCATCTAGAATATTGTACATTCGGACTAATGAAAAGTCTCATTAAAGTTAAGAACGAGAAGCTATCTACAATAGATAAAAAAATTAATACATTGCGGGAGCAACTTATCCCTTTTGGGGACACCGAAGAGTACTATAATGCATCCCAAAAAATAAAAAAAACTGTAGAAAAAATTGAAATCGACACAAAGAAAATAAAAATTCAAAAATATAACCGAGACAAATACGATTATGCCCAAAAACAAGTTCGTACATACAATATAAAAAAACCAAATATCCAAAACCGATGGAAAAATGGGGGAACTAACTACAACCCAAATACACAAGGAGGTCATCAATTTAGACACAAAAGGTTACAAAGTAAAGAATTTCACGAAAAGAAATATGTTCACAATAATCGTCACAAATCACCGGATAGATCTCCAAGGCACAACACAAGATATGAGAGACACAACAAAGGATATGATAAATTTAATACTAGATATCAACAGAATACTCACTATCCGAACACTCGTTTCCACTACAAATCCTCCAACTCACACGATTTAGAAATAAACGAAGATCGTACCAAACACAAATATCACACCCACCACGTTGCTCAAGAATCACCCCTTGTTGTTAGACCTAAAACTCACAGATACACATTTGTGCCAGACTCCCCCAAACATAAATTAAGAAATAGAAAGTACTCTTGGGAAATCCCAAAAAAAACCTACAAGAGATTAGACGAAAACAAACCACCATCACCACAAGACTTAACTAAGAACAATAAATATCATGTCTTATCTTTTTGTGACCAATTTGATGAGACATCTTTTTTAGAGATCCCCTCCAACAGAGAGAGACAAACTCACCAACTCAATATCTCACCTATAAAAAATCGCAAAAGATGCTTAGAGGGAGGAGATCAGGTAGAAGACACCAAAAAAGGAAGACTAGAGAGCTTCTAGTTCAAAAAACACAGGAGACACCTACTGGCATATTCAATCTATCTGATAAAATTCTTAACACAACAGAAACAAACATTTTAAAACGAGGCTTAAAGTTTGCCCCCACAAAGCCATACAACTCCTTCCTAGCCTACATTGACGTAAATAAATTCGTTAGGAATGCGACCTTAAAACGCTTTTTTGTTGATAAAAGCAAAACCAATCTGTCAGCTAATACAGCGAATACAAATCCAAAAGTTTATAAAGATAGTGAATTAAAAAACAAATCCACCTTCTACCCGGCACATTTCAAATCGAGTGCTCTAGATATATTCGAAAAGAAAGTAGTCAAGGACTTAAAAATCCTAGACACTAAAAAAATAAAAGATAGACCAAATATGAGCAGAAAAGAAATAAAAATACTAAAAGAACTATATGACGATACTTCAATAGTAATCAAGCCAGCCGATAAAGGCGGAGGCCTCGTCATCTTATCTAAAGATAAATACGAAACAGAAGCTTATAGACAGCTCAATGACTCTAATACTTACATTAAATTGGACAGTGATCCAATAGGAGATATCAAATTAAAATTTTACGACTATTTAAATAGAGGTAAGGAAATTGGAATTTTAAACGAGAAGGAGTATAACTATATAAAAATACTATTCCCCAAAACCCCAGTGATATACTTTTTACCAAAAATTCATAAATGTTTAAATAATCCACCTGGACGCCCTATTGTGTCAGGAATAGGATCCCTTCTCTCTAACCTATCTGAGTATATTGACATAATGCTGCAGCCGTACGTTAAAAAAACAAAATCTTACTTAAAAGACACAATAGATCTTTTGAAAAAATTGGAAACCACTACCTGGAACAATGATTATATACTCATTACGTGTGATGTCCAGTCACTATACACGATCATTCAGCATAATAAGGGATGCCAAGCAATTAGATCTGTTTTAGAACGAGATGACTCTATGCCTCAAGAACATACTGATTTTATTATTGAAGGCATAGATCTAATTTTAAAATATAATTATTTCTGGTTCAAAGATAGCTTCTTCCTACAGAAAACCGGCACAGCTATGGGTACCAGGTTTGCACCCAGTTATGCCAACCTCTATATGGCGGAGTGGGAGGACCGAGCCGTGTGGAGGGGGCATGACTGGGTGGAAAGCCTGGTATCCTACTCTCGTTATATAGATGACCTCTTTTTCATCTGGAAAGGCTCTATGAGTTCGGCCAAGGATTTTATCTCTTTTTTAAACATAAATGAAGAAGGAATAGTTTTAACAGCTGATTTTAGTAGTACTGCAGTGACCTATTTAGATCTAAATATATACATTAAAGATAATCAAATACAAACAAAGACACATTTTAAAGATGTAAATGTTAATAACTATATAAGCACTGAAAGTTGTCACAATAAAATATGGCTGGACAACATACCCAAAAGCCAAATGATGCGCCTAAAAAGAAATTGTTCAGATAATTCTGTGTTTTTAGAGCAAGCAAATACATTGAAAAAAAGTTTTATACAAAAAGGCTATAATGGTAACCACATTGATGCAACTATTAACCAAATTACCACAACCAATAGGAACCAACTTATACATAAGGTTAAAACTCCAGCCAATCAGAACAATTGTGATTTTACCCTACCAATCGTATTAGATTACAATAACAAAAACAGACAATTAAAGAAAATTTTAATGAAACACTGGCACCTATTGAAGGAAGACGAAATTTTAGGTAAATTAATCCCTGATAAACCAAAAATAATATTCAGAGGAGCTCCTAACCTTAAAATGCATTTGACAAAAAATTTTACAAAAAAGAGTCCCAATAAGATAAACAATTTTATGGACAAAAAGGGTTTTTATAAATGTAATTGCTGCATGGCATGTAAGAAAACAAAAACTACCAAAAGAACCATTACCGAGTTTAAATCAAATAATACAAATAAAATATATAATATTAAAGATGTCATTTCATGCAACAGTAAAAACGTGATTTATCTATTAGAATGTTCATGTGGCCTTCAATATGTGGGCAGAACGATCAGACCACTGAAAACCAGAATTGCAGAACATTGCAGAAATATAGAAAAAGGTGTACAAAACCATTCAATACCAGCACACTTCTGCATGCACAACAATGATCCTAAGCACCTTACTTTTATTGGTATTAAAATAGTGAAAAACCACTGGAGAGGAGGAGATATTATAAGAAAGATTGGACAAACAGAAATGCAATGGGTATATCAACTAGATACCCTACACCCCAAGGGGTTAAATGTGGATTTCGACCTTTTTAATTTTTTATAATATTTTATAATTTTTTTATAAGTATTTTTAAAAGTTTAGTCAGTCACTCTATATTTTATAGATTCTTTATGGTTTAATTTTTATCTTCCCTCTTTTTCATATTAGATTTTTACCAAGTACCCAAATATATTTTATATTTTCATTTTTATTTTTATTCATATTCCAATTTTTAAGCCATGCGTTTTAATTATTATTTGTCCACCCTCTCTCAGAGTATACTCCACCAATTAGGTGCACCTATTTGCAATATCTGTACTCTGCTAATTATGCTTGCAAAGCTACTGTCACTATATTCACCTTAGAGTTTTTAGCCATTTAGTAAAGCTGCCCTTTTATTCTGTTTTTTATTCTGATTATACACTAACAGAATATTAACTTTCCCTTTAATCATTGCTTGTGTTATTTATCATGTATTATTTATGTGTTTTTTTTTTTTCATATATTTATGGACTATTGCCCTTATCCAATATGGCCGTTACGCCATTACCCGGTCATTACAACCGATACTCCCTTTAAGATTGGACTTAGGAGTGACGTCTGGAACGCGACGCACACCACTTCCTGGGTGTGCGTGCGTTCCACGAGTGTCACGTCAGCACGCTCCCCCTTCCCTTATGGACATGCCGCGGCCATTTCCGGCCTGCATCACAACAACGCATCACTTCCGGTGCGACACGGGTGTCGCGCCATTTCCGGTCTGACGCATGCGCACCATCACAAAGCCGAAACCCGGAAGTCATCTTACCAGGAATTCATCTAATCATCAAAGAAGATATATAAACGGACTGTTTGAACTCTACACCACACTTCTGAAGAAGCCTATCAGGCGAAACGCGTTAAGTGGGACTATATTTTATATATTATATTTTATATCTATATTCATTGTCTAGTCTGTTTACATTAAAGTATACTTTTAAGTTACTTTTTTATTATCTTCATTTCCTGGTATCCTGTATATCCTTGGTGGGGATCATACCACCCAAGCTGTTCACACTAGAGCAGGTTTCATGCTCTAGAAAGTGTAAGTACATTACTTTTTACTATTTTATTCTACCACTTGGACTTACTTCACCATATTGCTGCTATTTTTTCTTTTTATACCAACTCCATATTTGGCACCTTTGAATACAACTGCGGCAACCACCACGAATCCCAAGACGGGGATTGTACCGTCCAAGCGCTTTCACAGTAGAGCTCTGTTATAGCTCTACTTCATGTGAGTGGACTGTACTTAGTTTCTTATCATTTATCTCTATAAATATATTTGCTGTATTGCGCTATTATTATTTTTCTATTTGTATTTCCCTTTGAGGTCACGACTAATTGAAATACTCAAGAACATATGTATGTATCTTTGTATATTTTATTTGTAATACTATAAGCGCGGTATACGCCCTCTCTCTTTTCCTATGGAATAGCCTGCCCACCCCCATCACACTCTCCCCTAGTCTTCAATCCTTTAAGAAGTGCCTTAAAACCCATCTTTTAGGAAAGCTTATGGCCTCCCAGAGTAACCTCTACCTTACATACCTGTCTCTTGCTCTCTCCTAAAGGGCAGTGCTTTACTCTCTCCTCCAGCTCTGCTTCACTCCCACCCTATTTGATTGATATTTCCTGTCCAAACGTGTCTTATACCCCACCTCCTATAGACTGTAAGCTTGTTTGAGCAGGGTCCTCTTCAACCTATTGTTCCTGTAAGTTTTCTTGTAATTGTCCTATTTATAGTTACATCCAAAGGCAATAATATATATCTATAAATGGCAATAATAATAATAATAATAACAATAGACCAATAAACATAGCATAGGCTATTCATCTGAACTCAAATGGAACACCCTCCAGATTCCTTTGTGTTTCTCCAGCCTCACCCCAGATGCAGACATCTGCTCCTCCATTTGATGAATCTCCTCCACCCTTCCCAGCCATTTCTGGAACATCAGCAGATCCTTCCGCAACCGAAAAGCAGGGATCCGTGAGTGTGCTGCCAACAGCATATGCCGAGATATTGATTTCTTGTATCTCAAGAGGGGGAAAGTCAAACAGTTGAGGTATATGTCTGCGGGGTGAAAAGCCATACCTTCATCTGCCACCTGTAGCATAGTGGCATCTCTTTGCTGTCTGTATGGGACCATCTGTGGACATTGCTAGAAAATGTGCAGGAAAAGTTCAGTGGCTTCTCTACATCTCCAACAGTCATCTGGGACATCTGGGAAACATTTGTGTAGCTACTGCTGTGTCTTATACCAATGAGTGAGAATGTTATAGTTGGTTCCATGGTATTTTGTGCATATAGATAAGATGAGTATATGTTGCCATTTTGCACCATTCCTGGGGTATGAATGACATTTCAAGAGATTCTTCCTACAGTAATTGATATTTGAAGGGCCAAGTCTTTGACATTAGCAGTTGGTGAAGCATGAATATTCTGCAGTGCAATAATTCCATTTTCGAACACAAATTGCAACTGAGGAATCACAGAGAAAGAGAAGTGTAGTAGTTGGTGGTACCTGAACATTTCCATGACTGAAGGCATTCTGTCTTGAAGTACGTCCAGGATGGGTAGCAGTACCACGTCTCTGCACAAATTTTGAAGATGACCAAGAAGGCCAATGCCCACCTATTAAGGCCTAACGGAAATGCTAGGTAACCAGTGATTGGATACATTGGACCCCATAAAGAAGGGAGAGTAAATAGATTTGGTGCCATATCTGTAGAGTGGATCCTATAAGGGGTTGTTCCCGGATCGTTTTTCTAGAGACAGATTTTGCTAACCACACCAGAGCCAGGATCGGGCTTTCTGACATCTCTCCTCTTATTTTGAGAATTTGTACTGCTCTATTCCACCAGCTTCATCAAATGGGCCGCTCTATAATAGTCCATAACATATTACAGCACCTAGCACCCCTCCTGCTTTGGTCTCATCAGTTGAACAAGGCAGAGTCTAGACCCGCAGCCATGCCAGATTAATTTCACCAACACAGATTTTAAAGGCTTAAAAATGCAGGTGGAAGGATCACAGGGATGTTCTGGAACAGGTAATGAATCCTAGGTAGAATGTTCATTTTTGTTGAGTTAATGTATCCTGCCGTGACTGAGGCACTGTCCAAGCTTTCATATCTGCTAGGATGCGGTTTATAGAGGTTGGAAATTCTGAGATTATGTGGAATCTATATCCCCAAATACTTCATCGTATCTGTACACCAACAAAAGCGAAAATTTGGGACCAGCTGATTCATCTCACAATCTCAGATCATGATGTTCAATGTTTCTGACTTATCAAGATTCAGTTTGAAGTTACTTAGATCGCTGTACTAGACACTCTCCTACCGGAACAACCTAAAATTATTTATAGGGGAGTATCCAACTTAAGAAACAGTCTTTCCAACAATAATTCGACCAGAGCTAAAGAAGTTTCAAACCCCTTTAATGAGTCTAAAGGTTTTTATGGATGTGGGGTCTGTGGGGCCTGCAGGAATACCAGCAATCATAAAAGAGTAATTAGGGAATTTGCAGATCGAAAATGCTGAAACAACCTTTTGATTAGTTTATAAGAATGAAGTTTTTCCTTTTTTTTCTGTGAAATTCTCAACTATTTCTCTCTATGAATAAAAAAAACGAATTGAAAGGGGTTTTTGGACGCATTGATTTGTTGCCACATGAGTCGATTTTTTTAAAGATAATTGCAATGAATGCGCGTGTCTAATATATATATTAATAATGGATGCAGCAAAGTGTGTCTTTATATTAAATAATTAAAATGGCTAAAATACCCAGCAAATAAAACATAGGGAGATTTTAATTCAAACATGTCTAGTATATCATTTTTTTATATATATACTAAATAAATAAACAGAAATCTCCTAGCAGTTTTTGATTTGCAATGGAACCCAGCAAATTATGCATTCATCTGCTGTAATTATAACGGAGAGTTAATTAGGCTGCGATCTGGCAGGCCATTCTACACATTGTTATTTTTAGCAGTGGGTAATTGTGTTCTGTGTTTGAGGTGAGAGAAGTGTTTGTCTTTTTAGGGTGCAACATATCATTATTAAATATCACGCTCTAGATATGATTTCTGGCCATCGATACCAAGTTAGAATTTTTCTCTAATTTGCTGCAGCTCGATCAGGTCTATTTAGATCAGAGCAATTTTCAATTTCAAACGGTTTTATTCCCCATCACTGGCTGAAAAAGACTGCACATGACACCATAATGCCTTTCTCTGTAAAAATGACACTGCTGCAATGCAGATTTCTCTTTTATCCCTGTTGTCTATTTTTTTCCAATCTTTAGATGTGGAGAGGAGAAGATTTAGCCATAACACGTAAAAGGAAGGTGCTGCAGCTATGTATCCAGAAATACGACTTTTGTCAAAGGATCACGTTTGTTGACGTAGTTTTTTCTGCAGCTTTCTTTCGACACTCATTCCTTTCTCAGCACGTTATAATTTTTATTGCAGATAAAATCTCTTATTTACTAACCGTTCAATACATAAAAGCAGTCTTTACCATTAAAATAAAACCTTTGGTTTATTGAGGGAAATGTGCCGTTATCCTCACGTAGAATTTTTCTAGTGATGGGGTTGGGAATATTTGCTTGGTGGCTGGCACAATTACATAGGATTTGGGCTACCATTAAAATAAATATATAAAAAAAACATTTTTCAACTTAAGGACCACTGCTGTACGAATTGTTGATCACTGACAGACACAATCTTGCTGCCAATTTGTGTCAGAGAATGTCAAGTTTAAGATAGTAACAGTTACAGTAAATTCTGGGAATTCTTTCAAAAGCTTCATAGTTATATAGCACTCTAGTCTAGAGCACTGATCACCCATCTGTCTTTACCAAAAGATAAAAATATCCATAATATCTCTGCTTTGGCACTGGTGAGTCAATTCATGGCTCTGTCATGATCACAGAGAACCTTGGTTGGGATGTATTTCGAAGGATTTTACTAAGCATAATCTATGTTTATTTTCAAAGGTAAACAATCAAATTCACATCAATAAAAACACTTTTTTTATTCATCATATTTAGGAGTTAAAACCCTTTGTTTATGAACCCTAGTCACACCTGGTCACACCCTTTGTTTATGAACCCTGCATGTGACTTGCACAGCCTTCCATAAACACTTCCTGTAAAGAGAGCACTATTTAGGCTTTCTTTATTGCAAGTTCTGTTTAATTAAGATTGCCTTATCCCCTGCTATGTTAATAGCTTGCTAGACCCTGCAAGAGCCTCCTGTATGTGATTAAAGTTCAATTTAGAGATTGAGATACAATTATTTAAGGTAAATTACATCTAAATGAAAGTGAAACCAGTTTTTTTTTTTCATGCAGGCTCTGTCAATCATCGCCAGGGGAGGTGTGGCTGGGGCTGCATAAACAGAAACAAAGTGATTTAACTCCTAAATGACAGTGAATTGAGCAGTGAAATTGCAGGGGAATGATCTATACACTAAAACTGCTTTATTTAGCTAAAGTAATTTAGGTGACTATAGTCTACGGTCGCATGTCGGAGTAGCTCCCGCCGCTCGAGCAACACAGGGCACTAAATAACCGGACTAACAAGCAATCTCGGAAAGCAAACACACGGCAAAGACACTGACCATGACACAGAGGCTGAAAACCAAGTCCACTAAAGCAGACAAAGCATTCTTTTTCATGGCGAAAGCTGCACCGCCAAAACCACAGGAAGGCCAAGATCAAGATGGCGGGGCGCCAAGCTCAAGAGAAGGATCGCCCTCTTCCCCAGCCTCCCCGGGTCTGGCTGCTGATGATCAGCCCCTCACAGTGATGACCATGAGGAGCATGATGGCGGAACTCACGGACTCAGCCCAAATGAGTCTCAAAGCCCAAATACTAACCCTGACAGCTGAACTCAGGAAAGACCTGCACGAAATTGGGAACCGCACTGCGCAATTAGAATCCAAGATGGACGACTTCTCCACAGCACACAACAGCATGGCCGACAAAGTGCAAGAGCTGGAGGACACTATCACAGCCCAAAACATCAAACTGGCAGATTTGGAAGACAGGTCCAGGAGGAACAACCTCCGGTTCAGGGGCATACCTGAGACGGTTACAAACGCTCATCTGGAGAATTACCTACAAGATATGTTCCAGCAGATGACCCCTGAATTACACCCAGACCAACTACTGCTAGACAGGGCACACCGCCTCAGAAGACCCAGCCACCTACCTAGCATCGCAGCAAGAGACGTCATAGCGAGGGTACATTTCTTTCATGCCAAAGAACGGATAACCAGAGCGAGCAGAAACAGAGAGATGCCTGAGAAATTCAGCAATGTTAAAATCTTTTCCGACCTTTCTGCATAAACCCTGCAATATCGCAAATCCTTAGCACAAATCACGCTATCGCTGCGCACACAGGGACTGAACTACAGATGGGGATATCCGGCTAAGCTGTTAGTATACCACCAGGACTCCTTCCATTCCATCAAGTCTGCGCCACAAGGCATAAATCTGCTCCGTGAGTGGGGCATCCCGCTGGCTGAGGTACCAAAAGCGGGGTCGGCTAAGGTTCCCCGCCTGACTCAGGACTGGCCGTCTCGATAAAGGGACTTAATACCCAAGAACTGGCGGGATACGTAAGATACAAAACCAAGTTACCAGTTAATTTGTTTTTCATGTTATAATGTTACTTTCTTAAAACCTTTTTAGTTCCATACAAGGAAGACGAGAATACCGGGGCCCCCCGACCTCCTCCCACACCGACCAAACATGTATTAAGGGAGACATAGCGTCGGCTAGACCCTGGCACTGCCCAATAACCATGGTTGGGGAGTCGGTGCACCGGAGACACACAAGCCCCACAGAGGGTACTGTCGCTAGACACAGAAGGCCGACCTTGAGGGGTTGACCACGCATTATAGCGGTTCACAATACCAGCACCCATGGTGCCCTAGTGTGTGCTCGCTAAAGGGACACCCTCCACGATGGAGAGTCCCAAGATCACGACCCCCGTAGACACGAGCGACCCTCGGGTGCCGCAAAAGGGCTCGACCCGGAAGAGCATTATAGGGCTATGCTCTCTTCTACCCCCTCCACCCCCCCCCACAACCACCACTACAAAGGCAGAAATCGAAGGTTGACCTCCCCCTTTCACCCCTTGACCTCATACCATTTCCTCTTACTACAAACAATCACACCGATCCACCAAAATATGGCAACCTTCCGAGAGTTAAATATGTATGAGACACCGTGGGCTTACGTCCACAAGTACCAAACCCAGCACCACCTGACGATACCACACCATAATGAGAATTGTGTCATATAATGTCAAGGGGCTTAATACCCCAGAAAAGCAAAGACTAATATTGCAAGACCTTAAGAAAAATTCAGTCGATATATACCGTGCCTTCAAGAAACACATTTTAGACACCCCACTGTACCATCACTCTTTACAAAACTATACCATGCCCTGTCGGAAACAAAAATGAAAGGGGTTTCCATCTTAGTGCATAAAGATGTAGCCTTTACTCTGCAACGCAGCTACATTGACCCCAAAGGGAAATACATAATTGTTGTAGGGCTCTTCAACAACGCACAATACACCATAGGGGCAGTGTACTTCCCGAATGACAACCAAGTCACGTTTCTCAAATCTCTTCTGTCCAAAATAGACACTTACAAACAAGGGGGGCTCATACTGGGAGGAGACTTCAACTTCATCCAGTCCCTTGACACTACAGCCTCCCTACAGGGAAAACGCAAAAAAGGACACAAGCCCTCTGCAAAGCTATCACTAACACCTTATCCCTGTATAACTTATACGATAGTTGGAGGATGTTGCACCCCACAGACCGAGATTACTCCTTCTACTCCAGGGCCCACAACACCTACACACGTATCAACACATTTTTCATAGATAACACGACCCTACCGCAAATGACAGACTGCAAAATAGGGGAAATAACGTGGTCTGACCACGGTCCAATTTATCTTGACTTGAACGACGCTTATCAGGCCCGGGGAAGGGGTACATGGAGGTTATATGAGTCCCTCCTCCTAGATGAACCATTTGTAGAGCGCATGAGGCTAGAACTCACCGAATACTTCCTTACCAACACATCAGGGGAAGTCTCGGACTACACAGTGTGGGCTGCTCATAATGCAGTGATGAGGGGTCAGTTCATCAGGCAATCAGCGTACGTAAAACAACGCCACCAAACCACCCTCCTGGACTGTCACAAGCAAATAGCGATAATCACAGCCCAAAACAAAAAGGCACCCACGACAGCCCTAGCAGACAAACTGAGTGACTTATACCATGACCTTAAAGTGCTTAATGCCCAGAAAACCCAGTACTACCTACACAGGCTATGAGCCACCACATATCACAACAGTGGTAAAGCGTCCAAATATCTGGCCAACAGGCTTAGAACACAACAGGCCGCAAATAGAATCCCATACCTCATGGGACACACGGGGGACAAACTCATGAACCCCATGAACATAGTACAGGAATTTGCCCATTTTTACAAACAACTGTACAACCTAGACTCAAGCGGGGGAGCTAGAGCCCCAAAGACGCAATCTATCCGCAGTTACTTGCAAGATCTTGAACTCCCCAAACTGGGACAAGACTCCGCGAAGGCCCTACTAAGACCGATCACTCTACAGGAGATTCAGGGAGTAATTAAGAGCCTGCCCCTGGGTAAATCTCCAGGCGCGGATGGATTCTAACACTTATTACAAGAAATTTGCAGACATACTAGCCCCACACCTGCTAAAGGTATACCACAAAGCATCAGAGACAGGATCCCTCCCCCCAAAAATGCTAGTGGCCACGATAGTAACGCTACCGAAACCAGACAAGACTATCGACAATTGTAAAAATTTCCGACCCATCTCCCCCCTTAACACTGACGCGAAAATTTATGCTAAGATACTGGCCAACAGGCTGGCACCCATTCTCCCAACTATTATAAGAGACGACCAAACGGGTTTCATCAAGAGTAGGCAGGGCAGGGGTAACACCAGAAAGCTCTCCCTGGTGCTGGAGAAGCTGAGAGGGTCAGGACAGGGAGGGCTGTTACTAGCCCTAGACGCTGAAAAGGCGTTTGACCGTCTGAACTGGTCATTTCTTGAACACACACTCCAAAAGTACAGATTTCCCGCTGAATTTATTAAACAAATCTTGGCCTTGTACTCAGGACCCACCGCACGAGTGTTACAGGCTGGTTTCCTCTCAGACCCATTCCCACTAACAAACGGTACGAGACAGGGATGTCCCTTGTCACCGCTCTTGTATGTCCTAGCCCTGGAACCACTGCTAACCCAGATACGGAAACATACTGGTATCCAGGGAATAGAGATACATGGTAGGGAAATTAAGATCAGCACATTTGCGGATGACATCCTCCTCAGTGTCACCCGTCCAGAACAATCGATCCGAATTATCCTAGACCTCATAAAGGAATATGGGACGATGTCCTATTATTCACTTAATGCCGGCAAGACACAAGCGCTGGGTGTGAGGCTTAACCCGCAAATTCTATCTGCCCTCAAGAGGGAACACCTCTTTGAATGGAGAACAGACACAATAAAATACTTAGGACTGACCTTCACAAAAAATCCAGCAGAGACCTTCCCAGCTAACTATGTTAGGGTATGGAATGACTGCCGGCGCCTTATGAAGAAATGGAGCACTCTATTTCTGACCTGGACAGAGAGAGTAGCAACCATCAAAATGTCCATACTCCCTAGGCTCCAATACCTGTTTCGCAACTTACCGATCCAGGTACCCATGTCTTACCTCCGTGACGCACAAAAAGACATCAGTAGATTAGTGTGGGGGGCTAAAAGGCCCGTGTGCAGGGAACACTACTACAAGCACCGGTGAGACAGGGAGGCCTTGCCCTACCAGACATTAAAACCTATTACTAAGCAGCGGTACTGGCAGCAACCCTTCCCCACTTTACTAACATGGCCCTACCGCAATGGGTGCTGATGGAAAAGCAGGCTATAGCGCCCTTTGACGTACCCACCATAATGTGGCTCCCGAAATGGTTTAGACCAGAGGTTCCACAGATGCCGATGCAACTAAAAGAAGCAGTGAATATTTGGGACAAGGTTAGACACAAATTCGTAACCCATACACCCCTATCACCGGCCACCCTGCTCAATACTATCACATACTGTATTCCGACCTTCAATGCCAAACCATGGATAACAAAAGGGGTCACACACATGTACCAAATGCTCACGCACAGCAAACTAAAAACTTTTCCAACCCTGCAAGGAGAATACCACATACCGGGGGCCTCCCAGTTCTCCCACATGCAACTAAGCTCATTCATACACAAACACCCAGACAAGACCTCCACCCCAGATGAAAGCTCCCTCACTATGACGAAATGGGAACAGTTGACCACTAAGGGCTCCTGGGCGCCAACGTTTAAACCATTGTACTGGTGTTATCAGCTCCTCCGACCCGTATTACACTTCGCAGACTCTAGCCCAGCCAAACAATGGGCACAAGACCTAAAGTGCCCCATAAGCAAGGACCAATGGGAACGCACTATAAGAATGTCCAAAAGACTAATTAAATCAGAAACCCTACTGGAGCAATACAGAAAGACCCTATACAGGTGGTACATGGTGCCCACTCGCATACACAAGCTCTACCCAGGTTCATCCCCGATATGCTGGAGATGTGGAAAAGAGGAGGGAACAGTACTCCACATATGGTGGCAGTGTGAACTCGTTGCCAGCTTCTGGCATGATATCGGCCAACTAATACATGACACCACGCACACAAAGATCTCCTCCACGCCCCTAGCATGCCTTCTGCTACACATGCCAGAAAACACACCTAAAGAGATACAGAAACTAACCTTCCACATCCTTCTGACAGCCCAGAGGGCAATAGCTAGATTATGGAAAACTCTAAGGCCACCACAAGTGCCAGAGGTTTGCAAAGATATTGATACCCAACGCCTATATGAAACCTGCTATCACGGGGACCTCCCCATGACGGCAACGGCCACAGAAGCTTGGCGGTTGTGGGATGCGGGGAGACCAGAGACCCCAAACAACTAGGCCGCCTAGATAGATAAACTCTCAGAGTCAAAAGACAGGAAGGGATAGCCAGACAGGGTACACCACAATACGATAGAGGCGAAAGCGAAGGAAGGTGCAGAATCAAGACTTACAGCAATATATGTTGAAAATGTATGTAAAATTGTGACACATCTATAGCTTTTAATAGATAAAGTCCAGTATGCTTGCACTCCTGGTTAACTGCAGATATTGCCCGGTGCTCATCCAGCAAAATTCATAAACATCCAAATGAACGGAGAGCACTCCAGGGTCTTTGTATATTTTAAAATATAACTTTTAATTCATAATAAAATAAAAAATAACATCAACGTTTCGGCTCACATCTGGAGCCTTCTTCAGGATAAAAACATGTTTTTATCCTGAAGAAGGCTCCAGATGTGAGCCGAAACGTTGATGTTATTTTTGACGTTGATGTTATTTTTGACGTTGATGTTATTTTTGACGTTGATGTTATTTTTTATTTTATTATGAATAAAAAGTTATATTTTATAATATACAAAGACCCTGGAGTGCTCTCCGTTCATTTGGATGTTTATAGCTTTTAATAGATGCGATTGTAAACCATGACAAAAAGTTTGGTATGATACCCCTCCCTCCCCTACCCGCTTCATTTCTGTACCCCTCTCCCCCCCTTTTTTTATGGTGTTGAAATGACGAAAACAAATAAAACTTTCACACAAAAAAAAAAGCAGCAATAAAGTTGTTGATATATTTTTTCAATTGCCAGTTTATTGCAACCCAAGTACTAGACTTGTGCACAAATTGGTTCAAATGAATTAAATGCCTTTTAATCTATAATTATTATTATTATTTATAAAGCACCAACGAATTCTGCAGCACTGTACAATGGGTGGACAAACAGGCAAGTATTTGTACTCAGACGAGTTGGACACACAGGAGGAACAGAGGGGGTTGAGTAAATGAGCTTACGTTCTAGAGGGATCTTACCATATGGAGTCAGACTGATCGGTTCATTCAGGCTTAGATTGAAATTAATTTGATTTGTTTGAACCAGCTGAAATGCATTCGTGCACAAGTCTACTAAGCACTGAGTACCCAACTAGAATATATCTCTTAGATGAAGAAACGCTAAAAGCAACAAGTGCTTATCCCAAATCACACGCTTTCTTAATTTACTTGCAATATGCACTCTGTTAAATAAAGAAAAATAACTTTGTATTTTTAAATTTTATTTCTGACACATTCGGAATATGTCCCACAACTAGTCAAGAATTTCTGATTATCATGGTTTCATTAAAATTACCCATGAACACCCATGAAGCTTGGGAGACATACTAAAGAAATATACTTCATTTTCTTTCTGAAGTTAAAAAATTGTTCACTTCACAGAGGCTGCAGGACTGGTCAAATGTTAATGTATATAAAAATTTAACATTTGTAGTTGATAAAGTTTTTAAAGGGACAGTGTAGGCACCATAACAACTTAATCAAAATGTCAAGTAGACAGCCGCTTGAGGTGTATTTAGCCCTGCTATGTAAGCATTACCGTATCTATGAAATGGTTTACATTGCAGAGTTAAAACTAAAGGACAACTGCACCCAAATCACTTTGTTGAGATAAAGTGCTCTGGGTGCCTCTAAACGAGGCACTATATAGTCAAGAACACAAACATGTATTCTTGACCCTGCAGTGTTAAAACCACCGTCTGGCCCCCTCTTGCCTCTCTATATATAGTAAAATCTTACTCAGTGGCGTATACACAATACATGGGGCCCCGGTGCAAAACTGATCCGTGGGCCCCCCCGCACCGCCTCTTCCCCCCACTTTGTCCCCCAACAGACACACACACATACATACATACATACATAGAGACACACATACATACATAGAGACACACACATACATACAGACACATACACACACACAAGACACACATACATACAAACAGACAGGCACACATACAGACAGACACATGCACACACACATACAAAGACACATACAGACAGGCACACATACATACAGACAGACACACACACACGACACACATACATACATACATACATACAAACAGACAGGCACACATACACACACACACACACAGACAGACACATACATACAGACAGACCGACACACATACAAAAACACATAAATACAAACAGACAGGCACACCTTTATTTATTTATTTATTTATTTATCAAATATTTTACCAGGAAAGATACATTGAGATTTCTCTTGTTTTCAAGTATGTCCTGGGTCCACAAATCATTGCATTGTTACAGTTAGTGTACAATAAAATACAAAAACAGTATTAATATACAATATATACAACATTTAACATAGAACAGGTAGGAAATATATAATCAATCATGACAGCTGCATTCTGTTTTGAGGTATGTAGAGAGGGATCTCTTAAAGGACTTTAAGCTTAGGGAAGATTTTAATTTGTGCGGGAGGTCGTTCCACAAATGCGGTGCTCTGTAGGAGAAGGAAGATCGGGCTGCTTTCTTTTTGTATTGAGGTAGACTAAGTAAAGTGTTGGTACTGGATCGGAGGTTATAGGAAGTGGGAACAGCCGGGGAAAGCATTGCGTTCAGGTAGGGTGGGAGTTTCCCAGAAAAGCTCTTAAACACAGGATTTGTTTCTGTACAGGGCACCTAGTTTTGGATAAAGTTTAGATGCAAGCTTTTCTATGTGCAGGCCAAAATATAGATTGGGGTCTAACAAGAGTGGACTGCGGTCAGTGTGCCATTTGAAATTGTTTTGATGGATAGGTGGGAATTGTTTAATTTGTGTAATTTAGGTACTGTTCCAAAGATCATTGTGACAGTTTTGTCAGTGTTCAGGAACAGTTTGTTTTTTGCGATCCACTTTTCTACCTCTGTAAACTGGTCTTGGAGCACAGCCTCAAGCTGCGGTAGATCGGAATTGCTTGCATAGATTACCGTGTCATCTGCGTACATGTGTACATTTGAGGATTTGCAGACATTAGGCAGATCATTTATAAATAATGAAAATAGTAGGGGGCCGAGAATGGAACCTTGGGGAACACCACACGTGACTGGGAGAGGGAGGGAGTTGCTGTCAGAAATGGACACATATTGCGAGCGATCCGATACATACGATCGAAACCAGTTTAGCGAATGATCACCAATACCTAAGTTTTTGAGTTTGTGCAGTAGAATGTCGTGGTCTACTGTGTCAAAGGCCTTAGCAAAATCAAGGAAAATAGCTCCAGTTAGGTCTCCTTGTTCCATGCCAGTTTGGATGTCATTGCAATCTTTTAAAAGGGCAGTTGTAGTGGAGTGAGTCTGGCAAAAGCCCGATTGATCAGGGGTCAGATAGTTTGATTGTTGGTAATACTCACATAGTTGCGTATGGACACATTTTTCTAAGATTTTTGACAATACCGGGAGCAATGATATAGGCCGATAGTTAGAAACCAAAGTAGTGTCACCACTTTTATGGATTGGCACTACTCTCGCAGTCTTCCAAAGTTTGGGTATGTATCCAGACACCAAGGATTTGTTAATTAGAGTTGCGACGGGTTTAGCAATTGCCGGCGCACTGAGCTTCAACAGCATTGCTGGGATTTGGTCAGGTCCGGACTGGTTTTTCATTTTTAGATTATTAAGATGTTTTTCAATGACACTAACAGGTACAGGTCTAAAAATGAACTTGTCTATATTGGGCGTTTGCAAATTTAGTGAGACCTGATCCACATTTGTAGTTTCAGGATGTGTGCCATTTATTAGCTTGGCAATCAGGGCAGTAGAGCATCTGACAAAATAATTGTTAAAGGCATTTGCTACATCTAAGGGAAGTTGCAGGGTTTGGTTATCCACTTTGACAGTGGAGGGTTGGGAGTGGATTGGGGGAGTTTGTAGTTTATTTATGACTTTCCAAAAGTTTCTAGGGTTTGAGATGTTATTGTTCAGATTTTCATAGAAATCTTGGCCCTTGGCCAATTTTGTTTGTTTTGTGCAAATATTTTGCCATTGTCTATACGCACAGTGATCATTCATAGAGCCAGTACGCTTAAACTTTGACCACAAAGAATCCCGAAACTGGTACATTTGGATGAGGTCAGCTGTGATCCAGTTCATATGTGCTCCTTTTACCCTCACCTTATGCAGCGGGGCATGCAGATTCCAAATTTGTAGGAGTTCAGACTGAAAGAATTCAACAGCACAGTCTAGATCTGGGATAATGTTTAATCTGTGCCATGGGAGGTTCTTGATGTCCTTTAGAAAGGATTCAAGATTAAATCTTTTGAAGGACCTAGTTATTTTAACCTTGGGAGAGGATTTAATAGCCTTTATTTTGCGCACACAGTACACTAAACAGTGATCACTGAAAGTGTTTGGGAGAACACCGGCCTCCTGGATTCTATCAGGAGAAGTGGAGAGAATCCAATCTAGCAGGGTATGGTTAAGGCTTTTAATGTTTATGCGAGTTGGGGAGGAGATTAATTGCGTTAGCTGCAAAGTCTTAAACAGCGTGCAAGAACTATTATTTTTAGGATTCAGCCAATCAATATTAAAATCTCCAAAGACCAACAGTTCACTTTTAGGGTTTTGAGCAATGGTTTCACTAAGGAGATGGGTTATGTCAGAAAGGGAATGTACAGGGGAGCTAGGTGGGCGGTAGATTCCTGCAACAATGATTTAATTACTGCACGGGATCTCAATTGTGCCAGAGAGGAAATCAAAGGTGGCAGGAGGACTAAGGTTTTGTAAAGGGGTAAACTTTATGGAATTGTCAACATAAATAACAATGCCTCCTCCTCTCTTTGCTCTGTTATTTCTAAAACATGAATACCCCTGTATTGCAATGGCGGTGTCTGGTATTTTAGTCGTTAACACATACATACCTACACACACATATACAGACACACACACACATACAAAAACACATACATACAAAAAGACAGGCACACATACAGACAGACAGACACACACACACACAAGACACACAGACAGACAGACACACACATACAAACACACACACACACACACAATGTCACCCTCCTGTTTCCTACCTTTTAGGTACAGGAGGTGGACATTCCCTGGGGTCCAGTAGTGGCTCAGCTTGATGGGAATCAGAGTTCCCACTCTGACTCCCTGTTCTTCCTCCCGTGCGGGCTCTGTCTGATTGCTGAAAGGAGTGATGTGCAGTCACTTCCTCCCAGCGTGTGATGTAATCACAGGGGGCCCGGTCACGCAGTTAAAGCACCCAGGGCTGACCGGGCCCCGACAATCCATATCCATCGGGTAGCCCTAACAGCATGGGCCATCCGCTGGACCCCTTGGACGGCGACCCCGGCGGCTAGCCGCGTGGGCCGGGGCCGCAAAAGGTGATGGCGGGTACACGGTCACAGGGGTCTGCAGGGCGGCCCCCTTGAGTGACGGGCCCGGTCACAGTTGCGACCCCTGCGACTGAGGTATGTACGCCACTGTTCTTACTTGTATTCAAGTCTGTAGTTGCTGCCTCTGCCTTTGTCTGCCTTTGACCTGCCCCTGTCTGCTGACATCATCAGAAGTGGTGGTCTGAGACAATCACAATAATTCCCTATAGGCTTGGCTGAGACTATCAAGGAGGCAGATCAGGGGCAGAGCCAGCATGATTCAAACACAGCCTGGCCAATCAGCATCTCCTCATAGAGATGAATTGAATCAATGCATCTATATGAGGAAAGTTCAGTGTCTGCATGCAGAGGGTGGAGACATTGAAGGGCAGTCACACTGTGCAGCACTGCCCCAAGATGCATCTATAGGAGCCATTTGATGAGTGGCCAGTGGAGGTATCCCTAGGCTGTAATGTAAACACTGCATTTTCCCCGAAAAAAACTGTGTTTACTGCAAAAAGCCTGAATGATTAAACTCACCAGAACAAATACAATAAGCTGCAGTGGTTCTGGTGACTAAAGTGTCTCTTTACTAATTATAATTAATTAATTAGAAATTGGTAAAGGATTATTGAAAAGTACTGGAACTGTGAGATTGTAATTATTTCAACATCATTAACAACTCTTCGGTAGCCATTAGTGTGTCAGCAATAAGCTGTAGTTGTTCTGGTGATTATAGTGTCATTTTAAAGCTCCTTTAAGTTTTTATGCTCTATTTTACCCTCAGGGGCTAAAATGGTTTAACCCCAAAGTTTGGGCTCTGGCATCTGACACCTAAAGGTTTAGCCAGGTGGCCAGTGATAGGCTGAGCCTATCATTGGCCTCCCATTGAAAGACACAGTATTTCTATTTCCCTCAATGTACAGCCTGTAATAGGTTGATCAAATTCGCACAAACCCCCACTGTAGTCCTCAGATTGTCTTCTCCCTGCTTCCCTTCATCTTCTGGCAACACTTCTCTTGTAGGAGTAACAGAGTCGCTAAGCGATGTTTTAAGCGTTGGCATAATCCTCAGTCAACTATAGTCTGTGTTTTTTTTACAGTATTTTAGCTTGCTTTTTGTTTTCTCTGCTTTCCCTGCTGATGTTTCCACAGGACCCTTAGTGTGTTTGACAATTACTAAAATATCAGAACATTCAGAATGTTGAGACACCTGTAGGGGATGGGGGGGCACAAAGTGACACAGAGGGGTTAGGGGGTGAAGCCACAGTAGGCTGGGGAAGGGGCAAAAAACACAAATAGGGGAAGGGACAAAAGAGACTAGGGAAGTAGCAAAAGAGACAGATTTGGATGGTGGGGGACACAGAGAGATGTAGCAGGGCTGGGGGAGAAAAGGACAAGGTGCTGGGGGGGAGGAGACACACAGAGGGGCTGGGAATGGTAGAAAGAAACACACAAAGAGGCTAGATGGAGAAAAAGACACACAAAAGAGCTGGGGTAGAATGAGACACACAAAAGGATAGGGGTAGAAAGAGATACAAAAAGGGGCTGGGGTAGAAAGGGACACACATAGGGGTTTGGAAAAAAAGATACATACAAAGGGGCTAGGGAAGAAAGAGCAGTGAGGGGTCAAGTTTGGAAAAGGAAGGTGCTGATTACAGGAGAGTTAGTTGTTAGTTATGGAGGTGTAAATGAAGAGGGGGTGACAAAGGAGATAATAGGGTAAATGGTTTGGGTAGGTTAGTAAAGTAGTGTAATATACAGCATGTATGAGCATGTATGATTATAAAGCACTGCAGGAGTGTGCAGTACATATGAGTCTATTATATAGCTCCCCATTCATGTGCAGTGCATTATAAAGCTCCACAGTAACGTCTAGTACCTATGATCGTACATGTGCCGCTCCCAAGAAATAGCTCTGGATCCGCCCCTGGGGTCTTGTGCTTAGAGTGTCCCTTGAATTATTTTTGTTCTGGCTTTTCTTATACTTTAAAATTTTTCAATCTTCTCAAATATAACTTTTTTCTTCTTTTGCTTCTGATTTCCTTTCATCCAAGTCTGCAGAAGGCTCAATCTTTATTTCAGAAGGGGTTTTTAAAACATCATTATCTATTCCATCCTCTGGACACTTGACCTTAGGTTTATGGATTTAAACCATGCTCCACAGATTTCTCTTTCAGTCTACTGGACTGAAATTCACATGAGATGAACTTTCCTGTGGCCTATTTTTCTTTAACAATGCAGAATCTATGAGGGTTATTCACTGAACATCAGATTTTGTCCTAATGGACAAAAGGTCATGTCTGCTAAATGTTTAAAACTAGCAATGGCTGACCAATTGCTAGAAAAGGGAGACTATGCCTGTGAAATAACGGGGAGGACATTGTTCCCCTGTGAGCTCCCACTCATGGCCATGGCTATTCTAATATTCATGGGAGAAGACCTAGTGTCCCCCCTGAGCCCTACCCATTAGTGGCAGATGTGGGGTCTTAATTATAATAGTAAACGGAGGAGGACCTAGTGTTTCCCTCTTGGCCCCACCCATGGGTGAGGGTCTTAATTGAGTATATACTGGACAATATTATAAATGCAACACTTTTGTTTTGACCCCATTTTTCAAAGGAGAAGTGCTCACTGACACAGATTAAGACAGATTTGTGAACAATATTTGAGAGAAATAGGCCTTTTGTGTACATAGAAAAAGTCTTAGATCTTTGAGTTTAGCTCATGAAAAATAGGGGCAAAAACAAAAGTGTTGCGTTTATAATTTTGTTCAGTGTAAAATAGTGGATGGCCATGCCATGCCCCACCCCAATAAAAATACATTACAGTACCTACCCCCCACGATAATAATAGTGAGGGGACAATTAAACTAATACCTGTTGAAAAAATATATGCTTACCATCAAAAGTTTTCTTTCATAGAAACATAGAATATGACGCCAAATAAGAACCATTCGGCGCACCTAGTTTGCTGAATTTTGTAAATAGCTTCATGAGTCCCTGGCCTTATCTTATAGTTAGGATAGGCTTATGCCTATCCCACGCATGCTTAAACTCCCTCACTGTGTTAACCTCTACCACTTCAGCTGGAAGGCTATTCCATGCATCCACTACCCTCTTATATTATCTTTAAACCTTTGCCCCCTCCAATTTAAGACCTCTTGATGTGCTAGTTGTTCTTCTTATTCTTCTCATCTTCAGGCCCAAGTCCCACAAAAAGGCACAATGCTGGAAAATGTTAACATGTTCCGCATTAAAATAATTCATCTCCACCCATGGAGAGCTAGCCCTTATGTAGGCCCCTAAAGCCTGTATCTGGGTTTTCAGCAGCTAATGAGTTTGTGCTAGTTCATTCCTAGTCCTGACAATGGACTTCCAGGTTGATCCAAGCTAATAACCAACATGTGTATCACTATTCTCCGCGTTGATATTTTTAACTTTCAGATTGTAATCCAATTGGCACTCTCACAGATGTTTCAGCAAACCCACGTTACATTCCTAGCTCTATCTCCTAGTAACCTTTCTTTTCTATCTCCCAAGGTCCATGTGCTGTTTTAATCTTGGCCAATGTGGTTTAAAGTAGCTCTGTTAGTTTTTATATTTGTAGTGCTCCATTGTGTCTCCATGCGTAGATTTTTTTCTCAGTTTTTTTTGCTCAAATTACTTTGCTTTAGGAAGTTATACGCAAGAAAAAGCAAGGACTACTGACTAAAGTTGACAAAAGTTGAAACTTTACTCAAGCTCCACGCAGGGTTGGCCCATCTATTGGCGGGTGGGTCCATGGCTCCAGGTGCCATTTTGCCACCCCTGTACACTTTATGGTGCTTCCACTGCACAAACACACACATGGCATCCATGCCACACACTCCATGTATCCACTACACACACACACTGCATCCAACACACACAGACACTGCAACAGTGGCTGAACTACTGCGGTGCCCTAAATGCACAATACATAACACAATGGAAGTGCATGTTGTTTTTGTGGGGGAGGTGGGCAGCATTTCATCCTTGGACCCAAGCAGCACAATGTCTTGGGCCTGCCCTGGCTTAATGTTATCTGTCAACTTTGTCATTAGTTGCCAATTCTTACTCACCTCCTTCCAGTGATGACATTAGCAAGATATTGATTAACTGGGCATGTGTATGCTTTTACACACACACCTGAGGGAGAGCAGAGGAACAGACTTCTAGTGAGCGCCATATTGGATTAATCAACATGGTGGCACTGTGAATAAAAAACCGGCAAGACCTGAAAGACATGTAAATAGCGATGGGTCCAGTGGTCAACAATGAGCGTTGGTCAGGTTAGGTTAGGTTAGAGAGACACTAAGACAGGCTGGGATGGCGAAGGAAAATTAGTGACAGAGCCCACTATAGGTAACCAGGATATTTAATTTCAATGAAGTGCAGTGTGGAATCCCTGGCGTTTTGCTCCAGCAATGTGAAGCAATGCCATTTTAGAGATGCGGCATGTTTTCATTGCAGACATAAACATACCTTGCCACAGATGTGCTTCTCGTCTACAATGCTTCTCTAAGAGATTAATTTGCTTGGACAAGAAGTTGAAGAGATGTTACCTACATGAAGACAAAACAGGATGCTGCAAAGACAGAGTATTGACACTGGAATAAAAGGTATGTAAAGGTTTATTTAAAATAAATGTTTTTAGAAAACAAAGGGGGAAATGAATGTCAAAACCATGGCATTAAACATTTGGCATTAAAAATAAAGAAAGAAAGAAAGAAAGAATATCATTTTAACACTATAATTTCCCCTGAAGTGCTTTTTCCATCTGTCATTTGTAACAGACTGCCCAGTTTATCTAGGTTCTGGTGAAGTTCCATTAATGGTTCTGGACCTGCTCCAGTCTCCTCCAGCTCCAGGAAGCTGCACTTGGTCTTCTCCAGTAAGAGTCAAAACACTCTAGAAACAAGCAAACCACTGCGATATCTAGCCAGGTCTGGAAAATATATGGAGCAGGAGCCGAGAGAGCCGCTACCAGAGGTGGAGGGAGAGCCAGGGACAAAATATTGTGTTATTTTTTTTTACAGAAAGATATCTGTAGCACTCTACGTTTTTTTTTTTTGTTATTATAATTACACAATAATTAAGAAGCAGCTGAAAGAACACAAAAAAATCAAATATGGGTCACGTAGACAATACGAGACTATGTGATCTCTACTGCTTATTGTTCTGGATTCCTCTCAAATATTATGGATTTGGAGGCAGCAGCTGGCGGCGATAAACAAAATCAACATTTTTAATGTGCCCTTTTAACCCCTTAATAGCCCAAAGAGTCGAACCACAAAATGGCGTAGCAGTGCACTGGTTCGTGTTAATCTGGGCACTTGTTTAAGCTCTGTCATCCTTAAATGATATTAACTGTGGAATGTGCAGAAGGTCTGTCAGACTCGTGACATCTTGCCTGTCACAGGCAACATGCATTAGCCCACCGTACGTCAAAGAAGGGGACAATTATCCCCCCTCCACACACCCCCTCCCTTGTCAGTGAAACGCCTTAAATCACTACTTCCAATATATCTTAAGGTTTACAGTTTAACCTATTTTTTTTAAAAAATCCGTAGAAAAAAATACAATTATTACTCTTAATCTTTCTTGTCCTCCCTTCCACAATTAAAATAACTCTACAAATCTATCCACAGACTGAGTACGATGCATCCAAGCCATCCTTTTTTTTTTTCCCGTGGTGCCTGACATAAAAAAGCCAACAGCTGCTACATTTTGACTGTGTGTTTCTCTGCAATTTCTGTTTGTGTGTCTTCCCGAGCCATCTAATGAGAGAGATGCAGCGTCTCTCTCTCTCTCTCTCTCTCTCTCTCTCTCTCTCTCTCTCTCCATCCTGCCGATTGGGGGATTCCATTTGTGTGTAGCCGTAGTTTGGCAGAGAGCCATCTCTGCCTTAAAATGGACGTTAGGAAAAAGAATCTGTGCATGATGGTAATCAAAAATGGCAAGCGGGCACGTTCACAGAGAGGGAAAAATATTTTTTTTTCATGCAATGGTTTTTTTTAATAAAGATATTACAAATCACTGTATTATTTTTGTGTAGATTACCAGTGCTCTCCTCCATGCAGGAAATTATAGAATTAAATTTCACAATTTAACCCCTGGATTAACTGGATTTATTTGTTTTGTTTCATACACTTGAATAATCCATGATTTCACCAGTCTGCCTGCTACATATCCTTGGCTACACATGCAATCTAGATTCCTCAGGCAAATACTGGCACATTTGATTAACCTACATTTTTTTATTCATATTCAACAAACATATTTTGTGTTACTACGTTTGTTAATGTTGACTTTTTATTGCGCACAGTTCAAATTCAGTTTTCTTTAAAAAAAATAAAAATAAATCATGCAGACAAACAATCATACGTTAAAACATTTTATTTATAAGGTTCATTGTCAGGGCTGTAGAAAGTGGGTTTTTAATTATTTTTGTAACTATTGTTTGTATGGTATATTTTTTAAATTATAATAATAACTTATCTCTAAACAAAAAAAGATAGAAAAAATATTTAAAAGGAAAATAAACATTCACAACATGAATTGAAATCACGGGCAGAGTTATCTGCAAACTTCAGATTGTAATGATATGAATTCTAAAATTTCTAAATTTAAAGCTTTAATAGAGATGTGATCAAAACTGAGTTGAATAATTTTGATTATCATCCATTTTCGAATCACTACAATTCGGAGTTTAATGAAAAAAGCAAAAAGTAAATGTTGCAGTTTATTGCTGTAATTATTGTCATTTTTTATTTATTGAAGAAATACCCAATATTATAAATAGGCACACATAATTAGTCAGACTTTAAAGATAATACCATAAGTAAATGTTATGTGCAATGCTGTATATTTAATAAATCCCTTATGTGTGCGGGAAATACCATCCACTGTATTCCCCTAAGAGAATTGGCCAAGTCTGATAGGAGAGGAGATTAATGCAAACAATACATTGGTTTAAGCCAAGTTTTTGGAATATTTTTTTTATTTTATTTGATCTATGAGAACTGAAAAATAAATTGTTATAATTAACTGCATGTGAAAAAAACACTAATACTATTTCATTCTGTCATATTTTTTCTCTTTTTAGGTTTCAAAAACTCTAAATAGTCTTAAATTGTGAATGAAAAATGCACAGAAAATATTGGTCTTATAAAAAAAATAGCATGTTTTCATTATGTCTGTTTAGCGTGAGATCAAGCAGCGCTTTAAAATAATTCTGTTTGCTACACAAATAGCAAAAAGCAAAAATTATATCAATTATTCGTTAACATATATTTTTTTGCAAATTATAAGTGTTTCAGTAGCAGGAGAGCAGCCTCTCTTACTAGAAATGAATTGGTAATATTATACCTGAAATGAAACAATGGTGAAAAGATAATCTGTATACAGGTATACGAACAGTTTTAACAAGATAGAAATTCCTAAAAATAAATTAAAACAGTAGATGAAAAGGTTTAAAATAAATGATGACTATCAGTGATTTGACAGGTTTCTGAAGAATGTGTAAATTAGTCTATAAAAGGAATAATTATGTTACACAGTTATGGTGGTGGAGAAAATACCTTTAACGTAAACAATCTATACATCAAAAGTCGTGATCAGGTGCCTTTTCTTGTACTAGAATTGATTTATGCAATAAAACTGTTTGCTAATTATGTAAATATATTCTAATATCAATAGCTAAATGTTTGTTCCTGAATTGCACGTTAATACAAAAATTTGCAGTACTCTAGAAATCAAAACAATTAAGTCAAAAGTATATTTTTTTCTGTAATAAATAATTAAAATGTGCATTCACTGAGTATGTTTTAGCAAATGAGGACAAATACCTAAGCCAATAAACAAAATGAGAAATAAAATCAGCTTAGAAAGGTCAAAGTGTAAAGAAAAAAACAGGACAAGGTAGGAGACTATTGATGTTGATGCTTTGGCTAGAATTAGGGAAATGTTTCCTAGTAACCTGTATAACACTTGCCCTGTTTAGAAACTATGATTTAGGTTTGGGCTAGATTTAAACCAATCTTCTTAATGCTTATAAAGTTAATGCATCGAAAAATAGGTTAATTAAACATTTTAAAAAGATAAGTACATTTGCAGTATTGAAATTTGAAGTATGCTCTCACCGCACTAGGGAATGACTGATGTGGCCTTAAAGGACCAGTGAAGGTACCCAGACCACTGTATCTCAATGTAGTGGTCTGGGTGCAGTGGACCTGTTGTTCCAATTTTGTGGATATGACAATGCTTTCATTGCAGGGCTAAACACACCTCTTATGGCTGTTTTCATGACAGCCAATGGAAGGTGTTTTTTCTCCGAAGACCAAGTCAAACTTGGCTATGTGACGGTCGACATCCTCATGCATTGCATGAGAATGTCAAACTTCCTCAAATGCGTATTGAGAAGTGTTGTATTCAATGCTTCCCTATGAGAGGCATTGGATTGAACGAGAAGAGGAGTACGCCTGTGGGACAATGTCATCAGAGGCAAAGCAAGTGGCTGCACAGAGTGAGTTTCGTTTCTGGAGAAAAGGTATGTACAATATTTTTCTCCTTTCCTTTTTTTCATTTCATTTAGGGAGGCACTGAATCTAAATAGGGAGTTGAACAGTTGAGCGCTAGGAATACACGTTTATATGAACATAGCAGGGATTTCTGGGAATTGTCAGCCATTTGTCAGTTTTCTACTGGAGAAACTGAAGTCTTGACATTATAGCTTGCAATATTTGTGGAGAAAAATGGAAGCACTGCAATGTGGGAGAGAGGGATGGAAATGGGCAGCTGGAAATAAACTAATGATTATTTTTTACAAAATTTTGTAATCATTGAGGAAAACTGCAACCACCATAACCACTACAGATTAATGCAGTGGTGGCATCCTAAGGCATGCAGGCTGTCAGACCTAAACAGGCTTGCCTTTCAGATCAGCAGATCTCCCCAGAGAAAATCCAAAATAAGTCCCTCTAGGACCAATAGCCAAAGGGGAACTTGAATTGGGGGAGGGGGGATGCTATTGCGGCATTGAATACTGACAACTCAGTCACATTACACTAACAGAAACTCATCATATAAGCTTCCCATTAGCTCGTATGGGACTAAATGTAAATTTATGCTCAGGGATTAGCTCCTTCCACATTGTGCTGATGCTGCAGGGTGACAAATATGGACCTGCTCCACATTTGGTGGGGCTGTGCCCTTGTTGAGAGGTTTAGGAGGTTGGTTTATACCATCCTGGAAGGATTTCTGGACAACCCACAAGCCTTTGAACCTGTGGTTTTGCTTTTACATCACACACCATTGTCACTTGTAACATGCAAATGCTCAGTAGTCACAACTGCTCAACTCTGCAAAGACAGTGATCCCATTGTATTGGCATCAATCCTGCACACCATCAGTGGTCCATTGGGTAAGGTAGAAGATATTTGACAAACCAAGGACCTTGCAGCTATTACGGTTTGGGCTAGGGAACCACACACATGGAAATGGTTCTATTGGCTGGATTTCCTCTCCACCCCAGAAGCTGTCAGATAGCATGATGAACACTGCAATGGTTGTAGGGGTAGTGGGGATCAGACATGGGGTTGTCCACTTGGGGATGTGAGTGGAAGGCATTTTTTGGCAATGGGATTCTTCTTTACCTGCCCTCTTTATCCTTCCTCCCCCCTTTTTTCTCTTTTCTTCTCGTCTCCCCTCTCTTTTTCCTTTTGCTTCTCTCACTCATTTTTCTTTCTAATTCCTTCTTCTTCTTGTTTACACAAACACAATTTTCTGACTGTTCAATGGGCTATTCCTCAGCTTGTGTCTGAACTTGGTGGTTAGGTGTCATGATGGGTCTGTGGCCCAACACACAGAATCAAGTCAAACACGTGTATTACTGGGCCTTATAATGGCCAGATTTAACATAAAAAGAATAGTCAGTAACAAAGCGGACATCAGGGACACAGACAGAAGCATAAACGAGAAGACAAAGACAAAGGTATACCAGGATACCAGAAATATGGATTGTCAGGAACAAGCCAAGATCAAAACCCAGGTAGCAATAAACAGATTGTGCTCTCAGATACCCAAATTAGGTGGAAACCACAACAGGGCTCTGTTAACAAGCAGGTTTGGGTTTAAAGAACCCTAATACCCTGCTTATGTGACAGAATGGGTCCTATGACCCCAGAACATGTGTGCATTGAAAATGCAATGATACACGCACATTTATGTCATAAATGATGGTTTCTGGAGCTTTGCTATAAAGTAGCGTGGTACTGCAGCGGCCAGTGGCTTTTATAATGCAGGATACGGGGTGCTGCATCAGACATATCTCGGATGGAGAGGCTGCGTATTTGATGAGTAACCTCTCCCTTCTTCAGCGTGAGTGCACCGATTGGGTGTAAACACATGGCGGTGCTGATCAGGCACTGTAATAGTACCCACCGCACGAAGACCACCCACTAGGCAGTTAGAACCAGGTTTACCAGGGAACCGAGCATGGAAGGAGTGGAGAAGCCGACAAGCATTAACGTCTGCAGTAGGAACCCAGGAACATTTCTTATAACCCTTCCAGTCAACTAAATACTGAAAAAACCATGAGGAAACCTAAAATCCAAGATAGAACATGTTTCATATTACTCCTGATCTGCAATCACTAATGAAGGAGGAGGACTACAAGGAGAAGTGTATCTATTGCAGAGGAGAGGTTTGAGCAAAGATACATGGAAGCAGAGGCGTGACTAGAAACTACGGGGCCTTGGTGTGAAAATTTCCCTGGGCCCCCCCATATGTCTACCCCCCACCCCATACGTTCCCGCCTCCCATACATCTGCCCGCAACCCAATATGTCTCTGCCCCCCCACAAATGAAGACAAACAGATACACATGTTGACACACGCATACACACACAGTCACAGACACACACTTACATACAAACACACATACATACAGACACACAAACACACACTTACATACAGACACATATACACACAGCCACATACATACAAACACACACACATAGAGACCAATACATACAGACACACATATAGGAAACAGGGTTGACCTTACACACAACATGAAAGGACTTATATACCATGGGGCGAATTTCATAGGTGGCACCTTGAGTTTTATGTACCGTGTGGCAACCAAACCCTGTCACCTACTTGATAAGAAGGTGTAGTGCCACACCGCTTATCAGTCTGCAGTTTGTAACGTGAACATGCCTTCTCTAAGGTGTTATGAAGCTGATTCCAGGACCTACGCATGGTGGTCAGGTGTTCATGCAAGACAGGGATAGTGGTACCCGAGAACTCAGAAGGCAAGATAGTATGATGAAGACCATTAGTGACATAGAATGGACTAAAACCAGAAGAGTCATGTGTAGCATTGTTTCTAGCAAAGGGTAAGAGTTCTGACCAATTGCCTTGAGCACTATTGACAAAACATCTTATGTATACTTCCAGGGATTGATTGGCCCTTTCTGCAGCACTGTTCATTTGGTGATGGTATGAGGAAGAAAGAGACAATTCTATACCAAATTCTTTACAAAAAGATCTCCAGAACCAAGATACAAACTGTGTACCCTTGTCAGATACAATATTGTGAGGAACACCATGCAACCTGATCACCTCTTAAGTGAATATACGAGCAAGCTCAAGGGAGGATTGCAACTTTTTGAGTGGAATAAAGTGAGCCATTAGTGAGAATCATTCAACAACCATTAGAATCATATTATATCCATTGAACACAAGTATATCAACAATGAAGTCCATTGCTAAATGAGATCAAGGAATATGCAGCACAGGAAGAGGATGTAACAATCCATATTTGAGTTGGTGAGGAACCTTAAAAACAGCACACGTCTTGCAAGCGCTGACATACGCCACTATATCGTGCCACCAGAACCTTCTACAGACTGCAGAAAAGGTTTTGCATTTACCTGGATGCCCAGCAGTCATATTGTCATGGAAAATACTTAATATCAACTTTCTTTTGGATACTGGAATGGACAATGTTTCTAGAGATTTATTAATAGGTGCCTGAGCCTGAACTGCTATTATGACACCAAGAAGAGCTGAGGACAAAGCAAGAATCGTGGATGCAATGATACAACCAGGATTTCATACTTACCCATTCCGGAGCTCCCCGATCCGGCGACGGCTCAGACGCTGCACGCTCTGCATGTGCATCTATTTTTACTGAGTCACGCCAACGTCATAACTAGGGCCGGACTGGGAAAAAAATTCGGCCCGGGCATTTTTTTATCGCAGCGGCCCACTAAGAAGGGGGCGGGGCAGAGAGAGTGTGTTTTGTCATCATTAATGACAAACACGCCCCCTCTCAAAGTGAGCATGTTGGTTCAATGCTCTTCCAGGGCAGACCATGCGCAGAGCTCTGCTGAAGAGCTCTAGCATGAGAAAAAAGCCCTGTATTTGTTCTGCACAGCGCAAGCAAATTTAATAACATGCTTGCACTGTGTTTCTTTGCAACTTGTCTCTGGTGTCTCTATAAATGGATACCAGGAGACAAAAATGCCAGGAAAGAGTATTGTGCATGTTTTTGGAGCCTGCCATTGTGTGTGTGCAGAGTGAGCTGATTGTGGTGTGGTATTGTGTTATAAGGTCGGTTTTAGTCGTGTTGTGTTTGTGGTGTAATGTAATGCATATGTGGCTAGGGGCTGAAGAGAATGTGTGTATAGGGGATGTAGCAAGAGTGTGCATACAGGCTATAGTGTGTGTGTGTGTGTGTGTGTGTGTGTGTGTGTGTGTGTGTGTGTGAATATTTATATTTATATATATATATATATTATATAAATATGTTTGGAAGTATTGTGTATGTGTGTGTGGTGCAGTGTGTCGGGGGGGTTCTGTGTGTATGTGAGGGGTGCAGTATGTGTATGTGAGGTGTGATGTGTGTGAGGGTGCTGTGTGTGATTGATTTGTGTGAGGATGCTGTGTGATGTGTGTGAGGGTGCTGTGGGTGATTTGTGTGTGTGGGTGCTGTGTATGATGTGTGTGTGATGTGTGTGTGAGAGTGCTGTGTGTGATGTGTGTGTGGGAGTGCTGTGTGTGATGTGTATGTTAGAGTGCTGTGTGTGTGAGAGTGCTGTGGATGATGGGTGTGAGAGTGCTGTGTGTGTGAGAGTGCTGTGGATGATGGGTGTGAGAGTGCTGTGTATGTTAGAGTGCTGTGGATGACGGGTGTGAGAGTGCTGTGTGTGATGTATGTTAGAGTGCTGTGTGTGAGAGTGCTGTGGATGATGAGTGTGAGAGTGCTGTGTGTGATGTGTATGTTAGAGTGCTGTATGTGAGAGTGCTGTGTGTGATGTGTATGTTAGAGTGCTGTGTGTGAGAGTGCTGTGTGTGATGTGTATGTTAGAGTGCTGTGTGAGAGAGTGCTGTGTGTGAGAGTGCTGTGTGTGATGTGTATGTTAGAGTGCTGTGTGTGAGAGTCCTGTGGATGATGGGTGTGAGAGTGCTGTGTGTGATGTGTATGTTAGAGTGCTGTGTGTGAGAGTGCTGTGTGTGATGTGTATGTTAGAGTGCTGTGTGTGAGAGTGCTGTGGATGATGGGTGTGAGAGTGGTGTGTGTGTTTGCCATGGCAACGCGCCGGATCTCTTGAGAGGAACCCAGCGGAGCTGCAAGATAGAGCTCCGCCGGGTCCTCTCCCTCCCTCTCTCCCCGCTGGCGGCCGGAATACACTGTATGTGGGCCGGTGAGGGAGATCTTTGATCTCCCCACCGGCCTATCATTGAAAACAGCGGGGCCGGCGCTCGGATAGTGCCGGCCCTGCATAGACCGGCAGGGGAGATCCTGGGACTTCCCCTGCCGGCCTCGGCCCCACGGCCATCGCGGCCCACCGGGCATTTGCCCGGTGTGCCCGATGGCCAGTCCGGGCCTGGTCATAACAGTACGACTCAAAGTGCCGAACCAATCAGTTTGCATGAATTGAACTTCCAGAATTCGTCTTTCGGCCGAATTCAGGTGTTAAGTTGCTCTACAGTGATGCAGACCAATGGTCTGCATCACTGACCAGACAGGGTATAAACTCTTCCTTTAGGATGCATTGTACCGGGCAATAGAGCATAGAGCAATCATATGATCTATGCGGAGGTAGAGTATCGGGGTGTACCTTATTAAACACCTCCTTTACATCCATGTATTGGAGGGGAACCTTAGTAGAAAGCGGAGAAGTTGTAGGCACGCTGATGGTGCCCAATTGTTTGGTCAATGGCAAAAGGCATATGTTACTACACTCATCGCCCCAAGCCAATATTTCCCCTTTCCTCCAGTCAATACGAGGATCATGTTTGGCTACAATTGGACTCAAAGGGGAGGAAATAACCTGGAAGGTAATGAGTTCCTGATGTCAAGCACCTACCGACAATGAAATTGGGAAGGTCTCATGGGTTATAAGAGGCTTCGTAAGAGATCTATCATCTAGGTGTTCATCTCTCCTTTAGAGGAATAACATATACAGACATAAAGTGTGCATCAACAGTTCTCTTATTCTACCAAATCTATTAGAGCATCACAAGAAACCTCTAAGTTGTTAGACAAGAGGAAAACAGAAAGGAAGAGTCTATTAAGAGGCATAACCGGGGACATATGCAAAACACATAAGGCTGGTCACCGTACGTTCCCAAGGAGCATGAGTTTTCCGGGCGTACTGGACAGTTGTTTCTCAGTTTATGACTCATTTTGATAGGAATACATACAAAGACCCTCACTTCTCCTAAACTGTTTCTCTGCCTCAGACAATCTTAATACCACTAATTGCATGGGTTCTGCTACCACAGGAAGCTTTTGGAAAACAGGGTTAGGGAAACGTGGTGCAAGAGGTACGACAGTACGTCTTGCCTTATGTCTAATTCTCTCTCAG
Source organism: Pelobates fuscus (assembly GCF_036172605.1). NCBI lineage: Eukaryota > Metazoa > Chordata > Amphibia > Anura > Pelobatidae > Pelobates > Pelobates fuscus. Next base: position 30,101,215 of record NC_086317.1, read on the forward strand.
TCTGTTGTTGAATGGCTTGGTTTATCTGGTAAATCTCTGGCAGCTGTCTCATCAAGAATAGCATCGGACAATCCTTCTGAGAAGGCGTTAACCATGCAACTATTTGTCCAATCTACCTCTGAAGCGAGAGTACCGAACTCGATGGTGTAATCAGCTATTGTAGGACTGCCTTGCTTGATGCCCATTATCGCCTTAGCAGCATTCTTCTCGTTCCCTAATGGTTCAAATGTTAGTTTAAATTCGGCAAGGAATTCAGCGTAGTTATAGAGCATAGATTGACATGTTGCTCCCCCATAAAGGATTAGCCCAGGTCAGATCTTAGATCTGTCAGAAGGGAATGAGCAGTATATAGCTGCTGTACCCAGAGAAAATCAAAATACAAACTTTCCCTATTGTGCTGCTGACAGCTCCAAGCAGGGTTAAGTAATCGACAAAAATTATTTACAAGGACATAAAGTACAAACCTTTCGGGTTATCCCCTTTATCAATGTATGTCAGGAGATGCTTCGACGTGATATTCGATTTGGTTTGTAAATCCACAGCATTCCTGCGCATCACTTGCTCTGCATCAGATTCGTCTCAGAGTGAGAAGCACTGCATATTAGGAGAGTAACCTCTCTTTCCTGCAGCGTGGCCACACCGATCAGCAGTGCTGATTGGGCAACGTGCATTAGGTGGTGCCGAAATTAGTTATACATTCTTGTCACAATTGTCTAGCTTAGACGATAACACATATGGGCTTGGTATGGTTTGATGTTTTTTTCTCTGAAGTTGCCAAAAGGACTACCACTGATTTGTCAATTTACGATGTATACTCTTATCATGCCTGTCGTGTTCAGATAAGACTTTCTGTACTCTATCGGGTTCTCACTAAACTGCTATTTAAAACACTAACAGGTACTCATGCAGAGGAGTGGATGTGAACCCTAATTGCTTGTAGATCCAGCTGGTCTATATCTGCCCCAGGTTGTGCAGTGGAGCCTCCACTCTGTTTGCATCTGGTGCAGTTTTACAGGCAACACAGCCCTAATGCAGGACCTCTGCAAACTCAGGACAATGAAGCAAGCCCCCAACTGCATGACTGCCCCCACCGAACACTAGACTACTGAGAGATATGATTAGGTTCCAATCATATTCCTCCGAGGTGATCTGGGAGTATTTCACACCAGTCACAGCATTCTCTCAGGGTCTGTCTGGGATGTTGCAGGAAGAGGTAGCTGCTAGAGCTTCACAAGAGAACCTAAAGGAATTAAAACTTTCCTCTTACACATGAACAACAGACTTAGCGAGGCAAAATACAAAGGAAAACCTTAAATATCCTTTTATCAAGTTTGCATAAGTTATTTAATAATCATACTCTCCCCTTACTTGCTCCTGAGCCTGGGCAAATCAGAGGCAGATAAAAAGTACAACGAGAGGAAGGGTCTTTGTCTATATTGCTAGGGTACTAACAGTCACCTTGTTATGCCATACTACCCATTGTATTAAGCAGTGCCATTAATGATAATGTATAAATAAAAAATAGAAAGATAGCCAGGAGAAAATATTTAGGCTAAGCAAAGTTATAGACAGCACAGTCAATAGCAGTAAAAATCACATCAAAACCAATTGCAGCAGTTAAGGGACAGCTGTACACATACATACAGTATAAAGTATAAATAAAGATGCATGTCCTAAATGTGCTGCAGAATATTAGTAACCAGTAGTCACTCAAAGCTTTCGATTGAGAGCCTACGAAAACACTGGAGCTTATTTGTATTTTCATATTCCTTTATATGGTAATACTCAGGATCTTGTACTTTCCTGGATAAACGTTTAGTACCTTACAATTTAGCAAGGTCTGATTATTACAACAGCGCACATTGCTGTAACATTGCTGTAACACTATATGTTGCAACATTATTCAGATCAAAAGGCTACATTTATTTTATATAATTTTTTGCGGTTCTACTGAATACTAATATTCTGCAGTGTATTCTGGTCTTTCTTACTCTGGACATTTATATATATTTAATTGCACAAGAAGTATAGTGAGTCTCCTAGTTGTCACCAACACCCTGGTTAACTCCAAAAACCGTGATAAACACAAAAAAACAAACAAAATGGTGTGGTGTGCTACAATTACATGTGCGAGGATCACCAATGAGATAATATACATACACTGGTTATCGGTCTTGCTAAATATACTGGTAGTACTCCAGTTAGGAAATAATATTCCAGCTTTTAATCACATAAAAACATAAAACAAAACATAGTGTAAAACTGTTGGATTTAATGATAAAAGATAAGGTGATTGATGCACTCACAAGTGGTCCGCCACTAACAGTGGCCATCAAGGCACATCAGAAGGTCCAAAGACCTGCCACAAAGGGACTCCAAGGTGTTCTCAGTCAGCTCCTGAATACACCAAGGTTCCGGTTCCCAAGGGGTAAAAAATAGCGAGTTCTAGATAAGGATGTCCCAAATGGAGTGAATAGAGAGTTAAAGAGGCTCCACATGCATCCAAGTGCAATAATCACCTTATCTTTTATTATTGTATCCAACAGTTTTACACTATATTTTGTTTTATGTTTATGTTTTTTTTTTTAATTCTTTATTTTTGAGTGCATGAATGAAACAAGACAGCTTACCTCGCCACAATAGCGTTCGTAAGCATAAACAGATCATGTTGATATCACAATTGTGGCATTTAAACAGTGCACATTTTTTATGTATAGATGCATAAACAGATCTTGGATTAATATTGGTTACTCATTTCAATGGTACTTGCTGGCTTAATCTGCGCTTTTTGTGAAGGGTGTGCATGCTGGATTAGTACAGTGCTTGCAGGTGAACAGTGTGTAACAAGATGTGTGAACGCTGCTAAGTGTGCAAGGTTATGATATAGGCCACTGAAGTCTATTTCGCTGTGTTGCAGGTACCCAGCTAGGTCGGCTTTACAGATAAGCATAGCGCGAATTAAGTGCTCAATACAATTTAAGGCCGTTTTAAGTGGGTGACCTAGTGCAACATGAGAGGCTAAGGCATGCGGTCACTAGACAGGCTAATCCACACTATAAAAACATATAATAACATGAACGAGTGTTACATTGACAAAACGATTGACCAGGGTAATAGACATTTGAGAAATCATGCTTATTCTAAGTGTGCTAAGTTTCGTCTATCTCAGGGATGCATTGCTTGAAAGTATTGCGGGAAGTCCTCCGTGGCTGGATGGACGTGGTGGCGTGGCAGCAGTCCGGGCCGCCGTGCGGCAGTGAGAGTCAGTGGAAATCAGCCTATTCCTGTTATCGGCACTAGCAGGGCACATATCAGAAAATCCTGTGGGGCCTCTGTGTTGCGGAGCATGGACGTTGGAGGGGCTCTGTCGCTGCCATCCAGTCCTGCGTGAGTGCCTTGGGTGGTGAAGGTGTGTGCTCGGTGGTGTGTGAGTTTCTCTGCTCTCCGTGTTTTTTGGTGAGAGTGAGTCTCTGTATGCCCCCTCAAAGTAGCGGCACAGCTCTCCGGGGTGCTGTTTGCGGCAGTGTCTCGCTGCTTGTGGGTTGAGCGTTGGCAGGTTTTTTTGGCTTCGTCTGGTGTAGACTGGGCATAGGCCCCTCGAGTGCGCCATTTTAGTTTGTGGGGCGGCAGGTTGTGTATAGTAGCTCTACGAGTCCGTCGGTACCCGGGCTTGCGGTATCGGGTGCTTGGTCTGCGGCTGTTAGGGTTAAGTGAGGCTCTTGTTGCCTTCTGCTGCTTCATGTTGGTCGGTGGCATTGTTATGCGTTTCTGTGCCGGTACCCTTGCAGGGGAGGTGGCGGACAGTTGGGTGACCACTGTGGTTGCTCGATTTTGTGCCAGTATGGTTTGCCACCGTGTCCAGAAAAGGTTGAAGGCTGCCGCTATGCGGTCCTCTTGAGGGTGCCCGCTTGCCAGCTGCGTTGATAGAGGTTGGGCCGGTAGGGGCCTAGAGGCTCGGTCGGCAGCCGCCATCTTGGCCTCTGGGTACATGCTGTTGCAGTTTTGGAGGTTTGTGGGGCTCTGTATCCCTGTGAAGTCCGGACCAGGATAACCCCCGCTGGTCCATGGGGGGGGGGGGAACAGGGGCCCGCAGTTTTCATGGTGGCTAGTCGCGGCAGTGGTATACCGGTCGTCCCTCCTGTGCTCGCCACGTGAGTAGGCCTCACTTGCTCAATCGGTGAAAGTCGCTTGTAATGCCGTTTGTGGGGTATCATTCTATTCTGCTTAGTATCCCCTTACAGTCAGTGGCCTTTGTGGCCAGATTAGTCGCCTTTTGGAGCAGAAAAATTGCTTTTAAGTGTAGCTTTTGCAGGAGCTCTTGTGGTTCATGTCTTTCCAGCTCTGCTGTCAGGTCCCGCCCCCTATGTTTATGTTTTTAAATGATTAAAACCTGGAAAAGTATTTCCTAACTGGAGTACTACCAGAATATTTCGGGAGACCAATAACCAGTGTATGTATATTATCATTGGTCTCATTGGTGATCCTCACACATGCAATTGTAGCACACCACACCATTTATTTTGTTTTTTTGTATATATATTTGATTGATTTGTTTATACTCTATTTTTTATACACACTCACAATTGCATACAGTCATGGGAAAAAGAAAGTATACCCTGTTTGAATTCTATGGTTTTACATATCAGGACAATAATAATTGTATGTTCCTTAGCAGGTCTTGAAATTAGATAACTTCAATCTCAGATGAACAAAAACATCTAACATATTACACAGTGTCGTGATGTATTTAACAAAAATAAAGCCAAAATGGAGAAGCCATAAGTACACCTTATGATTCAATAGATTGTTGAACCACCTTTTGCAGCAGTAACTTGAAGTAACCATTTTCTGTATAACATTAACAGTCTCTCACATTGTTGTGGAGGAATTTTGGCCCACTCTCCTTTAAAATGTTGCTTCAGTTCATTGAGGAATGCTGGCATTTATTTATGGACAGCTCTCTTAAGGTCCCGGAACAGTATTTCAATCTGGTTGAGGTCTGGACTTTGACAGGGTCACTGCATTCTGGTCTTTCTGTTGTGGATTTGCTTGTGTGCTTGGGATCATTGTCCTGTTGTATGACCCAATTTCAGCCAAGCTTTAGCTGTCTGACAGATGGCCGCACATTTGACTCAACTCGTGTGGCTGCAAAACAAGTGAAATTATCACCCCTACATCACCATTCTTGACAGTTGATATGAGGGGGTTTGTGCTGATCAGCTATGTTCATTTTTCGCCAAACATGGTGCTGTGCATTATGGCCAAACATCTGCACTTTGGTCTGGTCTGTCCTAAGGACATTGTTCCAGAAGTCTTGTGGTTTGTTTAGATGCAACTTTGCAAACCTAAGCCTTGCTGCCATGTTCTTTTTAGAGAGAAGAAGATTTCTCCTGGCAACCCTCCAAACAAACCATATCTGTTCAGACCTTTTTTAATTGTACTGGCATGAACTTTAAAAGGAAACAATAGTGCAACTCAAAGACAAATTTGAAAGCCACAATAGAAGCCCTTGGCGTTTGAACGAAACACTGTTACACGACAAAACGTTCACAAAACACATAGAAAACATGCTCAAAAACTATTTTACGGAAAATACCACACTAGGGATCTCAGCAGAAAGCACCTGGCTAGCTCACAAGCCCGTCATATGAGGGGAACTGATAAAACGAGCCCACTACTTCAAACAGATGTCCCATACCCAACAGGTCACCTGGTACAAACAACTACATGACCTTAATAAGCTAAACCAAACAAACCCATCCCCGAAGTTGAAAAAACAAATCTCAGAAACATAGGATAAAATACAAACTTTGGCACTTACCAAAGTTGGCTACTCACTGAGGAAATTGAAAGCCACCCACTACTCTCAGGGTAATAACGCGAGCAAAGTACTAGCCCAAAGACTTCGAGACAGACAGGCCACGTCCAAAATAATGCATATACAGACACCAAATGGAGACAGACTAATGGCTCCGAAAGCTATAAGCGACAAATTCGCCACATACTATGAAACTTTATACAACCTTAAAAATGACCCACAAACACCCTCGATATCCCCCCTATCTATTGATGAATACTTACAGGATGCCAACCTGCCAACCCTTTCACAACAGCATAGAGAAGCCCTCTCGGCCCCTATCACCCGACAAGAAGTAAAGGACACAATAAAAACAGTCCCGGCAGGCAAAGCCCCAGGTCCTGACGGATTCGCGAACACATATTACCACCTCTTCGCTGACATCTTATCCCCTGCACTGACTACTTTATTCAATCACGCCATAGATAAACACTCAATACCCACAGAGCTCTTACAGGCACATATAACCACCCTCCCCAAAAGAGGGAAACCCCCAACCACATGCCTGAACTTCCGTCCAATCTCCCTTCTCAATACAGATGCCAAGCTATTTGCAAAACTGCAAGCAAACAGACTTAAAACTATCCTACCAGACCTAATACATGATGACCAAGTAGGGTTCGTAAGGGGATAATACTCGCAAAGTACTGGACCTCATGCATAGCTCTAGAAAACTAAGCATGGAGGGCCTCTTCGTGTCCCTTGACGCGGAGAAGGCCTTCGGTAGACTAAACTGGACATTTTTAAATAGAGTACTACACAAATTCAGTTTCCCTACGCAATTCATTGCAGCAGTAGATGCCTTATACAGCACGCCCTCTGCACAGGTCCTTTATGCAGGATTCCCCTCCCGGAAAATAAACATTTCCAATGGCTCCAGGCATGGATGTGCTGGCCTTGGAGCCACTGGCATCCAAAATGAGATCAGACCCGAAAATCCATGGTATTCTCTTGGGCGCTAAAGAATTCAAACTAAACATATTTGCAGATGACATCCTTCTCACTTTGACACAACCGTTCATAACCATGCCCAATTTAAATCGACAAATAGATCTGTTTGGCCACCACTCTTACTATAAATTGAATATTTCCAAAACACAGGCGCTAACGATAGGAGTGGCAAAGGAAGCAAGAAGCAGGCTAAAAGAGGCATATACTCTAGATTGGAGGTCAGACCACTTAACATACCTGGGAATCAAACTCACAAAAAAACCTGCAGGACTCTTCCATGCAAACTATGTAGGCCTCCTGAAGGACTTTGACACCACCCTGAAATCATGGGAGGGGAAATTCCTCTCATGGTTGGGGCGCATAGCAGCAATCAAACTGTCATTGCTACCAAAACTGCTGTACCTCTTTAGAACGCTACAAATACCCCTACCAAACACCTACCTCAAGTCGGTCACCTCATTATTTATGAAATTCACGTGGCAGCACAAAAAAAGCCCTATAGCCGCCAAAATCTTACACAGGCCAGTTGCGGAGGGTGGTCTGGGTGTCCCCAAACGGTATACATACCATGAAGCAGCACTATTGAGCACTATGCTAGCAGCACACGACTCACATTATATCCCACAATGGACAGGAATAGAGGCCTTCTGGCTCAAAATGAACCACATCGGCCCGATCTTTTGGATTGACAATACCCGGAGACCAAAACCATTTCCAGGCCTCCCAACTACTCGGTTGCTTGTAGACACCTGGGACGGGGTGAGGAAAACGCTGGTTAACCATCCAAAAATACCAATGGCAGCTCCCCTACAATCTATAAGCTTGATAATCCCCACTTTTAACTATAAGTTGTGGACCGAAAAAGGCATCACCCATATTCTCCACTTATACCTCAAAACCTTCCCATGCCTACAGGAACAATTTGATCTACCCACAAAATTCCTATTCCCTTACCTCCAAGTCAAATCTCTACTAGCAAACAACCCACCCACTAATCCCGAACCAGTGTCAAGCACACCAACCTCAAGGTTTGAAAATATATGCCTATCTAATAAGCCCATCATAAAACCTCTCTCCACATGCTACATAGAAACATAGAAACATAAAATGTGACGGCAGATAAGAACCATTCGGCCCATCTAGTCTGCCCAGTTTTCTAAATACTTTCATTAGTCCCTGGCCTTATATTATAGTTAGGATAGCCTTATGCCTATCCCACGCATGCTTAAACTCCTTTACTGTGTTAACCTCTACCACTTCAGCTGGAAGGCTATTCCATGCATCCTCTACCCTCTCAGTAAAGTAATACATCCTGATATTATTTATAAATCTTTGTCCCTCTAATTTAAGACTATGTCCTCTTGTTGTGGTAGTTTTTCTTCTTTTAAATATAGTCTCCTCCTTTACTGTGTTGATTCCCTTTATGTATTTGAATGTTTCTATCATATCCCCCCTGTCTCGTCTTTCCTCCAAGCTATACATGTTAAGATCCTTTAACCTTTCCTGGTAAGTTTTATCTTGCAATCCATGAACCAGTTTAGTAGCCCTTCTTTGGACTCTCTCTAAGGTATCAATATCCTTCTGAAGATATGGTCTTCAGTACTGTGTACAGTACTCCAAGTGAGGTCTCACCAGTGTTCTGTACAATGGCATGAGCACTTCCCTCTTTCTACTGCTAATACCTCTCTCTATACAACCAAGCATTCTGCTAGCATTTCCTGCTGCTCTATTACATTGTCTGCCTACCTTTAAGTCATCAGAAATTATCACCCCTAAATCCCTTTCCTCAGATGTTGAGGTTAGGACTCTATCAAATATTCTGTACTCTGCCCTTAGGTTTTTACGTCCAAGATGCATAATCTTGCACTTATCCACATTAAATGTCAGTTGCCACAACTCTGACCATTTTTCTAGTTTATCTAAATCATTTGCCATTTGGCTTATCCCTCCTGGAACATCAACCCTGTTACATATCTAAGTATCATCCTCAAAAAGAAACACCTTACCATCAAGACCTTCTGCAATATCACTAATAAAAATATTAAAGAGAATGGGTCCAAGTACAGATCCCCGAGGTACCCCACTGGTGACAAGCCCAGGCTTCGAATATACTCCATTGACTACAACCTTCTGTTGCCTGTCACTCAGCCACTGCCTAACCCATTCAACAATATTGGAATCCAAACTCAAAGATTGCAGTTTATTGATAAGCCTTCTATGTGCAACAGTGTCAAAAGCCTTACTGAAATCTAGGTAGGCAATGTCTACTGCACCACCCTGATCTATTATTTTAGTTACCCAATAAAAAAAAATCAATAAGATTAGTTTGGCATGATCTCCCTGAAGTAAACCCATGTTGTCTCTGATCTTGAAGTAAGGCTTACTGGCCTATAGTTGCCCGACTCCTCCCTATTACCTTTCTTGTGAATGGGCACAACATTCGCTAACTTCCAATCTTCTGGGACTACTCCTGTTAACAATGATTGGTTAAATAAATCTGTTAATGGTTTTGCTAGTACACCACTAAGCTCTTTTAATAGCTTTGGGTGTATTCCATCAGGTCCCATTGACTTATTTGTCTTTACTTTTGACAGTTGAAATAGAACCTCTTCCTCTCTAAACTCACGTGTAATAAATGACTCATTTATCCTTTTTCTTAACTGAGGTCCCTTTCCTTCATTTTCATCTGTAAATACTGAACAAAAATATTAATTGAGGCAGTCAGCTAGACCTTTATCCTCATCTACACACCTTCCTTCTTTTGTTTTTAATCTAACTAATCCTTGTTTTACTTTTCTTTTCTCATTTATGTATCTAAAAAAAGCTTTGTCCCCCTTTTTTACTGACTGTGCTATTTTCTCTTCTGTGTGTGATTTGGAAGCTCTTAGAACTTGCTTAGCCTCTTTCTGCCTAATCTTATAGGTCATTCTGTCTTCCTCACTCTGGTTTTTTTTATAATTACTAAATGCTAACTTTTAGTTTTTTACTATTTTGACCACATCTGTGGAGTACCACAGTGGTTTCTTGAATTGTTTGCTTTTACTGACAAGCCTAATGCAATTTTCTGTTGCCTTCCGTAGTGCAACTTTTAAATAATCCCATTTCTCTTGGACTCCATTTAAATTGCTCCAGTATGATAATGACTCCTTTACACATATTCTAATTTTAGAAAAGTCTGTTTTTCTAAAGTCTAAAACTTTTATTTTTGTGTGGTGTGACTCAGTCACTGTTCTTATATTAAACCACACTGACTGATCATCACTGGATGCTAAACTTTCACCTACAGTAATATCTGATACCAAATCTTCATTTGTTAACACTAAATCTAGTATGGCCTCTTTACGAGTTGGCTCCTCAACGACTTGTTTTAGAGACAATCCCAGTAGGGAGTTTAGAATATGTGTGCTCCTGGCACAAGTAGCTATTTTTGTTTTCCAATTCACATCAGGAAGATTAAAGACACCCATGATGATAACTTCCCCCTTCATTGTCATTTTAGCTATTTCTTCAACTAGTAGATTATCTAACTCTTCAATTTGTCCTGGGGGCCTATAAATCACACCTACACAAGTTACTGTGTGATTACCAAATTCTAACGTAACCCAAACGGACTCTATGTTCGCCTCACTATCCTTTATTAGGCTAGATTTTATGCTATCCTTCACATACAGGGCCACCCCTCCCCCTTTCTTGCCTTCCCTGTCTTTTCTATATAAAGAGTACCCTGGTATTGCTATGTCCCAGTCATTTTTCTTATTATACCATGTCTCAGTAACAGCGACTAAATCTACACTATCAGTTGCCATTATTGCCACAAGTTTATGGATCTTATTCCCTAAACTGCGAGCATTTGTAGACATGACTCTAAGCTTATCATTTTTTAACACACTTGCTACAGGCACCTTCTGTCCTTGTTTTGGGGGACAATTGGATTGATGTTTTATTACCCTTTTGCCCCCCCCCCCTCCTAGTTTAAATACATCCTAGCAAAACCTCTGAACTGCTCACTGAGAACATTTGTTCCCTTTTGAGAAAGATGAAAACCATCTTTTTTGTACAGTTTATTTCCATTCCAAACAGAGCTACCATGAGAAATAAAGCCAAACCTTGCTCCCGACATCATTCACCAAGCCACAAGTTAAAGTCCCTAATACGCATCCGCCTGTCATTCTGAGTGTTATGCACAGGCAGAACTTCAGAGAATGACAGTGTGGAAGCAACCTGCCGCATATCATTGTCAAAAACACTAAAAACTTCCGTAACCTCTGAAACCTCATTGCAAGCCAAGTCATTTGTCCCTAAATGGACAAGTACATCCAATTCCCCTTCCTGCTTTGCTTGCTTAACAATATTACAGATACGTCTCCTGTCTCTGTGAGCAGTAGCTCCGGGAAGACACCTCACAAGACCACCATTGCCCATCTCCACACCTCTTATGATGGAATCCCCCAACTACCACTTACTCCTTCACAGCCAGCCAATAACACTTGAGCACTACAAAAAAGCTTGGCACATAGATTTAGGCACCGAGTTAAGCACAGAGCAGTGCAAAAGAGCTTACACAGCACATAAAAGAATCACATCGTGCGCCCAACACTTAGAAATACAACGGAAAATATTATACCGTTGGTACTTAGTACTGGAAAAAATACACATCGCCGCCTACCTCCTTGTGCAGAAATGGATAAAAAAAAACTTCTGTAACTTACCTGATTGCAGCGTCGATGTCCCTCAGCTCTGGTTCAGGCTCTGACTTCGCTCCACCCCGGCCATCAGCCGTCGGGGAAGACCTCATGCACATGTGCGGCAATGGCCACACTTGCATTAGGACTTCCCCCATGGGAAAGCATTGTATAATGCTTTCCTATGGGGGTTTGGATGGCGCTGGATTTCCTCATGCATAGCATGAGGACGTCCAGCATCAGTTAGGTGACCAAAAGTCGCCTAACGTCCCGGGAACGCCCCTATTGTGGCTGTCTGGTAGTTTATAAAAAAAAACTGCAATAATTATCTGTGCAAGGTTACGGGACTTGGGACACTGCACCTAGACCACCTCAATGAGCTGAAGTGGTCTGAGTGCCTATAGTGACGCTTTAACATTTAATATACTGAGTTATGTAGAGTCTAAGATGTAACTTGGGTTTTTTTGCAATTTCTCTGAGGATTTTATGGTCTAACCTTGGGGTCAATTTGCTGGGACGTCCACTCCTGGGAAGACTGTCTTGAATGTTTTCCATTTTTGAATAATACTCTTACTGTAATGTAATATTGTTTGGAAATGGCCTTATAACCCTTCCCAGCTTGATGGGGAGCAGCAAACGCTTCTCTAAGAACATTGCTGATGTCTTTCTTCCTTGGCATTGTGTAAAAAACACATGAATGCACCAAAACAGCAAACTATTAAAACATCGGCTTTTGAAGAGGTGGTCACACTTGCTGCTGATCAATTAATCAAAGGCATTTGATTAGCAGCACCTGTCTGCTACTTAGACTCTTAATTCCTATGGAAGCAGTAAAGGGTGTACTTAGTTTTTTCACATATAACTTTTACACCTTGGCTTTATTTTTGTTAAATAAATCATGACACAGTGTAATATGTCATGTGCTGTTTTTCATCTGAGGTTTTAATTTCCCAATTTTAAGACCTGCTAAGGAACAGATGATCGTTATTATGTCCGGATATGTAAAACCATAGAAGTCAAAGAGGGTGTTATTTCTTTTTCCCATGACCGTATATATTTGTCATTTAACTTCTGCAATTTGTTTCGATGTGCTGTTTGCCCCTACTGACTGAAGTGTCTATACCAGTGGTAGTCAACCTTTTTCTAACTACCGCCCACTAATACATCTTTTTGGTTGAAAAATTTTCCTTACCGCCCACCAGTTTTCGCGCAAGTGCGGAATATTTTTTTCGAAAGGAGGGTGTTTTTAAAAAAAATAAATGTACGTTCATTTATCTTTTTATTTCCAATTAATGCATGTTTATAATGTTTTTAACTTTATAAAGTTTAATGAGAAAACAATAAAGTAAATTGAAATTACCTTTACTAGTGATTAATGAGATCCTTGAGGTTGATGCTGCAAGACTAAATATTTGATATCTGGTTCGATTTTCGTAAGGAACAAACAAAGGTCTCCTCTTTCGGTGATATTCAGACGACTTCTCTGTTTGCGCATAATAGGATTTCTCATCTGTGCGTCATCTCCCCTCTTCTCCCTCCTCAATTCCCCTCCCCACCTTTTTTTCCCCCCTTTTTTTAACCTTCCTTATAGCAATGCCCAGTAGGAAGGCTGAGCTAGGTATCCCACTATAACAGACTGGCACACGGGCGCCCGGGCCCCACGTGTATCAGCCGAACTGCCGCCGGTGCATCTCCACCGGGGCCCACACGCTTATGGGGCCCATCAGGTGGCCCAAGCATTTTGGGCCACCCAATGGGCCCTATTATCTTCAGGGGCCCGGTCAGCGCTGTAATAGCGCGACCGGGCCCCTTTAAAAAAATAAAAAATAAAATGCAGCCGGAAGCAAGTGCTGCTGGGAGGAAGTGACGTCCGGTCACTTCCTCCCAGTTTACTCCGTGCGGGAAGGAGGAGAGAAAGGCCGCGAGGAGAGGCAGCCGACTCACATCATCCCCAGCTACCCTCCTGCGACGAAATGGTAAGGAAGAGAGGAGGGTGGCTGAAAATGAGGTGTATGTGTGTATGCCAGTGTGTGTGTGTATGTGTGTATGTGTGTATGCCAGTGTATGTGTGTATGTGTGTATGCCAGTGTATGTGTGTATGTGTGTATGCCAGTGTGTGTGTATGCCAGTGTGTGTGTATGCCAGTGTGTGTGTATGCCTACGTGTGTATGTGTATATGTGTATGCCATTGTGTGTATGCCATTGTTTGTGCACTGTGTGTATGCCAGTGTGTATGCATGTGTGTATGTCTGTTTCAGTATTTGTATGTTAGTGTGTGTGTGTGTGTGTGTGTGTGTGTGTATTCCTGTGGGCAGGATTTGGAGGCGGGCCCTGTGGGCGGGCTTGAAGGGGGCCCAGACCTTGAGCTGTGCTAGGGGCCCAAAAATTTCTGATGGCGGCCCTGCTGGCACACATACATACACACATACATACATACAGACAGACAGGCACACATGCAGACACACACAAACAGACAGACAGGCACACATACATACACACATATATATATACAGACAGACACACACACACACACATATATATATATATATATATATATATATATATATACAAAGACACACACACACAAGACATACATACACACACAAGACACATACATAAGACACACATACACACACAAGACATACATACAAAGACACATACACAAACAAACACACATTATATTTAAGTCACCCTCCTGTTTCCTACCTTTAAGGTGCAGGAGAGTGACTTTCCCTGGGGTCCAGTGGTGGCTCAGGTGGATGGGAGTCAGAGTTCCCACTCTGACTCCCTCCTACTCCTTCCTCCCGCGCGGGCTCTCAGTATGCTGGGAGGAGTGACCGGGGAATCACTTCCTCCCAACGGAGATGATGTCATCAGAGGGGGCCGGTCGCGCTGTTAAAGTGCCCAGCGCTGACTGGGCCCTCTCACAATCCACATCCATCGGGTGGCCCTGACAGCATGGGCCACCCGATGGACCCCTCTATATGCGGCCCCGGCGGATTGCCGCCGGGGCCGCAAGTGGTGATGGCGGTACCCGGTCGCAGGGGTACCGCCGGCTCGCACCCGCCTGCTCACCCAATCTATAAAAAAATTTGAAAATCCCTACCGCCCACCTGGAATCCCGAAACGCCCACTAGTGGGCGGTAGGGACCAGGTTGACGACCCATGGTCTATACCTTTGCCTATCCTGAATATGTGCAAGTGGCTATCTTTCTATTTTTTTTAGTTTTACACTAAGTGGTGTGGTGTACGTACCGGTGTCCAGTGGGAGCACAATTCCCTACTTCCCCTATCTCTGAGGGCATTTCTTGTAGCTATACATTAGTTTATACTTTTCATTATGCAGTGTCATGCTACCTTGTGTTGTTCCAGCTTTGCCACACCACATTTGGTGATGCTGTGTCATTCCAGCATTTTTAATGATGCGGAGTGCTCTGTCTTTGCTCCCCTTATACAGAGAAAGACGCAGGCCCTGCATCATTCCTGTGATAGAGGTCATGTATGTTTTGGTGCTAGTTTTGCCCCTCTGGATCTTTGACTTTGGCTTGTCTTCCTGTATTATTGGTCTATTATCAAGATAAATAATGAGTGGAAGATAGCTGCTAACACGTGAACTAGGCAATACGAATACAATATAACACTGCTTGGTCTATTTAATGCTACCAGACTTCTTTTAGAATCTGTGTATTTAGACAAAATTCCAATACATTCACCAGTTCCTGAGATACCTCATATCCATGTGAGCATGAAGGTGCTGCAGAAAATCTTTGAAGTCGACTGTTTTGTAACAGAGGAGAAATGTTGACATGATCAATAACAGGTTACTTTCTAAAAGTGTCATCTATATAGTTTCAAATAGACCTCAATAAACTGCCCATTGTATTAAACTGCCCATTGGCATAAAGATTTACAGTCATAATGGTATTCATTGGCTTTGTCGATTATTACCAGTGTTTTATCAAAGGATTTTCCTCCATTATAGCACCCATAACAAATATGCCACAAAAGATAATAAAAAACAGATGTGGTCCACTGCAGTTGCGTAGACATTGGAAACATTGATAAAACGTCTTGTCACGTGTCTTGTCTTATTGCATACTGCTCCCAGTCATCCCCTCATTCTTAGAACTGATGCTTCAAAAATAGGATGGGAGCTGTATTCTGACAAACCGACCTCTACTTACGTGTGTGCTAAAATTCTAAAATACTAAGACAGAACAAAACTACGACAAAAGGAACAGAGAGCTGCTTGCCATGATTCTTGCATTCAAAAAGTGGAGACACCTCTTAAAGGGACAGTGCAGTAGAACCAAAATTATCTTCAACATTGAATGTTCTTAGCATGGACAATGATACCCGTCAATTTTAATTACAAAAATAAAATAAAAAGTTGCCAAATCCTAATAGTGTACAAGCAGGTGGACTAGTACTACAGACTCAATAGATAACTGTACAATAATGATGTTCCAGTGCAAGAGGAAAGAGTAAAAGGTGTTTGGGTTTTGTTGTTGTTTTTTCTTATTTATGAGTTAATTAGCATGGAACGTCTTGCAGTCTTCCATACATTTTGCATAATAGTAAAAAGTATGAAATGGCCCTTCAAAAAAAATACTGCCCTACTTGCCGACTACAGGGAATTTAATTCAGCCTTCAGTTAGGTGATTTTTTTTTTTTTTAAAACCGATATTACTAGCTGTTTTATACAAGCTATTATAATATGTACAATGTTGAGGTGTGCTGATAAAATTATGTATTGTACAGCAATGGAAGGGCCAAACAGATGTTGTAGAACAACTCCCACAATGCATTGCCATCCGTAGGAGAACTTAACGATTTACTGTGCATTCTAGTTGAACTAAGAAGGAAGATGGTTAGACATCGATGGAAGGTTGCATTATATTTTCCTTTATTGCATATAAAAACCCTCATTTCAAAAGTAATCCTACTATTTGAGAATATCCATGCACCAATTTATTTACCATTCACAAAAAAAACATGAATATAAAGCAATATTACTGATTTTCAAGAACAAAAAAATAGTACAGAAACAGAGTACATCATGCCTTGTGTTTTGTTTTGTGTTTTAATACAATTAAATTATATTTAAATAGTTCCTAATGTTCTGAAACCCTGCAAGCAATGGGTAAAGAAGCTGCTTGCAGTGTCATGCTTGGGTCCACATGCATACAGGTGTATTCAGATAGCAGCACTATGGAATGCCTTGTTAGCAGTCGGTCACTCGTCCTAGCTGATGGGATACAGCATTATAGCCACCACTTTGTTGCAAACTACCAGCCAACACGTTATTCCCACTCCACCTGGAATTGGAAATAAAAATAAAAAAAAGATATGTGAAAAGATCTTATGTGAATAGATACAATGATCAAAGATATATATCCTGAATGTTCTATGTGAGGACTCTTCGATATGACTTCTCTCGATTACGAAGGCATCCCATCGAGTTATTTACCCCACATGCCTTCACCGAGGAACTTAATAGGTCCACTTAAAAAAATACTTTATCTTCTGTTTGGAGATTGGTGGGAATAGTTTATAGCTATTTTAATGTTTTTTAGATACATTTGATCTTAGTTCGTAGTTGCTCTCATTGCCCACTAACCATTAGAAAACGTAACGTTAAAGGGACACTCCTAGCTCCTAGAATCTAGAGCACCTTAGCCTTTTTTTATTTTACAAGCAGTGCAGATTTCAATAGAAATTGGCACTTTTATAAATGAACCTTGCCTGTCATTCAGACAACGGGTCCTGTTACTTCCTGGTTGTTTGGCTCAGCAGAGCTAAAATCAAGACCCAGTAATTGTTAAGACTTCTCCTTGAGATGCATTGGGAAGTCTGTGATTAGACAGCCACAAAATTTCTAGGTGGGAAAAAAGAGTGCTATTTGCAATGAAATGTGATTTATTTTTGCACTTTGGCCAGGGAGTGTCCCTCTAAATGCTTTAAATGTCAAATTGAAAAGTTAATAAACGATGGCACAAAACAAGTCCACACACGTACTATGTTATTAATATTTATTTTTTTAAGATAAAACCAGTGTACACTATTGATAGTCAGAGACCAGGGCATTTTTAGGCTTCACAATGAAACCTCGATCCTTGACAGTGTATAAAATGGCATGCATCATAAAACATACATGTTACTTCCTAGGAAACAGGTGTAATCATTTAACTTTTGTAACAAATACATTTTGCAACTTTTCCCTGGCTTTAATTCATGCATTTAAGTTTAACCCCTTAAGGACACATGACATGTCTGACATGTCATGATTCCCTTTTATTCCAGAAGTTTGGTCCTTAAGGGGTTAAACTTTTTTTTATTGAGTAGAAAGTTATGATCACATGACACAGAATAACTCCAGCCTTACATTGTAAAACATATAAAGGAACAAAATAAAACACTACAAACACTACAAAGTTTGCCACAATCAGTCCAATGCAGAGTGGCTATGTTTCAGGTACTGCATTGCATTTAAACATTTAGAATCATTATGATACCACAAATATTACCTGCAATACCAGTAGGAAACGCTACGAGACGTTCCAACGGGGCAATCCATTTACTGGGTAACACGGTCACTGGCTCAGAGTAATATTTCCATATGAGGGAGATCATCAAGGCTGCCTGAGAACATCAAAGCACATGTTACGTGTGTGAAACAGTGAAATACAAATACAGCCTTAAAGGAACATGATAGGCACTCCGGCCACTTCATCTCATTGCAGAGCCCCGGTCCCCTTAACCCTGCAATGTTAATTATTGCCGTTTCTGAGAAACTGCAATAATTATACAGCAACATTAACTGCTCCTCTAGCGGCTGTCACCAGACAGCCAGTGGAGGTGCTTTATGTATTACATTAAAACAATGCATAATTAAATGAGATTTATTTTATTTGTATTTGTGGAGTGTAATTTTCTTTTAAATATAAAAATGAAAAGTTAATAAATTGTGGCACAAAACAGGTTAACACACTTGATTTGCTGCATATTAAATATCCATTAATTTAACTGCAGGTAATTAAATATATAAGCACAATAAGTACCATCTCATTTATGTTTATTTATTTTTTTAAGATAAAATCAGTGTGCACTATAATTTTAATCAGTGAAGTGAAACTGGACATCCTCACACTTTGATTACTGAAACCAGACATCTGACACTCTCAGCCAATTGCAGACAACCATTGCTGCTCAGATTAATGCTTTCTCATTAGCCCAAAACAGCACAGAGGGGATTGGTTGCTGGGGACTCTTGTTTTGCATTAAATCATTACAAATGGCTGAACACTAAACAGAAGGACAGCGTGAGTGGACTTCAGAAACTATAACTACTTCAATGACTGTAAGTTCGTTTGAGCAGGGTCCCCATCTACCTATTGTTTCTCTAACATTTTGTTATTATCTCATTTGTTAAATTCACCTTTAAATGTAAATCTTTGCAGATAATAATAATAAAATGAAGCAGGTACAATGCCTAGTGTCCCTTTAAGGCCACTAAGATGACAAAATGGTGGAATCCAAGTTCTGCAAGTTGAGAAGTCGGTGAGCTACAAATATGGTTTATGAGCTAGCTGTCTCAACACTTGTGATGTCAACCACCAGAGGGACCTTGGCGCTGGAATGGAGAGATTGTAAAAATGTTTTTTTAACCCTTTCATTTTCGGAGGGGATGAGCTACGAATGGTTGGGAAGAGGAACATTTTATTTATTTATTTTCCTTTTAACACTAAAGTGTTCCTTAAATAGGGAGCAATATGGGGCATACTGTTGTGTAGAATTTAAAAAGCAGACAAAACGCACATGAAAATTGCTCACAGACCTACATATTTACTAGCAATATCTCAGGTACTAGGTTACATTTTACGTCTTATCTAAAGAAGACCTTGTCTTTCATACCATCTGAAGATAACAGAGCTGCCTTTAATGCATGATTATCACTTGTGACTTAGTAAAAGACAACTATCTAGAACAATAAAACTGACTAGATAAGCATGGCCTGGGTATCTCTGCACTGTCAATACATTTCCATATATAAATGAAAGTGAAAAAAAAAAATCCACAGCAAAGATAAGTTATAGTACAGAAAATATGGGATACAGCTGAATACTTAGAATGAAAAATAACAAAATAATAGTGCTACACTGTATGATGATGTTAACAGTGCCCCCACCTAATATAGAACTCACAGACTCCCAAGTGATATAACGCCTTAAAGTTGCCTTCCCTTACAAGGGAGATTTGGATCCTCTATCGGCTTGTGGCTCTTTGGATAAAAATCAGGAGTCGGGTAGGTAAGTATAAAACTGATTTATTTGATATGTGAAAAACAAAATTCAGTTGCTAAAAATGTATAAAAGCAATAGTAGATCACCAGTTCTACACATTTTGTTTCCTTAGAGACTTCTTCAGGGACCAATTTTCATCCAATTACAATGAAAAAACACTATCAGTGACAATAAATCATCCTAACCATCCCCTAACCACATCTTCCTAAATAGGGCTGTTCTTGATTTCCTCCGGTGTGGGGGGAGTTCCCATCAATTCCGCCAATCAATTTCTCCATGGCTGTTTCGGTTTTTCAATTGCCGCTGTGTGTTCTTCCGCATTGTTAATCAACATCCGGCTTGCGTACCAACGCCTCCTTCCGTGCGTTCCAATTTCAAATCAAACTCTATTGTTTATGTAGTTCATGAGTTTACAAAAAAAAAATCACGTATTTACTTTCAACTCTTTAGTTTAGTGAAAAATTGAAGTTGTCTTAGTGAACAGTTATCATCTTCATATATTGGTCTTAAGATTTTTCCTTCTATATTTGGGTAAAGAATCAGTGCACTATAAATCAAAGTGCTAGGAATGTAAGCCCATTAATCATCACATACTTGTACTATATTAATTATCATCACCCTGTACGCACAAGCAACCACGCTCTGCAGAAAAGCCTAAGCAGAGACTGGACCCCCAATAACAGCATTAATTATCAACACCCAGTACGCACAAGCAACCAAGCCCTGCAGAAAAGCCTATGCAGAGATATCATCTCTGGAAGGCTGCCCACCCTCCCCATTGTCATTAGCATACTTATAGATAGTGCAGATCAGTTGATTTTCAAAATACACCAATTCACTAAACCTCTTCTCACCTGAAATCCCTCTGTTAACAAACTGCATCCTTAACAATGGTTTAAACACTCATAGTTATATATGTGTGTATATATAAGTCTATGATTATATATGTGCATATGTATAATCTTCATATCTATATAACAAAACACATTTTCTCTAAATATTAATTTCTCCCTCTCACCTCACTGCTCCTTCAAACCTCCACCACCACCTTGCTGTTATCTTTCTCAACCACATGTAGATCATGCCTTTCCTACCCTTCAGGTTTTCTCCCTGGCTACTGAACAAGAGGTGGCTGTGCTTCTCCTTTCCTCTCGCCCCACCACTTGCCTGCTCGATCCTGTCCCATTTCACCATATTAGATCTCTCTCCCCCTGTTTTGTGCCTTCATTAACACACATCTTCAACTGGTGCTGTCCCTGCTGACCTTAAACATGCCACTGTAGTACCTATCCTGAAAAAAACATCTCTTCACCCGTCCTCCCCCTCTAACTATCATCCCATATTTATGCTCCCTTTTTCCTCAAAGCTTCTGGAAAGACTTGTCTTTACCCGTTTGTCTCACTTCCTCGATTCCAACTCTCTCCTTGACCCTCTTCAATCTGTCTCGCGCTCTCCACTCTACTGAGACTGCTCTTATCAAAGTTACTAACGACCTAATCGCGGCTAAATCCAAAAGCCACTACTCCATACTAATTCTTCTTGACCTTTCTGCTGCCTTTGACACTGTTGATCATGCTCTCCTTCAAACTCTTCAATCACTCGGTCTCTGTGACACTGTCCTCTCGTGGTTTTCCCCTTTTCTCTCCCAACACTCAGTGTCTTCTTTTCTAATGATACCCCCAAGGCTCTGTCCTTGTTCCTCTTCCATTTTCTCTTTATACTGGCTCTCTTGGCAAATGTATTAACTCATTTGGATTCCACTACCACCTGTACCCAGATATATCTCTCCCCCCGGACCTCTTCCATGCCATCCTGCAACGTGTCACTGCTTGCGTTTCTTCCATCTCTGACTAGATGTCCTCCTGCTTTCAGAAACTCAATCTCTCTAAAACTGTTGGTGGCATACACATTTATTATGGGATTTTTTGAATTATAGAGGGTACCCAAGACGTATATCATTCCTCCTCCTTATACTGATCATCGTCTTTCCCTCTCCCTACAAGTCCATCCTTGCAAGCGCTCTGTCTTGGCGTCATACTTAATTCTGGCCTCACCTTTGAGCCTCACATCCAGTATGTTGCCAAATCCTGAGCCAGCATCCAGTGAGGAGGGGGAGCAAGCAGAGCCAGACCCCCAACTCCCAACTACCCCAGCCAGCACACTGCACCCCAGAGAAGGAAGCCTCTTGCAAAGGTAAGAAACTGAAGAGTGTCTGTCTGTGTGTGTGTGCCAGTATGTTTGTCTGTGTGCCAGTATGTCTGTGTGTGTGTGTCAGTATGTATGTCTATGTGTCAGTATGTATGTCTGTGTGTCAGTATGTATGTCTGTGTGTGTGTCAGTATGTATGTGTGTGTGTGTGTCAGTATGTATGTGTGTGTGTGTGTCAGTATGTATGTCTGTATGTCTGGTGTGTCAGTATGTATGTCTGGTGTGTGTCACTATGTATGTCTGTGTGTCAGTAGGTCTGTGTGTGTGTCAGTATGTCTGTGTGTGTTGAATGCAACACCGCCACTGTCACCCCACACTGCCACTGTCACAACTCACCGCCACTGTCACCCCACAATGTAACTGTCACCCCACACTGCCACAGTTTCACATAAAGTAAAACATAAGGGGAGTTGGAGGCTTTCCATGTTAATGCATTCTTTGCTATGTTATAAATGGTTTGTTTTTCTGACAATCAGATGAGAAACACGGATTTACCAAACCAGGAAACTGTGGAAACTGAGAATAAATTGCAAAGTTTAGGCTGAAATACCCAGACCGCATAAAAATTCTATATCTCAGTTACATAATTGAGTGTGTCAGTATGTATGTCTCAGTATGTATGTCTGTGTGTATGTCAGTATGTCTGTGTGTGTCAGTTTGTGTGTCTGTATGTATGTCGGTGTGCCAGTCAGTATGTCTGTGTATGTGTCAGTATGTATGTCTGTCACAGTGTCTGTGTGTGTCAGTATATCTTTTTGTGTGTGTGTCAGTGTGTACCTGTATGTTGTCAGTATGTATGTATCTGTGTGTGTGCCAGTGTGTATACCTGTGCATGTATCTGTATGTAGCCAATGTGTGTATCTGCATGTGTGTCAGTGTTTGTATCTGCATTTGTCAGGTTATGTATTTGTGTGTCTGTATGTTGTCATTGTGAGTGTCTGTGTATCTGTATGTTGTCAGTGTTTCTGCATGTGTGTCAGTGTGTCTGCATGTGTGCCAGGTTGTGTGTCTGTATGTGTATGTGTCAGTGTGTGTAAATGTGTCTGTATAGCTGCATCTGTATGATTGTGTATATCTGTGTATTTGCAAGTGTTTCTGTGCGTGTATGTGTATCACAGTGTGTGTGTGTGTGTGTTTGTGACAGTGCATGCCTTAGGGCGCACCGGCCCTGGGGGCGCAAAATCAGGCTGACTGGAAGGAGGGAAGCGCACTGCGCTCCCCTCCAACCGACGACCTATTGTAGCGTGGCCGAGCGTCCGGTTCTGCGGGCGCGCGAGGGAGCACTCTCCCATGTGTGCTTCCTCTTCAGCTCCCTCGCGCGCCGCATACTGATACCGGAGCCGAAAGTTGACGTCATCTTCCGGTGCCGGCATCCCTACGCGGTGCGCGAGGGAGCTGAAGAGGAAGCACACATGGGAGAGTGCTCCCTCGCACGCGCGTGCCCCGCCCGCCAGCCAGCCTGCCTACCCCCCCGCCCAGGAGCCCAGTAGCACCACTGGACCCCAGGGAATCCCTTCAGCACTCCAAAAGGTAAGGAGGCTGGGGGATTAAATTAAAAAAAAAAACATGAGTTAGTGTGAGTGTTAGTGTGTGTGTGTGTCTGCTAGTGAGTGTCAGTGAGTGTGTCTGCTAGTGTCAGTGTGTGTGTGTCTGCTAGTGAGTGTCAGTGTGTGTGTCTGCTAGTGTGTCTGCTAGTGAGTGTCAGTGAGTGTGTTACTGTGTGTCTCTTACTGAGTGTGTTTGTGTGTGTATTAGTGAGTCTGTTTGATGTCTGTTAGTGAGTGTGTGTTTGTCAGTGAGAGTGTATGTTTAGTAAGTGAGTGTGTATGTATGTCTGTCGCTGAGTGTGTCTGTCAGTAAATGTGTGTGTCTGTTAGCTGGTGTGTATGCATCTGTTCGTGAGAGTGTGTGTGTGTCTTCAGCACTTACCTTTCTCTAGCGCCGGACTCCCTTGGCGCTGGGGATCCCTCCTCCACCTCTCAGCTCCGAATGCTCTTGCCGCGCACGCATTCAAACCGCCCATAGGAAAGCATTACTCAATGCTTTCCTATGGACGTTCAGTGTTTTAGAATAAGCTCCTCTAGCGGCTGTCAGTGAGACATCCACTAGAGGCTGGATTAACCCTCGTGAAACATAGCAGTTTCTCTGAAACTGCTATGTTTTCAGCTGCAGGGTTAAAACTAGAGGGACCTGACACCCAAACCACTTCATTGAGCTGATGTGATCTGGGTGTCTGTAGTGGTCCTTTAAGTGTGTGTGCATCTGCATGCACTGCGTACATACCGCGGTCGTAGGGGTCACAGCCCTGCAACCCCTGCGACCAGGTGCCCGCCGCCATGTGTTGCGGCTCCGGCACGCGCAGAGTAAGCGCGAGAGGGGGGCGGGAGGCACGGATCAATTTGCGCACTGGGGCCCCATGGGTCATGTGTACGCCACTGCACCTACCCTGGTGTCTGCCGCAGGCTGTGTGGAGGGGGCGAGGATATGAATGACATCATATACCTGCTCCCTGTGTACCACACAGCGCGGCTGGCGCCCTGTGATGGGGCTGGGCTGCAGGACAGGACTCCAAGGAGCCAGACAGCATGCATCCAGGGGACAAGATTGAACTGATGTAAGTATGTAATTGTGTATGTCTCTGTATGTATGTATGTATGTATGTCTCTGTATGTATGTATGTATGTATGTATGTATGTAGGTCTCTGTATGCCTGTATGTCTTTGTATGTATGTTTCTGTATGCCTGTATGTCTCTGTATGCCTGTATGTCTCTGTACAAAATGTATGTGTCTGTATGTTTCTGTATGCCTGTATGTCTCTGTATGTACAAATGTATGTGTCCGTATGCCTGTATGTCTCTGTATGTACAAATGTATGTGTCTGTATGTCTTTGTACGTATGTGTCTGTATGCCTGTATGTCTCTGTATACCTGTATATATGTATGTGTCTGTATGACGGTATGTCTCTGTATGCGTGTATGTCTTTGTATGCCTGTATGTATGTATGTGTCTGTATGCCTGGATGTCTCTGTATGTTTCTGTATGTATGTATGTATGTATGTATGTATGTGTCTGTATGACGGTATGTATGCCTGCATGTCTCTGTATGCATGTATGTCTCTGTCTGTGTCTGTCTGTCTCTGTATGATTATTTCTGTGTTTGTATGAACCTTATTTTAAACGAGGGTGGGGGGCACCAAAATGCATCTTCGCCTGTGTAACTAAAAATCCTAGCACCGGTCCTGAGTGCATGTGTATTTGTGCATACATCTCAGCATTCAACACTACATATAAACACACCTCTTTTTTTAAACAACAAAATTATATATAAACACACCAGTGTATTCATAAAAAAAAACACTACACATAAATGCATACTTGCATTTAAATGCCATAAAAAATAGGCTTAAAGAGGGGCTTGGTTAAACATTGGCCTATCCTCTTACAAAACGCTGTGTTGAGTACCATATTACCCCCAAAAAACACAGTAATTGAAAAAAACTAATTGTTTTGGCTACCAGTTATGTAAAAGGTATACAAACCACCAGTCAATAAAAAGATCCTGGAGAACCAGGTTTTAAAGGTTGTGGGAAGTTTAAAAATTGCTAAAAAACTACTACTGTCAGGATTACAGAATGATCCAGCACTTAGAATTGTGTAACACGGGGCGGGGCCTGACAGCTAAGATGGCCAGTCGCACATTTTAAGAGCTCCTGCAACACCGGGCCAAAAAGCGATGCTACCGACTGTCATAATGGCACAAGCGGCAAACGGTGACCGGGAGCAGGCGCAGAACAGCATCCTGCATACAACGATACACACCCGGCACGGATGCTCCGAGGAAAAACTTCAACTGGCCATGCGGCCTAAACTAGTGCAGAACCTGAGGCCCGGGGGAGACGGCCGACTTCCCGGCACGGGACACGCTCCTACGCAACAGCCCATCGCAGCCCTGCTTCCCCCCCTATGGACCAGTGGGGACATCCCGGTCCTCGCTGGGGACGATTACCCCCATACTCACGCCTGAACAAGCAACAAAATCGCCAACCAAGCGAAACTCACAAGGCCCGGCCAAGATGGCGGCGAGGCCTAAGACCAAGCACCCACGCATCGCACCACCGAAGCACACAAGGGACTTCATAGACCTGCTACGCACTCATCGCTGTGCAAAGCTTAAAGCTTGGAGAAAACCCTACCGGCTGGCGATGAGAGAGGTGGCGGCGTGGATCCACCCGACCACCCGGCGCACCCTGCAATGGACTCCCCCTCACAACTCCAGGGTGGCCTCCAAACTGAATCGAAGCCCAAAAAGGTGGGAAATGGCGCCGGACCCCTTGAACACTGAAACTCCTGATTCCCCATCACAGAAGAAGACCCGACCTACCCCACACTCAGTGGTCCCACCAAAAAACGATAAGCAACACACCAACCTGCACACTGCCACCCACAAAGCCCGCCGTGACGCTGATCGAGGCGCAAAGAGGCTAGATCCCGGGGGACGACACGGGCACAGGAAGCGCATCATCCCAGTTGAAGCGACATCACAAGCAGCCACACGACTGCACAACACGGGGGGAACAGTTGAAGGGACTGATAAGTACAGCACATGGGACTTACCAATGCAAGGTATAGGCTGAAGCGCCTACCACGTTGCCTCACAGGTATTTCTGGCCTGAACTGTTCAAAAATCTTGCAACAGCGGAATACCCGGACTCAGGCGGCTACATAGGGCCAAAGGCGGACTATACCCCCATGCCATCGCAGATTTGATGTCTAGTTACCCATCAATGAAAACATAATGCAATTATGTTTAGACAACGTAGTAATGTTACACTACACTGTAGGCAAGACATAGCAAAGTTACTTTTTTTTATTTTTTATTATTATTTTTTTATTATTTTTTTTTTATTATTGCATCACAGCCTGCATGAGAATAGCACAACCTGTAGACACGTCACACAAGACCCAGCTACTGTTACATTGCAAACCATAAGGCCAGACTATAACTACAGTAGCAAAGCTATCCTAGCACCGTTAAGCGTTGACCACCTCACTGTTTAGTCAAGCCTGTTATAACTATAAAAATGTGCAATTGTTCATGCCACTGTCAAACTTATGTGCATCTTCAAACACGCTGTTGTGGCGTATGTCAATAATATGTATCAAACCGCACAACAACAAAAAAAGAATTAAAAAAGAATTGTGTAACACAGAGGACTGATAGGTAACGTATACCGGACCTTAGAATGGCCGGACTAACGTACCAAAGAATAGTCAGGAATAGCTGAGGTCATGGGATACAGAAAGAGACACAACGATAAGGAAAAGCCAGGAGTCAGCCATGCCAGAAAAGTCAAAAACAATGCCAAAGTCAAATAACCAGAATAACCAAAATCAATAACACGCTCTCGGACAACCACAAGGGAAACCACAACAGGGCACTGAGCAGGATGAGAACTGGGCCTAAATATCCCTCCTCTAGATCTGATAGGCTGTAACCGGCCTTTGACCCCAAAGGCAGTTACCAGGTTTCCATTTGCATAATTGCTGCTCAGCATTAACCCTTCTGTGGATTTGGTTGCTGCTCGGCACAACTTTTCATGTGTGGACAGTAAATGTCATTAACCACATTTATATAAGCGGATGAATACGTGACAACTACATTTAAAAGTACCACAACAGGAGAGACGTTTTCCATCAAGACACAGATTGATTGCCGCACGGACTCATTTTTGATAAAAAATTTCACATTTTTAAAAATATTTTTATATTTTTTTAATGTATATATTTTTTAACATATATATTTTTTTGTGATTGACATTTTTAGTGACACATGGCACACATATTCTCATGTGGTTGACAGTAATTTTGGCTTGTCAGGTGGGTCAACTCATATAATTATTAATATAGTAAAAATGTGTGATGAGTAATGGGGCTTACATTCACAGCACTTTGATTTATAGTGCACTTATTCTTCACCCAAATATATAAGGAACCCAGACTGATAATTGATTTATCAGCACCACATTCCTCCACTGTCCCCAGTCTTAACTCTCTAATACCCTCCGAAGAATTTTCACTTCACTACGCCACTATCGATAATGCCATAGGGGCCATTCTTCAAGCTGGCAAAGGGGCATGGCTAAGTTAAACCGACGTGGTAAACGCTTTTAAATTACTACCCATGCATCCTTCCCTATGGCATCTACACGGCATTAAATGGCAGGTGATGTATTATTTCTTCACCCGTCTAACATTTGGTTCCAAGAGTAGCCCACGTATTTTTGACACGTTTGCAGAAGCTTTATGTTGGTTGTTACTTAATGTGTGTAAATATCCTTCGGTTATGCACTATCTGGACGATTTCCTCACGATTGAGAATAACACACTCCCACCAAGTAGTTTGAAACACATGTTGGCTTTGTTTAAATCCCTCACTATTCCTGTCTCACCTCACAAAACTTTGGGTCCAGATACCAACATGCAATTTTTGGGGATCCAACTAGACACGATACACATGCAAGCTAGTCTCCCTCAGGACAAGATTGAACGTACCCTGAAAAGTATTGAACATTACCTGCTACAAGGTTATTGCAATCGCAAGGAACTTCAATCACTGCTAGGATCATGAGGATCATACCCCAAGGTAGATCCTTTATATCCCACCTGCTATCTTTGTTTCCACTATTCACCTCAGACACCTCACTTATCACATTAGATGTACACGCAACCTCAGACTTACGCATGTGGGGGCATTTTTTCACCTCTTGGAACGGGCGGACTATGTTTATACCACCCCCTTCCGACACTTCACCTACACTTTGGACAGATGCCGCAGCTAACACAGGTTTTGCGGCCATCTGGGGTGATCAATGGCTTTGGGGCCCTTGGCCGACTGAAGTCAAGACACTACCCAAATTCTCTGATACCTTGGCCTTATTCGAGTTGTACCCCATCGTGGCGGCAGCCATTGCTTGGGGACCATATTGGTCGGGCCACACGGTCAGGTGCTTCTCAGATAATATGGCCACATGCCATATTGTCAATAAAGGCCGATCGGCATCAATGGTCATCATGAGACTACTAAGACGACTCACATGGGTAGCGGCCACTAGTCAATTCTTCATAACATGTATACACATCCCTGGGCACACAAACACCTCGGCTGATCACTTGTCTCGGTTTCGTTTCCAGGCTTTCTTCTCAACACTACCCAGACGAGCGACACCTGCACCTCTATTCCAAGACATGATCATGGATTAAAGACTTTGTTAAATCACGCACGTCACATTTCTCATCTGGCTCTTTCAGTAAACACCAGGAACACTTATGATAGGGCTTTTCACGTTTTCACAAAATTTATCACCGAGTTCCACATCCACGACATGTTTGCGCTAGAAACTATATTAGGTTTTACCTCTTTTTGCCACATTAACCTCAAACTATCCTTTAATACCATTAAATTGTACCTTACCAGAATTCAGCACCATATGCTTATCCAACAACCTAACACTACGGGTTTCTTGACATCATATCAAATCAAAACATTACTTAAAGGCATTAAAAATTAGATACACATGTCCCCACCCAACGACTACCCATAGACAACAACATATTCCACTCTCTATCCAACTTATTAGATTCATCTCCTTTTGAACCTATGACCAATAATATAATAAAAACAGCCCTATATCTCGCTTTTTACGGGTTCCTACGTCCCAGTGAATTTACAACAATGACCATCATCGCCCACGACTACCTAAGAATTAAGGATTTACAAAGACATACCAACCATTACATTCTCTCCTTAAGAGAATCTAAAACCAGCACAGAAGGACATACTATTCAAATTCCGCTATACCCTACTCACAACAAATGGTGTCCAGTTAAAGTTTTGGATATGTATACCCTTTCAGTCCAAAAACAACCACAACAGCCTTTGTTTGAACTACATGGACACACACTGACCACAGCTAAATTCATGTTTTACATACGATTACTGTTAACCAGGCTCTGCCTAAACCCAAATCAATTTTCAGGCCACTCTTTCCGTATAGGGGCAGCATCTTCGGCTTCCGCTAACCACATACCCGCTCATATCATTAAGGCTATGGGACGCTGGAAATCCTCCGCCTACACGCTTTACATACCTAATCCCGTTAAAGAATTAAGACAAGCGTTTTGTGACTTATCTCAATAAATGAAGTTGTTAACGATTTACGTTTCCTGGTAATTTCTTTTTGCCCACTTTTATTACAGGCCTACTGCTTTGTCGGTTCCGGCACACCACAACCGACTGGTGCTAACTTATGGTTTATGTTTATAATATGCTAAGATTTCTCTGTTCGGCTATATTGCCCCGACTACAAATTTGAAGGCTTGGCCTGTAGTTGTGGGAGGGGCTTGGTTCCCCTTTAAAAGGGCTGCCAATCCACTCCCACCTTACCGTTGCTGGTCTGGCGAGTCAACCCTCCCACCACTCCCTCTATTCACAACACCATCTAAGGTGGACCCACTTTTATTACAGGCCTACTGCTTTGTCGGTTCCGGCACACCACAACCGACTGGTGCTAACTTATGGTTTATGTTTATAATATAATTTATAAGATTTCTCTGTTCGGGTATATTGCCCCGACTACAAATATATATATATATACTTTAAATAAATCATTTTACTTACCTACCCGATCCCTGATTTTGATCGGGAGAGCTTCAACCCGATAGAGGATCCAAACCTCCCTTGTAAGGGAAGGCAACTTTAAGGCATTATATCACTTGGAGTCTGTGAGTTCTATATTAAGTGGGGGCACTGTTAACATCATCATAAAGTGTTGCACTATTATTTTGTTATTTTTCATTCTAGGTATTCAGCTGTATCCCATATTTTCTTTACTATATCTTGATTATGTGAGGTCACCAGGAAAGGGACCTTGGGAAGCTGTACATATAAGCTAAGTAGCTTTTTTCCATATATTTCACTTTTGGTGTTTAGTGGGTATTTTGTGATTGTATGTAACAAAGATAAGTGTCTGTAACTATCCCATGTAACAAGCATTCAGATATAAAAACATGTATTCCTAACGCTATGGTGTCCTGCTACTTAGCTATGTTTTTTCTGAGAAAACAAGAGTATAATGTACACACTAAAAAGGTAGAATATTTCCTGTGTGAGAGTTTGAAAGGTGAGTATTACTTACCTTTTATCCCATGCCACATTGCTTTCCTCGCTGCTGCTATGCCTTTTAAGCTGAGATCATCATTTTGATGATCTAGGGCTCCAATGCTTCCCTATAGAGTAGTCGTAGGAGGCTAGTGCGCATGCACTGCACTGTAAGCAGCACTGCAATTCATTGTCTCCACCCTCTGCATGCAGACACTGAACTTTCCTCATAGAGATGCATTGATTTAATACATCTCTATGAGGAGATGCTGATTGACCAGGGCTGTGTTTAACTTGTGCTGGCTCTGCCCCTGATCTGCCTCCCTGACAGTCTCAGCGAAGATTTGTGATTGGCTCAGAACAACACTTCTGATGGTGTCAATCAAGGATGCATCTGAGAGGCAGAGCCAGCAGCTGCAGATTTGAACAAAAGTAAGATTGTACTATATTTAGGGGGAAATGAGGGTGAGGGGCTAGATGGTGGCTTTAACACTATAAGGTCAGGGATACATGTTTGTGTTCCAGACCCTATAGTGTTCCTTTAACTTTATTGTAGCAAACGGCACCATAATCTAGTTCAGACAAGGACATTTTGCAAATAAAGAGGAGAAATAGAAGTGGTATTTCCTTTCTCCTATTCTCTGTATGCTTTCGCTAAGATTTCTCTTCTGTTCACTAACATTGCATTTTGCTAATTGATCAAATTAAACTATTAACATTTCAATTTTTGAAAGCATTCTTACTTTACGGCATTTTTGCACACATGCCTGAAACATATGGATAGTAGTGAATATTATACAGTCAATGAAAAACGGTTGCTTGGAGCAACTAAACTTGTTTCTTTAACAATCTAAAGTTGCCGTGACTTAAAGGCTATGGCAGAAAGAAGCTGCTGTAAAGAGCTGCGTAAACAAAAATCTGAGTTATAATACCGATCTGTTAGTTCAAACATTGCTCTACAATCCATGGTTATAAAAAGTTAGTTACCGTGAAAATAACACACCTGACAGAAACCAAAAGATCTTGTCACTGTTTACACTAATAAATAGTACACTGCAAAGGAGTGTATAAAAACACATAACACTTCATTACCAAAAAGCCACACTTTCACCAGAACAGTTTGAATTGTTTGCAATATGGAGCCAAAAAAGTGCTGAATATTTTTGGGGATTTTTAAAACTTGCTAGATTTTTAAATTTGCACTTTTTGTTCTCACTCATTTCACTCTGTAAGCTGGAGATCTTGTAATGCACAGTCTTCATGTGTAAACTGAATCACTTTCATATTTGCAGAAGCAATTTGTAATTTAATTTTAGCTTGAAGGGTCATTATAGCCCCCAAAACTACTACAGCTTTTTTTAGTTGTACTGGTGAGTATAGTGAGTCCCGGCAGGCAGTTTTGTTGTAAACACTGTCTTTTCAGAGAAAAGACAATGTTTACATTACAGCCTAAGGCCACCTCCAGCGGCCACTACTTAGACAGCCACTAAAGGTGCTTCCTGGGACAGTGCTCCACACAGTGCAGCACTGATATTCAGTGTCTCCAAGTTCTGCATGGAGACACTGAACTTTCCTCATAGAGATGCATTGATATAACGCATCTCTATAAGGAGTTGCTGATTGGCCAGGGCAGTATTTGGCTCTGCCCCTGGCCAGCCTCCATGTCTAAGATCATCAATATTGACTATCTCAGCCAATCGAATACTTTCTATGAGAAAGCATTGTGATTGGCTGAGATCATAAAATTCTGATGATGTCAGCCAAGGAGGCAGATCAGGGCTGGAGCCTGTGCTGGCAGACTGGAATAAGATTTCATTATATTTTGGAAGGCAGGGGGATGTGCGGGGGCTAGATATTGATTTTAGGTCAGGAATACATGTTTGTGTTCCTGGCCCTATAGTTTTACTTTAATGAAGTGGTTTTAATGAATAAATCATGACCCTATAGTCTCACTGCTCAATTCTCTGCCATTTAGGAGTTAAATCACTTTGTTTCTACAGCACTAGTCCTGTCTCCATGCATGTGACTTACACAGCCTTCCCAAACACTTCCTGCAAAGAGAGGTCTAATTTTTAAACTTCCTTTATTGTACATTTTGTATAATTTAGAATTTATCTTGTGCTATGTTAATAGCCTTCTAGACCCTGCAGGAGCTTTGTTAGTTTAACAGCTGTAAGTAAATGACTGGTAACGTTTTAACCTCTGAGTGGTCTCAGATAAAGTAAAGATATAATCTTTAGAATCTGATGAGATGTGATCAATAGAAGAAATAGACAACCTTTGGCACACCAGATGTTGTGGACTACAGTGATGGAAAAGGAATTTGATCCCCTGCTGATTTTGAACATTGCCCATTGACAAAGAAATTATCAATCCATAATTTTAATGGTAGGTGTATTTTAACAGTGAGAGACAGAATAACAAAAACCAAAAAATCCAGAAAAACACATGTCAAAAAAGTTAGAAATTGATTTGCATGTCAATGAGTGAAATAAATATTTGACACCTTAGACTTAGTACTTGGTGGCAAAACCCTTGTTGGCAATCACAGAGGTCAGAGGTTTCTTGTAGTTGGCCACCAGGTTTGCACACATCTCAGGAGGGTTTTTTTTCCACTCCTCTTTGCAGATCCACTCCAAGTCATTAAGGTTTTGAGGCTGACGTTTGGCAACTCGAACCTTCAGCTACCTCCACAGATTTTCTATGGGCTTAAGGTCTGGAGACTGGCTAGGCCACTCCAAGACCTTAATGTGCTTCTTCTTGAGCCACTCCTTTGTTGCCTTGGCTGTGTGTTTTAGGTCTTTGTCATGCTAGAATAGTCATCCATTTTCAATGCCCTGGCTGAGGGAAGGAGGTTCTCACCCAAGGTTTGACGGTACATGGCCCCATCCATCGTTCCTTTGATGCGGTGCAGTTGTCCTGTCACCTAGCAGAAAAACACCCCCAAAGCATAATGTTTACACCTCCATGTCTGATGGTGGAGATGGTGTTCTTGGGGTCATAGGCAGCATTCCTCCTCCTCCTCCAAACATGGAGATGATGCCAAAGAGCTTGATTTTGGTCTCATCTTACCACTACACTTTCACCCAGTTATCCTCTGAATCATTCAGATGTTCATTGGCAAATTTCAGATGGGCCTGCATATGTGCTTTCTTGATCAGGGGGACCTTGCGGGCGCTGCAGGATTTCAGTCCTTCATGGCATAGTGTGTTACCAATTGTTTTCTTGGGGACTATGGTTCCAGGTGGCTTGAGATCATAAACAAGATCTTCCCGTGTAGTTCTGGGCTAATTCCTCACCGTTCTCATGATCACTGAAACTCCATGAGGCGAGATCTGGCATGGAGCACCAGACCGAAGGAGGCTAACAGTTTCTTTGTGCGAATAATAGCACTAACTGTTGTCACCTTCTCACCAAGCTGCTTGGCGATGGTCTTGTAGCCGATTCCAGCCTTGTGTAGGTCTACAATCTTGTCCCTGACATCCTTGGACAGTTTTTTGGTCTTGGCCATGGTGGAGAGTTTGGAACGTGACTGAGAACTTCGGTGAACAGGTGTCTTTTATACAGGTAACGAGCTGAGATTAGGAGCACTCCCTTTAAGAGAGTGCTCCTAATTTCAGCTTGTTACCTGTATAAAAGACACCTGGGAGCCAGAAATCTTGCTGATTGATAGGGGATCAAATACTTATTTCACTCATTGACATGCAAATCAATTTATAACTTTTTTGACATGCGTTTTTTTTTTTTTTTTGTTATTCTGTCTCTCACTGTTAAAATACACCTACTATTAAAATTATTGACTGATAATTTCTTTGTCAGTGGGCAAACGTTCAAAATCAGCAGGGGATCAAATACTTTTTTCCCTCACTGTATATCTCCCCTAATGCTTTGCCACAATTATGCAAAACATCTGGAGTGCCAAAGATTGCCAACCTCTGCATAAAAACATCTCTGGCAGAAGCCACTAGTAACACATTTAATGGATGCATTATTTTCAAATGCAGACAGACATCCTTCTTCTTATTATTATTGGCATTTATATTGCGTCAACTTATTCTGCAGCGCTTTACAATATTATGAATGGGGAAATTTAACAATAAATGAGAAAATTACAAAATGTTACAGGAACGATAGGTTGATGAGGACCCTGCTTACAAGAGTTTACAATCTAGTGGTTCTTCTTTATATTCTGTTGCAATTTTCAGCAAGCTGTACTGCTAGTAATGCCTCAGGATTCATACAAATACCTATAAACATATAATACCTTGGAACATTTTTATTTATTTTTGTCACACCTACTTCATGTGAGAAAAGTGTTTTTTTTTATTTTATTTTTTTTTTATAATTTTATACCATGTGCTAAATATTGTACATGGTCTATAGCTTTTCATTCCCCATAAAATTCTTTAAGGGATTAACAAATAAGTTAAAAATGAATCTAAAAGCTTGATTGTTAGGCTGATCAAATAAGCAAACTATATACAAAGATGCTGTTTTTATATATATATATATATATATATATATATACTTATGTGCTGACTATCAACTACCATTTCAAAGAAATGCTATACTTAACCCCTTAAGGACTGGACTTTTTTTGCGATGTTGTACATTTGCGACCAGGCATTTTTTTTACACTTTTGTGGTGTTTCTGTTTAGCTGTAATTTTCCGCTCTCTCATTTACTGTTCCCATACAAATTATATATTGTTTTTTTCAGGACAAAAGGGGCTTTCTTTACATACCATTATTTATATAACCTCATCTAATTTAATTTAAAAAAAATGAAAAAATATGATGAAAAATTGAAAAAAATACACGTTTTTTGAATTTTATGTGAAAAATCTTTTACTCATCTACAAAAGCGAATGAAAAAAACTGCTAAATAGATTAAAAATGTTGTCCTGAGTTCAAAAATACCCAGTGTTTACATGCTTTTTGCTTTTTTTTTGCATGTTATAGGGCTATAAGTACAAGTAGGATATTGCGGTTTCAAAACATACATTTTTAAAATGTATCAATAGTGACATTGTAACACTGTTATCTGTCATAAATTGCTAAATAACACCCCACATGTACATATTTTTTTTAAAGTAGACAACCTAGGGTATTCAATATGGGGTATGTCCAGACTTTTTTAGTAGCCACTTAGTCGCAAACACTGGCCAAAGTTAGCGTTCATATTTGTTTGTGTGTGAAAAAAGTAAAAAACTAAATTGAACGCTAATTTTGGCCAGTGTTTGTGACTAAGTGGTTACTAAAAACGACTGGACTTACCCCATTTGCAATACCTTGGGTTGTCTTCTTTTGCAAATGGTATGCCATCATGGGGGTAATTCTCATTCCTGGGCTACCATACGCTCTCAAAGGCAACGTAACCAACCTGGCCATTTTCAATGTAAAAATATTTGACCTATATATTTGACCCTGTAACTTTCAAAAACGCTATAAAACCTGTACATGGGGGGTCCTGTTCTACTCAGGAGACTTTGCTGAACACAAATATTAGTGTTTCAAAACTGGAAAATGTATCACAACAATTATATCATCAGTAAAAGTGCTGTTTGTGTGTGAAAAATGCAAAAAAAGTCACTTTCACTGACAATATCATCGCTGTGATATGTTTTACTGTTTTGAATCACTAATATTTGTGTTCAGCGAAGTCTCCCGAGTAAAACAGTACCCCCCATGTACATGTTTTAGGGTGTCGTAGAACGTTACAGGGTAAAATACAGTGATAGCAAATTAAATTCTCTGGTCTTTCGGCCTGGGTTGGCAGGCAGGTCCCTTAAATTGCAATCAATAAAATAACTTAATTATGTAAAAATATTACCTAAATATGCACGTAGAATTTAAATATATATGCATATTTATATATTTGAAGTCTACGTGTATATTTATATAATTATTTATGTAATTTTGTATATCGACATATGAATAGTTCGCATTCTTTTTATTTATTTAAATATACATAGATATATATACAATTTCATTCTAAGTGTATTTTGATATAAATATATATATATTAATATCAAAATACAGTTAGAATAAAATTTCGTATAGATATATAATTTTTTTGCAATTTTTTATTATTATTTTTAATTTTTTTAATTTAATTTAAATTATTTATTATTCGTATTTTATAATAATATATATATACAATATATATAGTTATTATATATATTATATATATACGTGTGCAAATTAATTATAAGTGTATTTTTATATTAATATATGTACATATTAATATAAAAATACACTTAGCATGACATTATATATATGATATATAGACATATATTATATAGGTATAATATATGTCTATATATCATATATATACACATATATAATAATATATATTTTTTTTATTAACTATAACTTTATTTTTTTTTATGATTTTACACATGCAGGGAGACTGCCTGTCAGCACAGACAGTCCCCCTGCAGGCAGATACTTGGACACCTATTGTGACCATGTGGTCGCCCTGTTGGGCGATCACATGGCCCCAGGGGTCCTAAACCGCCATGGGGAGACTGTCTGGGCTGCAGGCAGTCTCCCCACACCGGGAGCACCGCCGATCGCCGCCGGGGGAACGACGGCGATCGGGTAAGTACATTTTAAATTTAGGACGGTTCAGGACCGTCGTCGGTCGGCAACGCAAAAATGCCGATGACGGTCCTGAACCGTCCTGCGTCCTCAAGGGGTTAAAGTTTTCAAACTTGGTATGACAGGGTTAAACTGTAAAATATTTATGTAATAGAAATACTGTAGGTGATGCGTTTTAATGTGGTTTCTTTTTTGTATACATTTTTTAAAAGGATTAAATAAAGTTGGCGTTAAAAAAAAAATCTATTTTTTTTATGATCATTTTAAAATGGCTGCCAAACCACATAATATTGACCGCCCCCTAAACCAATCTGAATAAAGGTCGTAACTTCACATAGAGTTCCACATCTGTGACAAGATTTGTATAGTTTTTGAAAGACGTGCATAAAATCCAAAAGATCCACCACACGATATGAACTATAACCTACGTGTATCATGTACAAC
This sequence comes from Pelobates fuscus, assembly GCF_036172605.1. NCBI lineage: Eukaryota > Metazoa > Chordata > Amphibia > Anura > Pelobatidae > Pelobates > Pelobates fuscus. Next base: position 30,139,421 of record NC_086317.1, read on the forward strand.
TTCTCACTGCAGACCTCTACAGTTGCCCAAGGTTTTATGAAATTTAAAAGGCTTTTACATTTAAAATGGCTGCTGACCTTTGACTGCATATAACGTTTCGCAATTATGTTGGTGCCATCTTGATATTAATATTGACTAGTATTGACCAACCCTGGAAGAGAACCTAGCAATTGACATGTACGACAAATTTCTCATTGTTCTGACCGTTTCAGAGAAGGAGATGGTCAAATATGTCAGCACTGTTCAAAATAGCTTTAAAACCATGTGACCAATTGACACTTCTATAAATGTTATCTAGGTCTCAATATACCTGGACAAAGCATGTTGTAGATCTGAAACATGAGTCGTTCTAGAGAAGAAGATTTTTATTTTATTTTTAATATTGAGCAAAACTACTAGCAAAAAAAAGGCTGCTAGACCCAGTGACCTATATCATTCATGATAATTAAGTTGTGGAACAACACAGGTCTACTCTTTCTACCATTCAACGTTGTAAACATGAAATTAATTTAAAATAAAAATAACTGAAAACAAACACACAATGCTGTAGTTACAACACAAGTCAAAGCCCACGCAGGAATAATACCATGTTTTAGGTCATAAAATAAATTTTCCTTAGGCTGTCCTTTATGAATTGGGGACGTCACTGTTTCTTTTAAAGGGATACTCCGGGCACCCAGACCACTTCTGCCCATTGGAGTGGTCTGGGTGCCAACTCCCACTACCCTTAACCCTGCAAGTGTAATTATTGCAGTGTTTACAAACTGCAATAATTACCTTGCCGGGTTTAGTCCTCCTCTTAGGGACTTCCGTGTTCTTAAAACACGAAAAGTGTTTTAAATGACGCTGGACGTCCTCACGCTATGCACGTTGGGTCTCCACCGCCGGCTGCCGGCTGATGGGGAGGAGCGTGGGCGGAGCCTGACCCAGCGCCGAGAGACATCAGCGCTGGATTCAGGAAAGTCACTGAATGGGTTTTAACCCCATTCAGCAACATGGGATGGGGGAGTGTAAGGGAGGGGGCACTGCAGGGGTTTGGAGACACTGGAGAGTTCCTTTAACCCCTTAAGGACACATGACATGTGTGACATGTCATGATTCCCTTTTATTCCAGAAGTTTGGTCCTTAAGGGGTTAAAGATTCTAAGGATTGTCTTTAGAAATTTTTTGCACATGATTTTCAAGTATTAGCCACATCGTTTTGCTTTCTGCATGTTAAATCATGCTTTCTGCATGTTAAATCAAATCAAATAAATAAGTGACATATGACATAATATTTGGGGGAAACTGTGTAAATCAGAGATTGTACCACTAAATTGTTCCCTATGTTTGGTAGTGGTTAATAAATTGTGGCCAACCAACACTTCGTCAAGAAGTGAGAACCATGGCTGCCTAAACAGAAGAAAGCCTTCTAATACTTACACTAATTGGTAATTGCAGATGAGACTGGAAGGATCCCTCTTGCTGAGAAGAGTAAGGAAGGAATGGGAGGATTTTACAAATTGCTGCAAAATCTGTCACCATAAAAAGGCAAACAGGGACAAGGGACTCCATTGCTCTATTACCTATGCAAAAAGCATACGTTTTTATGGTGTGGTTAATAGGGCAGCCCAAAATCTGATCTGCCTGTTATAACTTATTTCCAGATGTGGTCATTGGACAGCTCTGCAAATTTAAGGACCACTATAGCTTAATGAAGTGGTCTGGGTGCCAGGTCCATCTAGGGTTAACCCTGCAGCTGTAAACATAGCAGTTTCAGAGAAACTGCTATGTTTACATATAGGTTAATCCAGCCTCTAGTGGCCGTCTCATTGACAGCCGCTAGAGGCGTGAGAAGACCCAGCGTCCATAGGAAAGCATTGAGAATGCTTTCCTATAGATAGACTGACTAAATGCGCGCGCGGCTCTTGCCGCGCATGCGCATTCAGCTGATGACGTCAGAAGGAGGAGGAGAGTCCCCAGTGCCGGCGCTGGAGAAAGGTAAGATTTTAACCCCTTCCTCCCCCTTCAGCCAGGCGGGAGGGGACTCTGAGGGTGGGGGGGAACCTATTGACACTATAGTGCCAGGAAAACGAGTTTGTTTTCCTGGCACTATAGTGGTCCTTTAAATGTGAACTGGCTGTTTATAATTGATATTATTGGTGTAGAAACAAAGGGATGGGCTTCACACACAGTGGGATAGTACTTGGGATAGTACATGGCAATCTGCTAGACCCAATAGAAAATGTAAATATAATCATAGTATAAGCTACACAATGTATATGCAATATAAAGAGAAGACTATTGGGCTGAAATGTGATATTATTGGTGCTACGAATTTATAGAGCATTTCTACTAATCGTGTAATGAGTGAAACTGCTTAATCGGTGATAAACAACTAATCCTATAAACATCTGATGAAGAGGGGTTTATAGGGTAAGATCTGACCCCAAACACAAGAACGAGAGGCAGCTGATTGGTGAGCCTCTGCTTGAAGCTGCAGTCAGCTTATCTAAAGTTTGAGGATCCGAGAAGGGATATTATTTTTGCATTTCTTTTTTCAATTTTTTTTTTTTATTCTTTTCACATTTTTAAATATTATCCATATAAATGTATTCAAAAATAGGGGTTGGTTCCTACTTTTGCCTCTCGCTAATTGCTCTGCTAAATGCACTCTCATAATTATCTAGTCTTTCTGACTGTGCCGATATATGCACCAATGATTATCTGTTCTTTTTTGCTAATATTATTTGTTCTTGTGATTTATGGGTTTTGTGTTGTTCTTTCCTGTTCATCCATAACGCAGCATGTTTTTGTGACTTGCATTGCATATCTGTAAAACGCAATAAAATAAAAAACTAAAAATGGGGGATGGGGCCCTTTTTACGCAATGCTTCCATTAAAAACACAACGAAAACTAAGACAATTGGAGAGGTTACTTGTTGCTGAATCAGTATGGTCGCACTGTATAGCGCTATTGCATGTTGAGAATGAGTACATAATCTGCTTTCTTTAGAGTATAAACTATTTTGCATCAGTTTTACCTTTCCGTGCAGCTATGTGTGTTTCCTACAGCAGTACATCTCACACTGAGAAACTAGTTTAGTCTTATCTTCCTTAATATTAATTTACAGCTGTGATTAGATTTTTGTCTAGCGCCTAAAACTATTTATCCTAATTCTACATTTTTGGAAAAATGTTTAAATATTTTGTTTTTGCATTATAGGTGAAAGCACAAGTTTACACATGACCCAACCCACATGTGCCATAAACTGGTCCTGCTTTTGCCCAGGGGTTTGTAATGCAAATCCATCGAAGAATGTAAAGAGGAGCTAAGTTATTCAACATACTCATTGAAAAAAATTAAAAAAACATAAAATCCAAGTATATTTTCATGGGTTACATAACTACAACGCTATATAGGTTTTTAAGAAAAAAAAAAAGATTTAATATTCTAAGCACCATCACAACTTATCATATTTGCAAAGTTGATTGTCGAAAGAATCACTCTCAGCTCTGAAAGTGGCTTAGAATTGTTGTGACTTCTTCAAATCATTGTATCTATAAGTAAATCAGTTGGAATGTTTATTTCCAGGATCATGTGATCAGTTTTGTCCTGCTTGAGCATTTAGAAAGAGCCTATTTAGTTTACTAAATAGTGAACCAGGTTATGTATACATAGGTCACTGTTATCACTTTAGAGAACTGTTCCACTATCCTATGAGCCGAACTGCTCTAAATTTGACTGGCACAAAATGGGTGATGTTAAAAGAAGAGATAAAACTTTCTCCAACTGTTCGACACCCCAAGACACAGGTTCCTATCCTGTATGGTCCAGAGAGGACTGCACTATGCTTAGAGATTTTATTTGGAACTATGGAGACTTTCAACGAGGAAGTGGAGTCAAGTAAATAGTGAATGTTTCAACAAGAGCAAGAAGACCACTTAAAGCATGCGTACAATTATCAGTATGATGGGAACAGAGGAAGGATGCTATCAAATCATGTCAATGCAAGTTTACAGAGAAGGCAGCAATGTCCTCTTCTATTTTTAGGATTGGATCAGGACTCTTAAGAAGAGATCACAAAAAGTGGATGTCAAAGGCATAAAGCAAACAGAAACCACCGCTGAGGGTAGCACTGTCCAAATAAAGGAGTATAGTCAACATTTTGACTCTCAAGGACTTTTCCCTTGCAATAAAGTGAAAAAAATCTTGATTTAGAAATTGGTTCACGTTTCATAGAAAATTACTGATAATTGTTTTGGTTTTTTTTTATAAGGGGGATGATATATCAGAGGTTACCAATATACAATATATGCAATATGTCCAAAAAGAAACTTCTGGGAAGAATGTTTTCAAACATGTCATTTCGTCACATAAAGCAGATTATGCAGTAGAAATATACGTGACTTTGATTAATAGAAACATACTACAACATTGTGAACATGATCATTCTACCAGGTGCTCCATCAATATGACATAAGAGGAATGTGATGCCTTGTCAGGCTTAAAGCATAAATAAAGCAATTACTATAAAGCCAGCAGGCAAAGGTGAGCACCGATTGTGTTGAATTTACCTGATTATATGGCAGCAGTGTTACACCCTTCAACTGAGAGGTGCAACTGAAGATATGCAAGCTAAGATTGCACATGGGGTGGATTGGGCATTAACAGCTGGCATTATTGATGGAGATTAAAAACCACATCTAACTAAAAAAAAATCCAATAATCTCCAACATTTACAATTTACCAAAGACTCATAAACACATGACATATAGCGACATAGAAATATAGAATGTGACGGCAGAGAGGAAATATTCAGCCCACCTAGTCTTCCCAAATTTTCTAAATAAAATATCCACCTGGAAGACTGATAGAGGCAGGAATTCCTGAATACATTTTAGATAAAGGTTGTATTTTTTTTTTCTTTTTCTATAATCTTATTTAGTATATTAAAAATGTACATTTGCCACATTTATGTGTCATAACCGCCCATCACAATATGGCTGTTTTTTTTTTTTATATGTATTTTTAATAAAAGATGATTACAAGGAGCCAAAATAATTATAATAAAATATATTCACAAAATCTAAACGTAATGCGAAAGAGTATCTGTGCACAATCATGCAATTTAAACTACGGGTATGGCGGTAAATTGTAAGCTCCACTGCCAAAACAAAGAATTAGATGCAAATAATAGAACTGAAATTTAAGATGCGGGTGTGCAGATTCATCAATGGGGATCTCAAAAAAAAAAAAACTCAACATGAAATGCTTGAAACATGTGAATAACAAGAAGAAGAGGTTTTAAAAAAAAACAAAAAAAAATCTGAAATGTTGTTTTGTAAGTCATATCTTGCCACAGGCAAAAATTTCAACCGTCCCAATGCCTTTTATGCATGAATTCTTTAACATTAGGGAGGGGCAGATGTCTGGGCATAGGCTTCAGCGGAGGAATATGTGTTTTACCCACCCGCTATAAAGAGTGTACTGGGTGTGGCAGGAGTGTAGAGTCCAGGAATGAGTACGGTACAGATCAAGTTACCTGTTCCATTTTTTTTTTACACTCTGATTCAAATATCTATAGGCAGACTACCAGTTGATTTTCATACACGCTCATTTACAAAACATACAATGCTGATGAAATTGTATGAAAAGAAAAAAGGATGAGTGAAATGTTTATAGTGCAGGAAAAGGAAAAATGTGTAGACTATGATATAAAAGGATATAATGAGAATTCTACCTGGGTGAGAGGAGCATAGATACTATAAAAGTAAGCTTTGCTAGTAAGTTGCACTGGGCTGATTTCTGACTCACTAATGTAAACTAGTTCCAGTTAAATTGTCAGAGCTCTTTGATGGTGGGAATGATATTGTTGTTGGTGGCATGTTTTACACTTGTGGTTTCCGGATCGCAGAGTTTTGTCTGTACGCACCAGGCAGCGGTTAAGCACCTTTATTTATCACAGAGGTGTATTTGGAATGCGTAGGCATCTCAATATACTTCTCAACAGCAGGCTGAAACAATAATCAGTTTAACAATAAAAAAAAAGACTGAACAGGAACTGCCACTTGCACTTGTGGGATTTTTGTTTTTGCTAGGAGAACTCTAGGCACCCTTCTGTTTTGGAAGGGTCTAAACGAACACTAAAGTATTAGGAATACATAAGAGTATTGTTAACGCTTTAGTATCCCTGTCCCTATTTAAACATGTCCTCCCTCTTTGCCATATAAAATGAATGATTTTACTTTTTTTTTTTCACAGAGCCGAGGCACAGAGTAAGCTGTAATACCAGTCCACTATTACGATATAACCCAAAGCAATGACTGACTGTGAGTGTGAGTGAGTTTGTACTCTCAGCCTTTTAAGACAGCCCATGCCTGGAGTGTTTTGGTATGATTAACGTGGAGTTACACTCTGCCATAACTAAGCCTCCAGCGGGGAGCCGAACCACAGACGCCCACATGGGACCCTGATTTTAGTGTCAAACCATTTGGAAATGGCTTACCAATAAACAATGGAATGGTGCCAAGAGACTCCAGGCAATGAGATGAAGTGATTATATAAGTAAGACGTTTCACAAACTCAGTAGTTATGTCCAGACAGTGTATATTCACTCTAGATATCACCTGGGAACTTGTATTTGGAGTGCACAGGTTATAATACATATATTTGCAGTAAAAAAGCTACGGTATTTCCTCTTATAAGAATAAATTACATTTCACCTTCATTCTATTCAATACAGTTTATGTTATGTTTATATAAACATATTACATCAGAGGTGTGTTCACGCCCCAACATACTGGCTACGACTGACGGTTGTTACAATTACTTTCCATAACAACCACGTGCATTGAAAATATTACCAGCAATGTTATGTGGAAAGAGGTGTGTGCAGATACAAATACAGTCCTCAATAAAGAGAGTAGCAAATGCTTTACTCTGCAACAAACTGTCTCTTCCTTACATGCAAAAAAAATGTAATCCTTGATCTGTAAGTGGAGAGTAAATCATGTTTTTACATTTTTCCCATAAGGCTTCGTTATTCCCTTGCTCCCTGTTGTAACAGTCTCCACTCTGGGGAGGCATTACAGATGTAGAAAAATATATATATATATATATATTTTTTCAGTATAAATTGTCTTTTATTACATCTTCCTGTTTCATATTAAAATCAAAACAAAATAAATATTTGTATGGTCCATGCTTAGTGCAAGATGACGATGAAGTTCCAGAAACTGTTGCCATATAGATGGGAGCACATAATTATCAAGAATGTTATTAGTTCATCACCCTGAAGACAAAGGCTCTTCAAACAAGATTTCGGTGGGCAACGTATGAAATGTACTTTAAAGGATCACTACAGGGCCAGGAAAACAAACATGTATTCCTGATCCTATAGTGCTAAACCAACCATTTAGGTGGTTTGCCCCTCCCTCCCCTTACCCCCCTATAAAAGTTTAAAACTCAACTTATTTCCAGCACTGGCTCCGCCCCCTTTGTGACATCATCAAAATGGGCGATTTTTAGCCAATTCAATGCTTTCCCATAGGGAAAACGTTGGATTGGCTAAAATCGGCATGGGGCAGGGCCAAATGCCGTTTTCGCCAATCAGGACCTCGTGATAGAGATGCATTGAATCTCTATGAGGAAAATTCAGCGTCTCCATGCAGAGCGTGGGGACGCTGAACGGCAGGGCTGGTTACTGTGCAGTCCTGAGCCAGGGAGCCCCTCCAGTGGAGATCTAAGGAGTGGCCACATGGAGGTGTAAACACTGCCTTTTTTTCTGGAAAGGCAGTGTTTACATGAAAAGGCAGTGTTTACATGAAAATGCCTGAAGGGAGCTATTATATTCACCAGAACAACTACATTAAGCTGTAGTTGTTCTGGTGACTAATAGTGTCCCTTTAAGGAACACAAAGCTGTATCCCTAACAATACAGTGTCTCCCTGCCTCCGTGGCTGCTCCCTGGGGAATCAAAGGGTTAAAAAACATTTTAAATACTTACCTGATTCCAGCGCCGATTCGTGTCATCTCTGTTTCATGGAGACACCGTGAAACAGCAGGAAGCACCTCTAGTGCCTGTCTGGCAATTTTACCACAGCAATGAAAACCTTGCACTTTCTCTATAACAGCAATGTATTCAGCTGCAGGGTTAGGGGGACAGGGAGAGTGCCCTTAGTGGTCTGGGTGACTATAGTGTCTGTTTTAGAGATTTATTTTTATAAGTTAGAACATCAGGTAGGCAGGGTGCTTAGGTAAGTTGGTGGCTAGGAGTTTAGGGATTCCTGTTATCTGGTGGGGAGTTGGGGTTAACACTTTTGAACTAGGAGACTAGTCCTCCATAAAGGAAAGTGGGTAGAGGTTTTATAAGGCCTGGAAACTATTAGGACTGACAATTTGTAATTGCCCAATGTCAGGATTACTAATTGATCCTGCACATAGAACTGTATCACACCTAGGACTAGAAGGTAACGTCTTACCGCGCCTTAGAATGGCCGGACTTAACGTACCAAAGAAAAGAAAAGAATACTTGCTGAGGTCAGGGACACAGAATGGGACACAACGATAAGAGAGAGACAAAAGTCAGGGATACCAGAATACAGGGAAGCCAAACGAAGTCAAAGTCAAAATCCAAAAATAAACGCTCAGGAACACACTCTCGGACAACCACTAATGGAAACCACGACAGGGCAATGAGTAAAAGGAAAAAGAAGTTTAAATAAGCCTCCTTCAGATCCGATTGGCCGTACCCGGCCTTTGACCCCAGAACGTGCGTACGCGTCCTTTACGTGACGTCACATGCACGTTGACGTTTTCAGTAGCGTGGCCGGACGTGGGGCTACATCTTAGTGTGGATCCGCAGCGGCCAGCAGCCACCAAGATGTCGCAGGAGTCAGAGATATTGCCGCATGACCGCTGAACGGCACTTCCGTATTCATCAGAAAGCAACTACTGCTAATACCGCAAGGTGAGGCTGAACATGTTACACCCAATGAGTGGAAGAAGAGCAGTGTATTTTCCAGGCCCATATTCATTTATAAATTATCCACCACCCTAACACTAGCCCATACCTTCCCTCTACCCCACTGAACACAGAATGGAAGGAGAGGGCCTCCCATGATTAATTAAAGAATTTAAAACAATCCAATTTACTATTTTTATTATTTATTTATGTGTGAGAGAACCGTGCTGGGGTCTTTTTTTTTTCACCATTATTTTTTTCAGCAGTTTTATAATTACTTTTTACATGTAATGTAGCTTGACTTGTATTGTACTTCTACACAGACCATAGGAATACGTTTTATCACATAATCTCCCCCTGTTACTCCCAAATAAATGTCTGTTGACAAACAGCCACTCCATATTTTAAAGATAAAATTATGTCTCAGATTCTATTGTTTCCTATTGAGCATATTTTGATATTGGCACCAGTGAATAAATTGTCAAGACAGCAATTAAAAAAAACAACATCATCAGGCTATAATACATTTAACATTGTACACTAAATGGCTCACCCTGTATATTTTTTAAATACATTTTCAATGTTGTTAAGCCAGCTTTGAGGGATCCTTAGACTCATACTGAAATAAATTGCTTTATATTTTACATTTCATTCTAGATTTACATTTTATTTACCATCATAGCATACCTTCCATCACAGATGTGAGATCTAACCAGACCAGGAACTGACCAAGACAATTATGGTGTTCCAGCAGCTCTCTGTGACAGATGTTAGCATACCCCACAGCTATCAAGAATTGTATTGAAACCAGGGGAGGGATTCTTTTAAGACCGGCCGCGGTGGGCTGGTCCTAATGCTGCAGCCGCCTGAGCGCTCTGTAAAGAGCCTCAGGCGGCTGCAGTTGCTTCTCCCCTCCCCTCCCCTGTAGCGTGGCCGAGCTCCTGTCCGGTCCGCAGTGCCCGGCCTGGAGTGATAGGAAGATGCACACTCAGTGTGCACTTCCTGTCAGTCCGGCCGGTTACAGGAAACAGAAACTCCTGTTCCGCGCGGAGTTTCTGTTTCCTGTAACCGGCCGGACTGACAGGGGAGGAGGAGCTCGGCCATGCTACAGGGGAGGGGGTAAGAAGAAGGGAAGGGGGGAGTAAGAAGAGGGGAGGGAGGGAATAAGAAGAGGAGGGGGAGTAAGAGGGGAGGGGGGAATAAGAGGAGGGGGAGTAAGGGGAGGGGGGAATAAGAGGAGGGGGAGTAAGAGGAGGGGGAATAAGAAGAGGTGGGAGTAAGAAGGGAGGGGAGAGTAAGAAGAAGGGGGAGTAAGAAGAGGGGGGGAGTAAGAAGAGGGGAGGGGGGAGTAAGAGGGGAGGGTGGGGAGTAAGAAGAGGGGGGGAGAGTAAGAAGGAGAGATCAGAAAAAGAGGGGGGAAGAAGAGGGGGAGGGGGAGTAAGGAGAGGGGGAATAAGAAGAGGGGGAGGGGGGAGTAAGAAGGAGAGGAGATAAGAAAAAGAGGGGGGTAAGAAGAAGAAGAGTGGTGAGTAAGAAGAAGAAGAAGGGGTAAGAAGAAGAGGGGGGAGTAAGAAGAAGAAGGGGGAGTAAGAAGAAGAGGGAGTAGTAAGAAGAAGAAGGGGGAGTAAGAAGAAGGGGGAGTAAGAAGAAGGGGGGGTAAGAAGAAGAAGGGGGAGTAAGAAGAAGAGGGGGTAAGAAGAAGAGGGTGGAGTAAGAAGAAGAAGGGGTATTAAGAAGAAGAGGGAGTAGTAAGAAGAAGAAGGGGGAGTAAGAAGAAGGGGGAGTAAGAAGAAGGGGGGGTAAGAAGAAGAAGATGGGGTAAGAAGAAGAAGGGGGAGTAAGAAGAAGTAGGAGGGTTAAGAAGAAGAAGGGGGGAGTAAGAAGAAGAAGAGGGGGGTAAGAAGAAGGGGGAGCAATAAGAAGAAGGGGTAGCAATAAGAAGAAGGGGTAAGAAGAAGGGGGAGTAATAATAAGAAGGGGGTAAGAAGAACAGGTGAGTGAGTAAGAAGAACAAGGGGGGAGTAAGAAAAACAAGGGTGGGAAGTAAGAAGAACACAGGGAGGAGGGGGGTAAGAAGAACACAGGGGGGGTGAGGAGAACACATAGAGGGAGGAGTGAGAAGAACACAGGGAGGGTGGAGGGGGGATGAGAATAGCATAGGAAGGGTGGAGGGGGAAGTAAGAATAACACAGGGGGGTGAGGAGAACACATGGAGGGGGGAGTGAGAAGAACACAGGGAGGGTGGAGGGGGGATGAGAAGAGCACAGGGGTGGTGAGGAGAACACATGGAGGGGGGGAGTGAGAATAACACAGGGAGGGTGGAGGGGGGGATGAGAAGAGCACAGGGAGGGTGTGTGAGTGTGAGAAGAGACTGCTAGGGGAGGGTGGGGGAGAGGAGAGACCACTAAGGGGCAGGGGAGAGCTCTAAGGGACAGAAGGGACAGCTCTATAAGACAGGGGGCAAGACAGGGAGCTGTTTCACACTACGCACCAATGCATCCCTTACACACAGAGAAACACACAATGCATCCATTACACACACTCACAATGCAACCCTTACACACAAAGACAATGCATCCTTTGCACACATACACAGAAACAGACAATGCAAACCCTTACACACACATGCAAACACAGACACTGCTTTTCTTACATACACACACACACACACACAATGCATCTCTTACACTCAATGCACACACATACAGACACACACCTTGCATCCCTTATGCATACAAACACAGATTCACACAATGCATCCCTTACACACAACCAGAAACACATAATACATCCCTTATACACAAATACACACTGCTTCCACTACACACAAACACACTGCATCACCTGCACAAACTGGTATCCCTATACACTACATACCATAAGCACACATATTAGATCCTCTACAATAACACATAACACATCCCCTACACACTCCACTCCCTGTGAGCGAACTCATGGGTGGGTGGAACATATAAGTGGACTTATGAGTGTACCTTATGGGCATACTCACCGTCAGGCACTGGGGCCCAGACCTTGAGCTGTGTAAGGGGCCCCCCAAAAATGGAGCTGCTTCCAATTCTACCAGAACATTGAATTTTGTGACCACAGTTGCAAACAGCCTCCAGAGATCCTGTTCTACACCAGACCAGTGGAGCCAAACTGCAGCCCATCATCATCCTTATCTGGTTGTAAGTAGGCAATCTAGTATATTATTAGTGACACTAATTTATAATTTTCCTCACATTAAAGGGACACTATAGCTTAATGAAGTGGTTCTGGTGTCTATAGCTGGTCCCTGCAGGCTTTTTAATGTAAACACACACGGTGTGCAGCACTGGCGTTAGTTCATATGGCAGATCATATGGGTGGGGCATTGTGATGTCACATGGGGGGGCGGCAAATTTATATTTTGTCTAGGCCTGCAAAAATCCTTGCACCGGCTCTGATCCTGGGCAGGTGCACCAGTCTACTGGTGACCCACAGGAGGGGAGAGCACTAATTGCACTGCACTCTCCTCCTGCCCAGACCCGTCTTTACCGCAGTGCAAGTGCCCTCAGCCCTCTGCCCCTAATTTACAGTGGCTCACACTCAAAACAAGCAGTGCCTGGAGCCCTTTGCAGAGACGGGAACAAAGAGGTTCTGCGGCAGCTGGCCGTCCTGCAAGCATTACATTAAACAGCTGTTCCCCATGCAGCCACAGGTGGTGCTGTGCTGGGAGGATGTGATTACTCTTCACTTCCTCCCAGCCTACAGAGCAGCACATGAGAGAGGGAGAGAGAGAGGAGGAGGCATGATTAAGCAAACCTTTATACATTTGGGGGGATCAGCTCTGTTTCCACAGTTTATTGGTGTTTACTCTGATGTCTGTATTAATATTGAGGGATGTCTAAGTAGTAACGTCAGTGTGTGTCAGCAGGGCCAGCCGTTGGGGTGTGCAAGCTGTGCGGTCATGCAGGGTGCCATGACAACAGAGGCACCCGGCAGCCAACACAGCTCACAAGTTGGGTACACCAGCATATTCAATTTAAACGATTCGCTGGTGGTCCACTGGTGCGCACCAGCAGTAGGTGCAGTCAGATCATATCCTCTCCCTCGTGGTTCCGGCGCTCAGTTAGTGAGTCAGAGCACAGGCTCAGAGATTCTCAGCCTGCGCTCTGACAACATTGAAAGTCAGAGCCGTGAAGGAATGGTATGGCAAAGAGCTACTGATTAGCATAACATCAATATCTGTTATAAAACCAGAAAAAGGTGGGCATGGATGGTGAACTGATTTGGTGGTGCAATGGGCCACTTGACTGTTTTTTCCCCCCAGGCCTAAGGCTGCCAGCCCTCCCCTGATTGAAACCCAGTATTAACTGCATTCATTCATGTAAACCATTAATTAAACTATTTGTAAACAAATGCTGCTTCTCTAGCACAAAAAAAATCCATCACTTATGAATGGAGGTTATCTTGGTAACGTATCTGGACAAGATCTGGGAAACAAAATTATGAGAGAGTTTATGCTGCCACTTACTACAATACAATCGCGCCTCCCTCTTCCTGGATTCCACGACCATTCAGGAGATCCTACAGGGAAGGTGAGACTAGGCATGCCTCACCCATCCCATGCCCAAAAAGTGTAGCGGAAGCAAACCATTTGACACACTTGCTCTCAGTTTGTCGGTGTGCCAATACCATGAAGGCGTATATGAGGTTTGCATCAATCTCTAGGTAGGTGGTATGTGTCAAAGTAACATTCACATGAATGCCAGGACCCAAGGGTTCCCAGGAGAACATTGACCCATAACATTGCCTCCGCCAGCCTGCCTTTTTTCCTTGGTAAATGAGACACACGCATCTGGCCGTCTGCCTTATCAAAAAGAAAACGTGATTCGTCAGACCAGGCAACCTTATTGCTGCATGGTCCAGTTCTGGCGCTCACGTCCACATTGAAGACACTTTTGGTGGTGGACAGAATTCAACATGGGCACTCTTACTGCTCTGCAGCTACACAGCCCTATACACATTAACCTGCGATGCACTGTGTGTTACGACACCTTCCTATTATGGACACTATTATACAGCAATTTGAGCTACAGTACCTCTTCTCTGTGATCAGATCAGACCAGCCAGCCTTTGCTCTACACGTGCATTAATAAACCTTGGGCGTCCCTGACCCTGGTTCATCATTTTTGCTTCCATGTCCCACTTTTGGTAGATCCTAAACCGCATACCAGGAACACGCCGTAAGACTTTCTGCTTTGAAGATGCTTTGACTCAGTCATCTAGCTATCACTATCTGACCCTTGTCAAAGTCACTCAGATCTATTTGCTTGCCCATTTTTTCTGCTTCCAACACATAGAATTCAAGAACTGACTTTTCAGTCATATATATTCCACCTCTTGACAGGTGCCATTGTAACATTAGAATCAGTCTTATTCACATCACCTGTCAGTGGCTGCTCATATATCCACCAACATCCACCATCTTGCACATGCCCACATTCCAAACCCTTCATGTCGCATACAGTGACTTGGTTATCAGAGTTGAGACACAGGTATAGAAGACTCTGGATCACTAACCGCCAATACTGAATAGCATTAACAGCAGCAATAACGTGTTGCGGAACTCCCTAACACTGAGAGGATAAAATAAGTCTCATTAACCTGACAAAATTCAGCTATTTTATTCCTCCACATATGACACACAATATCTCCCAGCATTTTAAATGGACAAAGAGGGACACTAACATTTTAAAAGTGTGTTCTGAGCGGAGCTGTTCTCAGAAGTGTTAGGTGACTTTCCACTAACAATTTGTTCAACTAAAATGTCATTTACAACAAGAACATTGTGTCTTATTTGCACAAACAGGTTTCTAAATACATTTATTGTAATTTAAAGACACATTATTGCATTATTGCTGTGAAGCTCTGTTATACATTCAGACACACCAAGAATACTTTGTTACTAAAAAAGAGTGACATTAGGATAGAAAAGAGGGATATGGGCCCAGACTAGGGACTTTACCTCGGATATTGGGACACTTGGTTGGTAAGTAAGAGGGATAATCTAGTACAGATGTTGTGGACTACATCTCCCTTGATGCTTTGCCAGCATTATGGCTGTGAGAGCATTATGGGAGATGTAGTCCAAAACACCTGGAGTGCCAAAGGTTGCCTTCCCCTGATCTAGAAGCAGGGGGAAGCCTAAAAATATTACAATTTGGTTCATCTTGACAAATATTTAATTACCTTATATTTCACTGTAAAACAAAAGTGTTTCGGCAACAAGCATTGAACAAGCTGATGACCAGCTCCCCCAGCTGAGCTATTATGAGATAGCTTCTCTTCAAGCTACTGTTAATTCTTACCGTGCCCTTAAATGCTTGTTTTGATTCATACAATATTAACCTCTTAAAGGCTGAAGCTTAGGCAATGAATGGCATGTCATTGGTACTTGGAGGGGATAAATAATAAATACATACATCCTGCGCGCAAACAGACATTGTTCTTCTTAAAATGGACATTGGTTTTCACTTCAAATGCAATAACGTTTTCTTAAGTCTTGGGTATAACAGCAATGTGATCATAAATAATTATTAATGGTAAGAGACAGAATTTAAGAGACATCATATATACAGGCTCACTCTTGAGAGCGCTGAGCTCTCACAGTGATTTGCTGCATAACTGGTGTGACACACACATACGCACGCACCTTCAACATAGTATCCCATATAATATTGACCGGGGCTATGCCTAAACATGCATTTGTGACTGAAGCTTTTTTGGCAATTTTGCTACATGTTCATTCCACCACAATATGAAGCGTTCTCTTACAGTTCACTCATGCATAATATAGTTTTTAAAAGTAGCTTTTGAGGGGGCGGGGCTGGACAACCAAGATGGCTGGACGTGTTCTGTGAAGACTCCGGCACAATACAGCTCTATACAAGCCTGTTTTGCTCAATTCTGCTTGGGAGGCAACTTCCCACAACTATAATCCAGCCTGGCTCTGAGCAGGAACACGCAGGTACCTGAGTTGACCCGTAAAATCAAGTCTTTGTGACGTCCAGCTATGAGGCCTAGTTTGGTATGCAGCCTGGTGCCTGGGGGAGGCGGCCGATCTCCTGACATGGGGCATGCTTCCAACAACACTCGTAGGGCAGCCCCGCAACCCCCCCCCCCCCCCTGGACCGGTGGGGGATATCCCGGTCCCCGCTGGGGAAACTCACCTATTCACTGCAGCAGAATCCCCTGCAGTGCCACCAACCGCATGGCGGTCTCAAGATGGCTGCCGCATCACAGCACTCCCATCCCCAAGAGATCATACCTAATATGACATGGAGGGAGCGCTTCAACACTCAATTTGACAAAATATGCGAGGAGTTTTGGGAACGTATCTCCAACAGATCTCCCACCACTGCACAGCGTGATATGCCCAAAAAACATGATGCCGTGCCGGTCCATCGATCTCGCGCTCAGCTGAGGGCCCGCATGGGGGCAGGCTTAATCAGGCGCCCACGACCCCGACGCGTCCCCAGATATCGGAGGAACCACATAACCCGGGACCCTGACAGGAGAAGATGGAGTGCCTACAGAAACGCAGCAATGAAGACCCACCGAGTCAGGGCATCACAAGTTTACCTGAGGAGGAAAACCCCAGACCACATGGCTGCTGAGCACCATGCCCCTCGGGAGAAGAGGAGAGGGGACCCCATACACAGAAGACCGCACACAGCACCCCGGCTGGGACGGCAGGACAGCATTGAGACAGCAATGAACCCAAGCAGCTCCCGCTATCCCCACAACATGCCGGACTGTTTCCTACCCTCTGAAGGCATTGGTTAGGGTGGGAACTGTGAATGGACTCACTGGGACTCACTGTCCCTTATTTTGTCCCCTCCTGGCATCCATTAGAAACGGACAGCAGTCATCTTTATATCTCCAAACAGAGTTTATTTTAAATATGTTTATTTTAATATATGTTTTCACTTTGTCTTTGCCTACTCAAAGCACAGTTACCATGGGGTGGCCTGCTGAGCAGTTACAACTGTTAGCCACTCGACTGTTTTATTTAGCATGTTTATGTTCAGCAGGTAACTTCATACTTACTGCTTTAAATCAGCTTGTAATAATTTTCATGAAAGCCAGGTTTCAGCATTTTTGTTTCTCATTATAGAAACCTACCACACATGGCTAGCTGGTATTTCTTGATTATTATTTTATCATTCAAAGTCTTAACTAGACATTCAGAGATCTAACCAATGTTTTGTAATAGCTTATTTTGTTTCACACCAAATGTCACTGTCTAAAAGCTAACGCCCCTCGCTTAGCAAACAATAGTTTTATGACTTACGCTGGTTTAACTTTAGATCAAAAATCGTTCATTTTTATTTTCTTATTTTTATTAATTCCCAACATGTAACACGCATAGAGAGGCACCTTAGGCTCTCTAGCCCATCACCTCGGTAGCAAGCATTAATTTAGACTGCAATCCTCTATAACGTTGCAATATTGCCATAAGTATACTCATCTCCCCCCTTGCAAATGTAATGTTACTTATCATACCAGATGCTTAAACGTAACTGACGTCATCATATGAATCTTTAACTTAGCATGTATACTACACACTACTGATGCCTCATAACTTGTTCTTTTCATGTTAAACAAAAAAAAATGTGCTGTTTTAACTTGCCACACTTTGCAATGATATGAAAATGCTTGCAGCTGCTGTTGTGGCTCTGCACGCTTGTTGTTCCTTTACGCACAAATAAAATAAAGAATTTAAAAGAAAAAAAAAAAGTAGCTTTTGAGCTTTTTTCAGATACATTGTATGAATCTAGAACACAATATTCCGTATTAAAAAATAGAGGTGAAAAAACGTGTTTTCATTTCTTTGCAAGTACAACTAAAGAAAAATAACTCAAAAAAACAGATTGGATTATTAGTTCTGATTAGACATGTGAAATTTGTTTCAGTCCGAATGTGAATTCGGACAACTTTCGGGCAATTCGAACATTTGGATGCTTCCGAATGTCCGAAGTGCCGAATTTCCGAAGTGCCGAAAAGTGGCAAAACAAGAGAGGGAGGGAAAATTACGTGAATGATGACAGGGGTAGGGTAGGGTTAGGGTAGGGTTAGGGTAGGTTTGGGAGTAGGGTTATGGTCAGGGAAATGCTAAAGTCCCAAGTTGCCAAAGTCCCGAAGCGAACCGAAGTGCCGACCCGAACCAAATGTTTTGCCCATGCACCTCCCTAGGTCTGATTGATAATTCCAAATATGTCTAGGATGTTAATTAATATTTTAAGGTATACTGCAAGGAGTGAATTACAGTTTTAAACCTATCACCCCCAACTCTCCCCTTGATGATAGTCCAGTAACAGTTAATCTCGTCACACATTGCTGCAGCCAGGGATAATCGGTCACTAATGGTACAGCCAGTCAAGCAGTACTAAGGAGTCTCACTGACATATAAAGCTGTTACTGGAAGCCTCAATTATAAGGCTGCCAGGAACAGAATGGTACATGCCGCTATTATAGTTATATCTGGAGATGCCGACTATAGCTGCCCGTAAAAGTCATGCTATCGCAAAGGTTGGCTGTTCAGTATTCGCATGCCTGTGGGGACCTCCAGCCTGCTGTTGCTGCAATATATCCAGAAGAGAAATAGGGTGGACTTGTTGATTTCAGCAAAACCATCTTCTTTATAGAACTTTTTAGCGACAATGTGATGTAGGGTTATTTACTAAAGCAAGAATTCAAAGTGAATTCAAACAGAATTTCACATATAGAGGGTTAAAACTTTAGTATTTTTATAGCACCTGGAATCATTGCTGTTGAACAGTGGCCTGGTCGGGTGCCACAGCCTTTTAAGACCGCGGCTGGATCCTGTAGTGTCGGCAGGCTAGGAGGAAGTGACAGCTTGTCACTTCCTCCCATCTTCATGCAGGGAGACAGCGGGAGGGAGGGGAGGCAGCTACAGAGGCAGCATGAGGGGAGAGGAGCACAAAGACCCCTCAATCCCTTCAGCCAGCAGCAGGACCAGACTCCAATCAAGCCACCCAAGTTAAGCTAACAGGAGGGTGGCTGCAGATATAAAAAACATCACCTGCATTTGTTTATGTCAGATTGTGAGTGTGTGTGTGCATGTGTGTGTGTGTGTGTGTGTGTGTGTGTATATATGTCAGTTTGCTTCTGTGTATTATCTGTGTGAGCACACATATGTGTGTCAGGATGTGCATCTCTGTATGTGCATCTGTGTATTAGAGTGTGCATCAGTGTGTCAGGGTGTGTGGTTTTATGTAAGTGTGTGTATCTGTGTCATGGTGAGTGCATGTGTCAGTGTTTTTATGTCAGTGTGTGTATCTGTGTCATCATATGTGCATGTGTCAGTGTTTGTGTGTGTCAGGGTGCATGTATCTGTGTGTCTGGGTATGCATTTCTGTGTGTATATGTCGATGTATGTGTGTGTTAAGGTGTGTGTGTATGTGCCAGTTGGTGTGTGTATTTATGTGTGTGTGTATGTGTCCCTGTCTATATGAATTTGTGGGTATGTGTTGGTGTATATATATGTATCTGTGTGTTAATGTGCATGTATATCTGTGTAAGTATGTATGTATGTGGTAGTGTATGTGCATACATCCAAGCAGTCAAACACCAGAACAACATACAAACACACTCCTGCAATCTAACACAAATTACATGCAAACCCACCCATGCATTCAAACTCCAAAATGATATACAAGCACACCCTTGCACTCAAATACAAATACTTCACACAAATGCACATCCACATTTAAAAGTGAACATTACACTTAAACACACCTCTGCAATCAAACGCAAACATTACAAACATTACATATTAAAACACTAAAACTGTATAAAAGCACCCCTTCAAACACCATACATTATAGCACCAGCATATGCCGCAGCGCTGTACAGATATACGACCTAGAAATTTTGACTTGGGGTGCCTTGGAAAAATAATGAAATATTAAGGGCACCTTGAACCTAAAAAGTTGGCTATCTTTACTGAGGATCCAGTGGTCTTGCAGGATCCTCTAGTGATGTACTCAAAGCACAGGAGGATGCGACAGATCAAGATGGTGGCCCTCACGTAGGAAAGGTTTAGGGAAGTAAATCTCGCCTTCCACTGTCCCATCCCGCTCCTCCCCAGGAGTAAAATCACCATCGGGGGCTTTGCAAATGGGAAACGGGAGACCTGTATAAAATTAGGGAGAGGGGTACTATACGCTATAGTGTTCCTTTAATACACAGCTCCCTCTGATACTGTTAATTTTAATTTTACTAGATTTACTTTTCAGCATATTTCTCTATGCTGTAAAGCCAGTTGCTTTTACATTTTACATTCACGAGATCTGTAAACACATTGCTAAGATGTAGGCTGTTTCAAGAGCCATGTTATATCACCCATGAAACAAAATGTTAGAATTGCTCAATTTGATTTCACACATATTTTGTTAGTGCAACATTTCAACACTTTAATGCTGTCTGATGTGTTTGTTTTCGTTTACAAATCTTATTAGCATAGCAGTTATCACCCAACCTGTTGTTGTAGCATGCAGCTTAAAACAAACTACCGGTACACTATATAGAGCACATGTTTTACAACTTAAAAAATTCTTGTGTCTAGAAAATCTTTTATGTTTTCATGAAAAATGGTCATTAGAAATTTGTATATCGTCTTACTGTTTTTTAACTAACTAAGATTTTTTTTAACACCACAGCTGCTTTGCACTTGACAATTAACATAGCAAAGGAAAGAACTTCTATAGCAAATACATGCTGCTAAAATAGGTTCTAAATGAACACTTTTTTTTAGGAAGTGTATATGGAGGCTGTGTGAGTCAAAGCCAGGGGAGGTGTGCCTAGGGCTGCAGAAATAAAGTGATTTATCCCTAAATAGCAAATAATTGAGCAATGAATGATCTATGCACACAAAAAAACAAAAACACAATTAAGCTAAAGTGGTTTTGATGGTTAGAAGTTATATGACATAAAACCAGACTGTAAGCTCTTGTGAACAGGGTCCTAATCAACATACTACCTATTGTTCCTGTAACATTTTGTAATTGTCTCATTTATTGTTAGATTTCTTATTTATAATATTGTAAAGCACTATGGCATAAGTTGGTAGTATATCAATGCCAATAATAATAATAGAAACCACATTAGTAACACACAAGATGTTTGTTACACCCGAAAGGATGAAATACATAAGTTTAGTATAGTATTTGTTCCACGCTATCCAGTGATAGGGTCCTTATTTTAATGGGGGGCACTGAGCTGCAGCATACAAATAAATTGTATTTATGTTTCCAGATATAAAGGAAATAAATGAAGCACATTACTACAAAGCAAGAGTATTATACCTCGGAGCATCAGAGGCACAGATCATGCTTTCTATTCCAGGATAGGAAATCCAAAGAAAAAGAGATAGCACCGGCCCCGTAATAGGAAGGCACAGGGTTTAATATAAGCAGAGTCTGGAAATGGACAGGGGAATAAGAAACCTGGAGTGAGGCTAAACACATACTCACATTCTGTCCCCTTTCAAGTCAGAAGTTCGGTGTAGGTCAAATCTACACATTGACATACTTGCTAATAACACCATGTGTGCATACCATACAGCATCCATATACTCTCAGCTAGTAGTGGTACCTTTCTGTTACTTAACTACAATACCCGTAATCCCCAGCTAACATGTGCACAGCCAAACGGTAGCTGAAGATCATGTAAGTCAGCAACAACTGGACAGATACATATTGGTTATCGCTGGGCTAATTAGAAAGGGATATGCTAAGTAAGTAATTGATCTGCCCATTTACTGACAAGTTAAGGCTTGATTGTATATGATAAAAACGTAATAACAATAAATATGTTTGCATAAAAAGTATTACAGAGTTATTACCAATATATAACAAAAACAATGCAAAATTCACTTACCTGTATTACATAGAATACAATGCTAACAACCCACTTGATTTTTGCTAGCTGTGCACTTCTGGCTTTTACTGTTAAGAAAAACATACAAAGTATATATCAGTAAATGAAACTATAAATTGAGCAATAACACATCCATTGCAAATAACCAAACTAACTACCGTATATACTCGAGTATAAGCCGACCCGAATATAAGCCGAGGCCCCTAATTTTACCCCAAAAAACTGGGAAAACTTATTGACTCGAGTATAAGACTAGGGTGGAAAATGCAGCAGCTACTGGTAAATTTCTAAATAAAATTAGATCCTAAAAAAATTATATTAATTTAATATTTATTTACAGTGTGTGTATATAATGAATGCAGTGTGTGTGTGTGTATGAATGCAGTGTGTATATGAATGCTGTGTGTGTATGCAGTGTGTATATAATGAATGGAGTGCAGTGTGTGTATGAGTGCAGTGTGTGTATAATGAATGCAGTGCAGTGTGTGTGTAGTGTGTATATAATGAATGCAGTGCAGTGTGTGTATATGAGTGCAGTGTGTGTATATGAGTGCAGTGTGTGAGTGCAGTGTGTATATAATGAATGCAGTGTGTATGTATGAGTGCAGTGTGTGTATGAATGCAGTGTGTATATAATGAATGGAGTGTCGTGTGTGTATATGAGTGCAGTGTGTGTGTATCAGTGCAGTGTGTATGCAGTGTGTATATAATGAATGCAGTGCAGTGTGTGTATATGAGTGCAGTGTGTATATAATGAATGCAGTGCGTGTATGAGTGCAGTGTGAATGCAGTGTGTATGCAGTGTGTGTATATAATGAATGCAGTGCAGTGTGTGTGTATGTATGAGTGCAGTGTGAATGCAGTGTGTGTATGTGTGTATGTATGAATGCAGTGTGTATGCAGTGTGTGTATATAATGAATGCAGTGCAGTGTGTGTATGAGTGTGTGTATGAATGCAGTGTGTGTATATAATGAATGCAGTGCAGTGTGTGTATGAGTGTGTGTGAGTGCAGTGTGTGTGTGTGTGTGTGTGTGAGTGCAGAGCATTGGTGGGGGGTGGGCATTTTATTAATTATTATTATTTTATTATTATTGTGATATATTTTTTTTTTAATGTTATTATTTTTTGTATTATTATTATTATTTTTTTATTATTATTTTTTTTTATTATTATTTTTTTTATTTGTTTTTTCGTCCCCCCTCCCTGCTTGTTAGCTGGCCAGGGAGGGGGGCTCTCACTCCCTGGTGGTCCAGTGGATGGGCTGTAGGAGGGGGGCTGTCAGGAAGCTGTAACTTACCTTCACCGCAGCTCCTGTCAGCTCCCTTCTCTCTCCTCCGTCCGTGCAGCTCATAACAGCAAAAGGGTGCTCTACTAAGTACTAAAGATGCTTGCCATGAAGGAGTTGAATATTGTTGAGACTGGAGAAGTCATTATTAGTTGCATTTTCAGTTGAATTTGATTAAACCACTTGAAGCATTTGTTGTGTTGAGCTATTTCAATTGCTTTTGTTTGATTTGTTCATTGCAAACAGCTGAAAGTCTGTACATTTTTACAACAAATCTGATTTTCCATGGGGTTTAACAAGTTTGATTACAACTGTACACAACCCAGGGTATTAAAAGTGCACCTTTTCCCTGGTTCTAGGGTTAATACTTACTTGTAGCAGTTTCAGCTGCTATTTGAAGGGACACACTCATTGAAATGGTCTGGGTGCACTGTTCCTGTCCCCCTTAGTCCTGCTATGTCAAACATTGCAGTTTTTGAGAAACTGCAATGTTTACATTACAGAACTAAGTCTGCCTCTAGTGACTTTCTTCCAGTCAGCCACTAGAGGTGCCTCCGGGTGTTTACCAGGATCTGTGTCACCCAAACAACGCTGGACGTCCTCACGCTCTGCATGAGGACATCCAGTGTCAGTGAAATCCCAATAGGAAAGCATTAAAGTAATGCTTTTCAATAGGGTGTATCGGTACTTACCCTCTGCAGGAGCCAGGCGAGGTCCTCCTTCTCCGCCGCCCGCCGCCCTGCATCTGAAGGGGAGGCGTGCACGGACCGCGAGAAGCGGCCACGTGACGTGCCTGGTACTGGGAACGCGCCACGCATAGCGGGCGCGCATTTAAAGGGACAGTGGGAGCTAAAAATAAAAAAGGTCTCCCATTGGCCCATGTCATTGCACATTCCCAATACTCTCACGTATTGGGGGCATGGATATGACACTCACCTTTCCCTTAGCTCCCTGCCCTATCGTGGTTTCTGGTTCAGTTCCCTTTAGTGCTTGTATCGTTCAGTTGTGGTTTTTGGTGCTTGACCTTGGCTTTGTTCCTGACTCCGTTTTCTCTTTATCCCTGCTTTGACTTGTTTGCCGGTTTTCTCTCCTGTGTACCAGTCCTTGGCTTGTTCTAGTTTACGCTGTCTCTCTGTCCCCTTGACCTCGGCTCATTCTGGACTCTGTCTTTTCCTGTCCTCGTCAAGTCCAGCCATTCTAAGGCCCGGTAAGAAATATCTTGCTTTCTTGCCTCTAGACTATCTGGACTATTCTTGCGTGTTGGGGTATTATTACCGTGACATAGGGACAGTCTAATGCGCTTGGATGACTTTGTAGGAGGCGGAGCACCGAGGGACATCAGCGGTGGAATCAGGTAAATGAAAAAAGGGTTTTTAACCCTTTATTGGCCAGGGGCTGTGAGTGATGGGTGAGGCAGAGAGCACCATAGTGTTAGGAATACAGATTTGTATTCCTAACAATATAGTATCACTTTAAAGGACCACTATAGGCACCCAGACCACTTCAGCTCAATGAAGTGGTCTGGGTGCCAGGTCCCCCAGGTTTCTCACTGACAGCCGCTAGAGGCGCTTCCGCGCTTCTCACTGTGAAAATCACAGTGAGAAGACACTGGACGTCCATAGGAAAGCATTGAGAAATGCTTTCCTATAGACTGTCTGAATGCGCACGCAGCTCTTGCTGCGCATGCGCATTGAGCACTGACGTCGGGAGGAGGATGAGAGTTCCCCAGAGCCAAGGGAGCCCGGTGCTGGAGTAAGGTAAGTGTTTATCCCCTTCAGCCCCCTTGAGCCTAGCGAGAGTGGGACCCTGAGGGTGGGAGGGAACCTAAAGACCCTATAGTGCCAGGAAAATGAGTTTGTTTTCCTGGCACTATAGTGGTCCTTTAATTAACACAGCCCAGTCCAATTTAGCCTGCTGAGATTTTCTCACTAGACTGCTGATCACAGACATAGAGTGTTAAAGCCTTAGTGGTAAGAAAAACGTCATGCTGTTCAATCATTGTTTTGTGACTGGTAACCAGCTTAGTTGGCCAGTACAGTTAGAAATGAAATACCTCTGTTTAGTAAGTCTCCTAAAAGGAGTAGGTTTCTGTTAGCTTTTTGATTTATGCCTTAAGGGGAAAAAGGACCCTGGATGATAAAAACGGTTGGTTTGACTGTTATCACAGTATTTTGGGCCCTAACAATCATTTCTGAATATATGCAATTTTTCTAGCAGTGGCAACCGATTTATCAATCTTTCCGCCATTTTTTCTGACAGAAACGTGTTCTGCTTCATTGCTCTATTTTCTGCCACGCTACATTTTGGCTTTCTGAACTGGTGATCTCTTGGAATACAAGCGAAATGTACTATGAAGAATATGTTATTGAAAAAAATTAAAATAAAAATAATGACAGAATTTAATAGTCACTTGTCAGAACACTGTAGGGCTGTAAGAGATGGAATACAAGTCCTTACAATTAGTTTGTTTTTCTTTTGTTGTTTTTTTTTCTTTCTTCAATAATTGGCAGCATTAAAATTGGGATTCCCATCAGGTAATTAAAATTAATAAGTCAGTTTTCGATGCATATCTGAAGTAAGGCTTCAAGAAAATGTTGCATTCATTAGCTGCTGATAAATGTAAAAAGAAAAAAAAAATAGAGGAGGTTTGCCATGAAAACGGTTGTCTTGTCAAAATGTGCCGTGGTCAAAATGTTTTAGTAACTACTGATGTACTGGACCCAAGCATGTGCCTGCATTCTATTGTGTCTTCTCGTTGTGTGAAGGCCATTTCTACATGGAGGCAATGTTATTTAGTTGTGCACAACACAAACAAGACCGCGCTACTTGCAACATGACAATTCGTGGCAGTATTTGTTGGCAACCACACAAGGCCATTGTCCTCAGACTTACCTTTTAAATTCCACGATGACAACACTGACTCTCTATGGAAGCCGTCTTGCGTAATTTTTGGATCCAATGTAGTTAGGGCCCTTATGAAGGCTTGACAACAATTTCCAAGATCAATTTAACAAACTTCCTTCAAACCCAGACATGCTCCCAAACATTCCTTGAGTGTTCAGGAATTAAACCGGCAACTTAGCATACTTGCTAGACAAGTCTGCATTGCACCCCTACATCTTGTACAGGGCTACCCTTAGTGCTTTTTTTTTCTCCCCATCTGGGTAGGGAAAACCCCTAATCCTTGTAAGTCTATCACAAATGGTGTTTCTCTCTTTGTTGAGTTACATCCTTTTATTTTACTGTATTTTGTCCAGTGTCATCTCCCCTTTATCTCCACCTTTCCTCTCTCTCTTCTCCTTCCTCTACTTTTTCCCACTGCTTAAATTGACCTTTATTGAAATACTGTGTCCTACAATCCCCATACAACTCTTTGATTATGGCAGTAGTTGACTTGATACATTTGTACTATTTTCCTCCAGGCAAAACCTTTATAAGGAATGTTTAAAACATGCTGCTTGCACTGTTCATTCATAGCTTATGACCAACATAAGCTGACATTTATTATAAGATTCTTTATGTAGAGTACTACTCGAAACTGTAAATTGGTCTTGGATTTTCAAATATTTAACGTTTATAATATGCACATTTTTAATATTTCTAAATCTATAGGCATATCCTTTAACTACCCAACAAAAAAAAAATATATAAAAAGTAAAGACAAACCTCATTGAACATAAAGTAGAAAAATGATAGCTAATGCTAATATAAGTTCTTGGGAACCCTTAATTTATTCTTCTACAATAAGTTAATATAGTAAAGTTTGAACTCAAGTCAATCAAATTCACACGTTGCAGTATTTTTAGAAGAGTTGTTTGAAATGATCAGCTACATTTTAAGGGTACCTCGGGTATGCCTAGAGTGACTAAATAGTTACCGTGACCTATTCATAATGATATATATACTACATACAACTCACATAAAAAAAAATTTAATCACTGATCACTTGCTTTCCAGAGCTGTCTCAAGTTGTGTCCACAACCCTTCAATGGAATTTCAGCCTGAAAAAGGCTATAGGTACGGGTCTAGCATAAGTAGGTTTGTGAGTCTATGTGCCAAAATCTGTTTGCCTCTCATAATATAGAAATAAAACTAAATACACAGACCCAGTTTCGCAACAGAGACTATAAAGTCTGTATTAGCAGCCCATAGAGTGGCTGGGTTTAAAGTCACCAGAATAACTACAGCTTATTGCAGAAAATGCAGTGTTTACATTACAGCCTAGGGATACCTCCACTGGCACCTCCTCAGATTGCTGCTAGAGGTGCTTCCTGGGGCAGTGCTGCACAGTGGGCTGCACAGCCATTTAGAATCTACACCCTCTGCATGGAGACACTGAACTTTCCTCATAGCGATACATTGAATTAATGCATCTCTATAAGGAGATGCTGATTGGCCAGGGCTGTGTTTGACTTGGGCTGGCTCTGCCCCTGATCTGCCTCCTAGAAGACAGATGAGGGGCAGAAGCAGCAGCTTGAATAAAAGTAAGATTTTACTATATTTAGGGAGGCAATGGGAGGGGTAGATGCTGGTTTTAACACTATATGGTCAGGAATACATGTTTGTGTTCCTGACCCTATAGTGTTCCTTTAATGTAACTATAGGACATAAGATATTGTAAATGGTAGACAAGCCAAATATCTGGAGTATAGAGAAGAGAATATTTGAGTAACAAGCCAATGTCAATGCAAGGAAATCAGCAATATCATAAACACACTATTGGGCTATACAAGAAGCAGAGAAAGGGTGATCAGGCAAAACCGGAGTTTAAATAATGGGTGCATCAATACTATTGAGCCACATCATCAAAGAGCACCAAAAGACACAAGAACGGAGCAATGCCGAATTCGGGGCATGTATGATGTCATCAGTGCTTACCCAATGGGTAAACAGACATGAGTCATTCGAATGTGAGTGTGATCAAGTATAAATAGACATGCACTGGCCTGACCACACTGGAGCAATGTGGAAGAGCCCTAGAATCGGTTTGCGTGACTGTGTCTAAGATACATACACTGAAAAGTAAACCTGTTAAACTGACCAATGACAACAGCCCAATGGTAATACAGCTGTAAAATTTATTTTGCTGTTGATAATAGAACAGTGACAATTAAATAGTTGTAAGTGTGTAGGATGCACTAGCTTAACAAAAGCTCTCTCTCAATTGGCTTATTGTGAACCACTGACATAAAAGTAAGCCTTCCCACAGCTTTTAAATGCAATTGAGATTCTGGAAAACAAGGTGGTCTATCTGAAAACCACCTCAATAGGAACAAGAATTGGAGTCTCTGAAGCTTTCCTTAGACATTCAATTCTATTAGAAAACGCCCATCCCTGTTTTAATAAGCTCCATGGAATAACAAAAGACTTGTAGGGATACACGGATTAAACAATCACAAATGTAATTTTAGCAGTTAATCAAGCTTTTAATTGGGGAAAGTAGTAAGGCATTCCCAATCCAAAATCGTGGACTTCATGCACAGTGATGAACTGTTGCAGACAAAATTGGTGTTTTGCTAGACATTTGTAGTCTAGGCCAGTGGTTCCCAGACAGGTTCACAAAGACCTCCAACAGTCCAACTTTTATTGGAATCTCAATTGGAAAAAAACTGGGGAACATACATCCTAAATCCTAGGTCACTAGAGGAGTTTTGGAAAAGGTTTGACAATAACCAGAGTTTGTGTACCCATAACCTAACAGTACCTATTGCAACTACAACAAACTGTACTGACTATTGTGATTAGATATTCCCTTTAATAAATAGATTTATGGACTGCAGATAAAATGTATATTTTGAATACATAAAGCATCCAAATTAGAATGGTAATGAGGTGTGTTCACAGTGTATTAAAGGTGTATAAAAAACAAATATAATAAAACAAATATACCCAAAAAGTGAGCACACAATAAGTAATACTTGTATATACATATATATATATATATATATATATATATATATATATATATATATATATATTTGTTAGTAGAGTAAATATTGTCTGCAGAGCACTTAAAGAATTAAAAACAAACATACACAGTGCACTCTGTATGAAACTTATGAAAAATTTAATAAAAAACAAAAACAAATCTCTATGGAGTGAAAAGCAAGCATCTGGCAAGCATCCAAAAACACTGCTTAGGTTCAGTACTTCAAACACTAGCAGACATGTTTCGACTATGTCCTTTAGTGTTCTTCTTCAGTGCTGATAAATCCCTGGGTGATTCCCCTTTAAATATCCCGCCAAATGTGCTGATCTGGCACATGTGTCTTGATTCTTTTACATCATATCTGGGTTATTTGCAGTACAGGACTTAAGCAGTGTTTTTGTACGCTTGCTTTTTACGGCATCGTATTTATTGTAGTCCGTGTTTATTTAGTGTTATTTATTTTTACTATTCAATAAATGTGTTTTTCATCCTGGCAATTCCTGCATCCCTGGTGTTTCTGGATATCCAAGCCTGAATAGGCAACTTGGGACACATTCTATAGAGCCTGATCCGGCTCTACACTTGTGAGTTTTATTCCTTTTATTCAATTTTTCATAAGTTCCATACAGAGTGCACTAGGTCTGTCTGTTTTTAATCCATTTTAGATCATGTCTACTCTACCATATGTGCGTATACATATATTTTACTTATTTTGTGCTCACATTTTAAATAAGAAATAAGAATGATGAATTTTAACGAAGGTGTTAAACTAAACAAGGTCCTGGCTCCGAATTGCTGGTGCCGAGATAATCAGTAGGATTTAACTGATTATCAACTCTATTATTGTGCTAATATATCCCTTGGCCTCTTTGTTTGCCCTTTTGTCTCTTTAAAATCTGGGAGGAACCAAGTGTACTTGGCTTTTAAGGAGAATTCTGGCACTAAATTTGAAAGCAGGCATAATGTTGGAAGATGTGGAATAAGCATAAATTGTTTTCCATGCTAGAAAAGCATATATTTTTTTCCAATATTTTTACTACTTCCCAAGCCTACTATAACTTTTGCTTTGTTCAGTTTCTTACATTACTAACTCGGCACGTGTAATATTGCATTGTCTTCATATTTAGGCATTTTAGGAAGCCCATACAACAAAGAACCAATAATGGGGTGCTGGAATACCAAAATGAAAGGAACACCCCAGACCCCTAAAGCACTTAAGCTCTATTAAGTCTTTTTTTGTGTTCAAAGTGTGTCCTCTTTTTTCATTTTATAAAGAGTGCAGATTTTATAAACTAACCTTTACACCCCCGTGACTGTCAATCATACAACCTGTCATATTACTTCCTTGTTTGGTCAGCTCACTGGAGCTTAACTCAAGAGGAAGCAGTGCCTAGAGCAGTGTTTCCCAACCCAGTCCTCAAGGCACACCTACCAGTCCAGGATTTAAGGATTACCCAGTTTTGTCTAAGGTGTTTTTAGAAAAAAAAGAAAAAACACCTTAGACAAAACTGGGTAATCCTTAAATCCTGGACTGGTAGGTGTGCCTTGAGGACTGGGTTGGGAAACACTGGCCTAGAGCACCTGCCTAGTAAAGACTACTCATTGAGTTGCATTGGGAGGTCTGTAATTGGACAGCCACAGATATTCTGGGCCGTGTTAGAAGGGGAGGGCTTGCAAAGGCTGCAGACAAGAAATCTGCCCTTTATCAAGATTTGTCAAGGTGGGATTTTACCTTAAGACAAAGAATTCAACTTCTTTGTCTTATGCTTTATTTTAACTGTGTTGGAATAAAAATTTTGACCGTAATGGGATAATCTAAGCACCACACCTATAACAGTTTATCATTTTTGTGATGACGGAGTGTTGGGTGGCATCCCCCCAAGTTCTGTCAAATTTGTTTCAAGCACAAGAATTGGGATTCTTTCAGCGCCAGAGTTATTCCCTATTGCAGTGGATAAAAATCTGTTTTTTAAATTATTTATTTAAAAAATGTTTTATTTAAATTGGATTTTTTATAAAATGCTTTTGGAGGAAAAATCTACCTAAATATATTTAATATACATTATAGACCAAAAGCATTCAGCATGAAATGGTGAAATGGTGATTAGTTATGTAGCATGATGCTGTATGTTTATGCTAACTTTTTGGTAAATTAATTCCATTAATCCAAGTTAATTGAACTTGTGCCTGCAGAGATATCATGCACTTTTTTACAGCACAATAATGGTGTAAAATAAACAAAGTTCAGAAAAAGACCTTAATTCCATTGTTTGCCCTGCAAATCTATGTACACACCATGAACACCTTTAATTTAAGTTGTTCTCCAAACTTGATTGATTAACCTGTTAAACTGGATATAGTTTACTCAGCAATGGTTTTATCATTATCTATATATTTCTAATGGTAGATAACAAAATCAGTTCCAATATACCGGTAACTGTCAAACTAATCTAAAAAAAAATATTATTCTAATCATAAGATCTTCTAATAGTTGCAAATAGTAACAAATAAAACAACCAGCAAGAATAAGTCTTTATGTTTAAAAATCATGATTTAAATTAAGTCTTATGAACTAGTGATTTAAATAAAATCCACTCTGCGGGACAATAATTTTTTTCCCCTTAAACAGCTCACAAATAGTTTGACAGAAAACAATTTACACCATAACCACTACAATGGCATGGTGCCTGGTGGTCCCCTTTAAAGAGACACTCATCTTTTGTTTTATTAGTTTGCTTACGTGATGGAGGTAAAAATTAGGAGATTATTCGTAAAACTTGGATTGTAGTGAATTGAAAATTGAATTTCAAAAAATTTGGCAAAAAATGACAATCTGGTAAAATTCTACAACTGAAGTTTACTCACAGCTAGGCTATTTGAGTCTTATTATTTTGCAATTAGGTTTTCAATTTGGTACAATTCCTGGTTTAGAAAATAAATGTGTTTAAATAAAAAATGCCGGGGGGCGGAGCTGGGCTTACAAGCGGAGCAGACGTGCCAAGCCTGAGCTCCACAGAGTTTATCTGTTTTAGGGGTGATATCTCCCCATAAACAACAAGCGACTTACATGAAAAGGCATTCTCTGAGCTGGGGGACAAATACTGACCACGCCGACCTTCAAATCAAGTTCATACCCCACCGGAGACCGGGGCTCTCAGTTGCGGCCTACTAGGCAGGGGAAACGCGGCCGATCTCCTCGCTCCTTAGACACCGGAGCAGCTCTGCGGCACTCGCACTCCTACCCCCCCCCCCCTGACCAGCGGGGGATATCCTGGTCACCTCTAGACGTCCAGGTACTGACTACCGTACAGGCAGAGGGCCCCACACGGCAAACGGCCAAAGCACGGTCCACACCACACACCCAAGATGGCGTCTGCTCCACCATCAGACAAGCACAACCAACATGCGCCCCAGAGGCCATGCAGCATCGGCACAGAACTCACCCTAAGGCGCCTGGATGCAATCTTCCAAAACTTCTGGCGGAGGCTCAGGGAACGCACCCAAGCTACTGTGGCAGAGCAGCAGAGGGTTGCAGACAGCGGCAAACCGCCAAAAAAGAATGCACCTCCTCCGGGCGATACCGCTACACAAGCTCCAAACCCTAGAGGCTCCTACACCAAGCGCCCATCGTTGCCGCGACTGACCACTCACCGACGACGGCGAAGCACAGCCAGACGCATTGCTAACCCCACAGGCAGGGCAGTCCGGATCCCGAAGCAGGCCCTGATCCCAGCACAAGGGGCACCAGCGATCGCACGGACCGGGGAAGATAAGCACAGCCTGACTCGCAGCACTAAGGCTCACTGGGACTCCCCAGAGGTCGCCCTGCTCCTACAGACACCCCTTCCAGCTATCACACCTCTGCCCAAGCGGGGTACCGGCTGACACGGCTACACCATCAACGCACCAGCCCTCCTCCACGAGATGCAGGCAGGTCGGACGACTGGCGCACAAGCCCTACATACTCACACTACGGGACTCTCTCCGGCAGAAAACATCGATCTGACTTTACCTAGTACGCACCCCTAAAATGTATTTGTGCAGCATTTTATTATGTGTAAATTGTTTAGCACTCACAATATTCTTCCCACACTCGCACTATGCATTGCAGTACGCATAGGCCATGATCCTAATTAGCCTGCTGCCTGCCTGGCAACTTACATGTTCAACTCTTACGTCTGTTCCTTCCTCTTCTTGCTTTATGTGCATAATCTGTGATGCCCAGACTAGTTTAAACACTGTTAAATTAATTAACGTGCAACACAACTCTCACAACTTGAAAGTTTAAGCTACCAATATTTGCCTTGTAAAGTTACAGAATGTTCTACCTAGCTTGACTCCTCTTGTTTTAAAAAAAAACACAAATGTGCTGATAATGATTGCCATGATTATTGATAACCTTGTTTTATTCCTTCAGCCTGTATTTGCTGTTGTGGCAATATAAGCTTGTTTTGTTATTCTAAGCACAATAAAAATAAAGAATTAAAAAAAAAAAAAAAAAAATGCCACCTAATTAGTGCACAAATGGTACATATCTTTAAAGGACAAATGTAATCACGCACATCACTTCATCTCTGGGTGCAGTGGCCCTGCCGTTTTTTTTCCAACAAATTGGAAACATTGCTGTTTTAAAGATATGGCAATGTTTATATTGTGGGATTAAACACACGTCTAGTGGCTTCCAGATAAACAACAGAGTGAGACTCGGTTCTGTGACGTTTGATGTCCTCTAGCATTGCATGAGGACATCAAAAGTCCTCTAATGCCCTTAATGGAGAAGTAGTGGATTCAATGCTTTACTGTGAGAAGTATTTAATTGGAGCGTCATGTGCCCTTTGTCCGCAATACTTCACTATGAGAAGCCAAGGATTGGAGGAAATGACCGGTGACATCAGGGAGATAGACTGGGCTGCTCAGAAGGGTCTGTCTCTGGCTGGTTTGCAGGTGAGTAAAGCGTTGTATTAATTGTTTTGGTTTTTAAAATAAAAATGGGGGGCCCTTGAATCTAAGTCACCATACCCTGCTATTTGAGTTACAATGAACCTTTTAAGTTAAGGGACTGTTGTAATCCTTTAAAGATACACATTGGTTAACAGTGTCCAGCACAGCTGGGGCAAGGCAGGTGTGGCGCAATGGTGTTCTTTAGATTAAATCTGGGAACAGATCATCTATTGATTAATTGTGAAAAATATGTATCTCACTGCAGGAGGCAGTGAGTATCCATACATGTATTGGGATATCATTGTATTAGAGGCCATACAAGAAAAGAGGCTACCTAGGAGGAGATAATCAGAATACAATTTAAAGAGTGTGTGTTTTCTCATAATAAGAGCATTTTTATTGCATGCATGCCAAGTGTGCAGTGCGTCAAAAAACATAATTCCATAATTATTAGACATAATTTGCACAGATTTTTCATAAAAAAGTACATAATACCTCCCTCAGTGCACACCCTGATGAAACGCACTCTGAGTCTATGTTAACTACAGAAATCTGCAATTTTTCTCCAGTTCTTTCTCACAGTCTATTGATAAAACCGCATAACGAGCGTGGATTTACATTAGATGTCCTGGTGTGTTGCCCATCCCTATTGATAGTCTTTTACCATACCTTCCCAAATGTCCATTTACATGATCAATGAGAGAATAGAGTGCAGCCGAGTAGATTCATATGGGTAAATTAGTGTGGTCCTCTTCATGCAAACACATTCAAAATAAATCCTTTGTGTTTCTTACTTAACAAATCAAGATTTCAATAACCCAACTGTATTTCCTGCCAAGCAACATCTTGTAAGAGGACCATAGAACATCTATGTTAAACTCATTAACAGCTACTAAATAGCCTAGAGGTAGCTTCACACTGTGCGAACAAAAGAGAGGCTCCTCAGCCCACCCTACAGGGATACATGTATTAATGCACAAACCTTTATAAAGTTTACCCTATTCCATTAAAATAACTTTTAAACTGGAAAACCCTAAGCTATTTTATAATGCTGTCCTAGATCCTTGCAGGAATATTTATTGATTGCACAGTGAAGAAGTGTTTAGTTTAAATAACCCAGATAATGCATAGTACAGCCAGATGTAATCTCATCAGACCAGAGGCCTTTGCAATCGCTTGTATCTGTCAATATTGTTTTGTTTGTTCTGTTATCCAAATATTCCAAATAATGTATTTTATAGGCCCTTAGAGTTTTAAGCAGACCCCAAGAAACACTCACAGAGAAAGGATGAAAGCTTAATTAGCCTGTACTACAGTTGGTTACCACCAATGATCGCATACAGATGTTGGCTCATTTTTTGACACAAAGCTGGCCCTCTGCAAATGGATGTCTCTCCTGCCCAAGAAATAATGCAAACCCAGATGGTCATTTGTGCATCTCGTAGATCTTGGCATAGAGGTATTGCTGGTAACATTGTGGAAAAGTTAATAAGAGGTCCATGTTTAGAATACTAAGAACTCAGAGATACCAGTTTCCAACTGAGATAAGCTAAAAACTTAAAATTCCACTGAAAACAGAACTAACTCCCCACGGTGTCAGTGATTTTGACGGAGCAGCTAAAATTCAGGACTTAACGGACAGAAACCACAGCACAGGATCCATCACAAAGGACACAATCAAAGTAGCCACTCCTACAGTTGTTTTGGGTGCCAGACCATTTTCAAGGTCTGGTCCTTTCTACTGTTTTTTTAAGAGAAAACAAGCTGCTGAGAACATTGTAGTGGTGTGATTCTGGGGCTAATGACGCAGAGGGGGCAAATATGAACTCATAAATGAGCCAAAGGAGTGTACTCATTGAAGAGACTGAGAAGGGATAGTTAGCGGAAACCAAGGAAAAAAAATTAGAGAGTACCATGGAGGGAGTGTACTGA
This sequence comes from Pelobates fuscus, assembly GCF_036172605.1. Lineage (NCBI taxonomy): Eukaryota > Metazoa > Chordata > Amphibia > Anura > Pelobatidae > Pelobates > Pelobates fuscus. The sequence goes on from NC_086317.1 coordinate 30,175,401, forward strand.
TAGAATAAACAGAGGAGAGGACTCGTAGTGGATTAGGAAGCATACACATAGAAGACACTGGTTAGTGGACTGAAAGAGTTAGATGAAGAGAACACTAATTAAGTGGACTGCCTGACTCCAGATGCCAGCACACCTCCTAAGATCTACCCTGATCAAAGGACATAGCAACCGCCTAACCCCCCCACCCCCCCACCCCGAATGCTCAAGGGTTATTAAGTGTAATTTAACAGTTAACACCCCCGACTGACCCCATTACTGTTTTTTCTCCACAACACAATTACTGCTTCTTTATTTAAGACCCATAGGGCTGGGTCCCCCTCCTAGTTTCGTGGGCTCAGCAAAAATATCAAGCCCTACATATCTATCATATGTAGATATATCAAGCATGTCATTTAAATTTTATTTGTGTGTCTTGCTACCCTGCCAGTACACCTCAGCCTGATGCGTCTAACATGTGTATTCCCTTGTTTACTGGCGGAACGTTCAATGTCTTATAACTTAAAAATGTGCACTACTAATCTATGTTTGGAAGTTAGGCACACGTGAGCTGTTGTGGCTTTGTGTGCAAGATTGTCAAGAAAAATAAAGAATAAAAAAAAAAAAAAGTGGACTGTGTTGGGAATTTTGGAAATGAGACTGATATATGGAAGTGGGAGTACCATCATTGGGACAGTTAGCAGTGACGTTGCAGAAGACTCAGAAAGATACTAACAAAGCACAAAGTGGACTCTAAATACACAGAGATCTTGAGACACTTTATTGAGGCTTTGAATGCTGTGTAATGATGCCTGGTGCAAACTTGATGTCACTTCATCATTAACAGGGTGTACATGACTTCAAAATTTAAGCATGTAAAAAGTCACAGAATCATGCTGTGCAAAACAGCTGCTGCCTCAACTCAATTACAGGACTTCCCGAGGTAAAAGGGTGCATTGACACCTAAAATGATGAGGACAATGAAACACTAAATGTGTTTCATTGTCCTTGTACATTGCACAGTGATAATAAAGTTGAATCAGAGATTGTTCAATCTTTTATCAGCCCATGCCTGGACCTAAAAGGCTGCCTTACTTCATCCCCTAGGCCAGGGATAGGCAACCTTCGGCACTCCTAATGTTGTGGACTACATAACCCCATAATGCTCTAACACCCATAATGTTGGCAAAGCATCATGGGAGGTGTAGTCCAAAACATCTGGAGTGCCGAAGGTTGCCTATGCCTGCACTAGGCCCTAGCAGGTGCTTAGTTTCTCTTGTGGATATTCTGGGACTGATGGCCTGGTGTCTGTCAGCTGCTAACAAAATAATAAAGTTGCAAGTCATGTCACTGTGTCCAAACACACACTTGCTTATACAAAATAAAAAGAAAACAAGGGGCTCTGTACAACAAAGAAAGTTGTGAGGGACAGCAGTAAATCTCACAAGGGATCTCAACACCTTGAGACTTACACACAAAATGCAGTATAAATGATGTATTTTGGTATCTGTCACAACCCAAATAAAGAATAAAAAAAAAAAAAAAAAATAATGCAATGGATGCTTCACGTTACTTGGCTGAGAGCTTCAGTTGACCGCTCTCAACCAATAATAGCAGTTTCCCCCCCTCTCATAATATTGTAAAGCGGTAGGAAATCTGTTGGCGCTATATAAATGGCGATAATAATAATAATAATTCTGTACATGGTAAAATCTAGTTCCGGGCTGGCTTATTACCTCCCAATGATGCCGCCAAATGTGAAGTTACATCTCCAGCAGCAAAGGGGGTTAAACTTTCATACTGAAACATAGCACATACAGACTCCAAGCACCATTACCCCTTCTGGGATTTGAAGTGTTCATGGTGCCTGCAGTCTGTATGAGTAGAGTTTCAGCATTTTGGATGTCTGGAGAAACCCTTTAATGGGATCTGCTTGTGAATGTACTTTGTGTGAATACTTTAAATTATTTTTTCAAATTAATCAAATGCTACTCAGGCTTCCTTCTGCACGAACGGGCAAAGCATCTTTGTATTTGCCAAATGGGACAAGCATCACTTTGAGACAACTGTCTAAGTCAAAAACTTTAGCTTCACTGACAATATACATGCGTGTGTTTCCTATTTTTAGGCATATTTTTCCCTTTTTTGCCAGCTTCTGGTGAACACATCCCAAGTAGCTATAGTGTAAGCAGAGCATTTGGCTCATGCTGTTGTGCAGAAGCAGAATGTCTGGTGTTTTGTCACACAACATTTTAGCATAAGACATGTGCAACTGCCGTTTCTTGCATTAACTAAAGCACAACTCGAGGTGCTAGCATCCATAGTTCCCACCAGTTTTCCTCCTCATTGTGGCTGCTGGTGAGCGTGAAGTCCCATTTACTTGCGAGATATAGAATGGAAATTTTAAACCACGTGAACTGTATATATGTATACACGTGTGACCTGAACACGGTGCACGCATATGTTTCTACTGATGTTGCTCGTTATCCGCAGGGACTGCTGGCTGTGCATACAAGGTTATGCATATAAATTGACGGAGCTCGTACTAGGAATTGCACAATGTCACTGATGACGTCGACAGCCACACATGCGCAATGCACTTTTCCATAGGACACGAATTAGCTAGATCAGTGACCCTCTAGGTTTGGGGCATGGAAACTGCAAGGACAAAGAAACGGGTAAATATGATAAAAATCATATTCACCTGCTTTGTCAGCAAACAGAATGAGATAACTGTCTCATTTAAAGCTAAAGGATTTTGGATTTCGGCTCTGCAGGAGCTGGATGCATCTCACAGCCACAGAGCAGACTCGACGCTGGGCAGGATTACTGAAAAGTACGACTTTTAGCACCATAACCACCACAGGGGGTTGTAGTGATTACAATGCTTGGAGTAACCCTTTAAAATTACTTTTCAAACAACAATAATATGTGGCTACTAAAACATAATATTATTACCGTGGGTTTTTAGTTTGTCGGTCATTTTGTTGATTTTTCTTTCCAATCTGGCATATTTGGCAAACTCGTCCATCATACTGATAGCAGAGAGTTCTTGTCTCATAGTCTGAATTTCAGATCTCATCTGGTATTCCTGCTCTGCATCTTTCTGCAGGAAGCGTGATAGCTGGAAGGAAATAATGGCATCTTAGACGGTATGGATTCACAGTATGTACCACAGAGATCAAAGAATGGTGAATATTACATTTTATGTTATATATGAGAATATACCAGATGAAAAAGAAAATCAAACATTTACATTTTTAAGCATATGTACATAACAAATAAAAAAAACAAAAAACAAAAAAAAACAGTTCACTTTTGGCATTAAAGCAGCCCTGTCACTTTAAAGGATTCGATTTTAAATTACTCCTTTTTTTATACCTCTATTTCAGGTTGTTTTTTTTTTATTATTTATTTTAATTAGTTATACAAAAAAAAAGTAGAGACTACTTTTTCTCATAAGAAGCGTGATCTTTGGCAAATGTTTGCAATGGGCGGAGCTTAAGAAAAGTTTAATTTCAGTTGCAAAGGTAATTTACCCACAGTGCATCAGTCAAACTGCTGAAATCACGGACAGAAGAGAACAAAATGGAGGCACCCAGGTATTAGGATTCGGCACAAGCAACAAAAGGATAATGAATGTAAATAAAGACAAGTGGCACAGAGAGGAGTATAATCAGTATCATTCTAGGGGCATGAGGAAAGGAAAGACTGAAAGAAAAAAACAAAAATCCACAGAGCAGTTCCAACACATTTTCTTGAAAAACACTTGAAGGTTTATTCATTAAACTGTGAATCAAGTTGGACTAACAAGTGAATTGCAAAATGTTAGTAAACATTTAAAATGCACTTTTGATGTTAATCGTAAAATATTTGCCATTCAACTACCAGTACTCCACAATTTGCTTTTATTGAATGAACTCCTCAAGCCCCGTAGCTTTTCAAGCCAGCTGTAGTAGTTATGGTGCCAGGAATGCTCCCCCACCCCCATCTCCTATTAAAGTAGTAATTTAGTTACCGTGGTAAGTAAACTGCCTTCCTTGCTGCCAAGGGGTTCCAGTTTGCCCCACTGAGGTAAGCCTTGAGTCAGCTGTGCCCTCTCTGTGCCAATTTGTTTGGCCCTGCAGAGTTGGACTTAGCTCAGTGGTAGGACTTCCTGTTGGGAGGGGAGGCTGCATTAGAGGGCCTGTGGGACCAACGTAAGTTATCAAACCAAGCTTAAATGATTTGACTACTTACTCTGGAAGGATGCTAGGGCACTTCTGGTACCAGAATCACTTCCACATGTTGTAGTACCTGCTGTCTTTTTTTTTAACAGAGTTCAGTAAGTGCAAGTATTTTCTTTTTTTACTGTCTTTGCACTTGAATGTACAGACATTCACTGGGTTAAAAGGGGTTACTCCAACCACCATAACCACTTCTGTTTTTAGAGGGTATTATGGTTGTAGGAACCTGTATGTGCAGCTGTTTTGCTTGAAGACATTTGCATTTATGTGCCAGGGGCTAGTTACACACCCGCCACACGTGATATGCAAAAAAAAAATGTCTGTTGTCAACATGCACTGCACTGAAGCTCTCCCCACCTATTATTATTATATTTAATTTTTTTCGAGCCTCATTCCCTCATATCCCTCTATAAGAATGTGTGCATGCGCTCTAAGCTGGTTAAATGGTCAAGTCAAAAGTTTCTCTACGAGAAGCCTTCGATTGGACGTTGCAATGGCTGCCATGATGTCAGACATGGGAGTGCTGAGCAGCTCCACAAGCTTCTTATGTTATTATTTATTTTAGCGTTTATAGGGAAGACGGTTGGTGCCTGAACAAGCTCAATAGACTATTAGGACCTAATGTGTGTAAAAATATAGAGTTGGAGTAATTATCATTTTTTTAAATTTTAAACATCAGATTTTATCTAATTAAATAAAAAATTCAACAACAGTTATAGTCACAGCTACACTACTTTCGCCTAAATTTGAGTTGTTAAAATTCAGAATTGAGTGAATAAATCTGTTATTCTGCTTAATTCACTAAACTGGGAATTGTTAAGAACTGACCGTGAATTGTCAAATGACAGATCTGGAAAATTGCTGATATATTTTTTTTTTTAGTAGTTATTGTATCCTAAAGATTCAAAATACCTGCTTAATTTTCCGTGTAGTGAATAAGCCCTAACAGTCATCAAGGTGTGAATTGCACATTTTAGGTCCCAATTTCCCACTTGGAGAGATTTTCAAGACATGTGTGTCACTCATTAAACATACAAATATAAAACATCAGATGCCATGTCTAAATGTAATTTACTTTGTAACCCTGTACAGCCTTTTACAATTTAAATATGAATAACCGGAATTGTGCAAGCTGCATTGGAAATCAGTGTAGTTACTTGTATCCATTTGTTGGATAAAAGTTAGTGCACACAGGTCCTTTTACATTGGGGGAGGGCCTGTCGCTGTTGCAATTTTTTTTTTTTTTATACTTATCTCCAGTTCATGTTGCAGTAACACACCAATAACAAAATATGTGCAATAAAAAAGCACTATGTAATTATACGTTACTTGTTTTAATATCAACAGACAAGTATGTATATTTAACGTTCAAGACTGATGTTCATTCCTCAGACAAAATGAAAAAAACAACAAACGTGTCCAATATCCGATTTGTACAAGGATGGCACAATGGTGGCATGCAGGTCTTGTGATGTCTAAAACCCACCATAGGCACTGTAATGAAGCACATGGATCGTGCACCATGCTTGTTTGTTGCAGAGGATAATGGTACTTGGGCGCTCATGGACCCTTCCTGAACCTTTCCAGATGGCCACCCATGTACTGTTAGTAAGGGGATTAGAGCTGCACGTATTATTATTCTTATTTCTTATGCAGGGTTTATTTTTTTTTTTCTCTCTTAAACCACAACAGTGATGTTCAGATTTGTAGTGTGTTTTCCTTTTCCGTGCTGCACGTGAAGAGGTTAAATAAGGTGAAAACATGACTAAAAGAAAATGGCAGTAATTATATTAAAATAGCAAAGCACAACCGTGGTTTTATGGAGTCTATTGGAATGGTTTAATCCTACCCCTCACAAGAATTTATAGGAATCTGTGTTTTCCATGTCTGTCTTGTACATTGTGACTTGTAAACAATGAATTGGAGATTACAACACACCAACACCTATCACTAACATTGAATTTTAACATACATTTCCAGAACATTTTTATAGCTTGTTATGCGTCCTGGATCCCTCCTTTTCTACATGGAGGACATGCTCGTATGTGGTTTATTTAGGTTATTTAAATACAGGCATCGTCTGTCTGCTTACTTACTATTGAGGAAAAAGAAGGAAGCAGGATTTTAAAGAGATTGCACAAAAACACAGTGCTCAGCACTAACAGCCACGCACAGCTCTCCGCCATGTTTCCCCAGCTTTCCATCACATCACACAGACACACAATAGCAATCATCAAACCCCACCCCTCGGGGGGGCCCTGGGGTAAGCTCGGGGAATGTTAAAACCCTAGGTCCGGGGAAGAGCAAGCCGCCTTAACGCTATAGTTTAATATTTTCGTTAAAAATATATATTTCTTTCTGCACCAGCATGGTGGCCACATTAGAGCGCCCCACCCCCCTCCATTTAGAACATCAGGGCATGGGATGGAACGTTGGGACATATGTTTGGAACGTTGTGGATCGTGACGTTCCATCCAGAAGGGTTGGCTCTGGCCAATCAGCGCGCGACGTTCTATTTACCACCAGCGATTCAAACAAACGTGAAAAAAAGACTCCCTGATGGAGGGAAAAAAAATACCTAAAGCCGATTTACTATGCAACCCCCCCTACCCCCACCCCCTTATCACCCCCCCATTGAAGAGAAAGGGGGGGAGTGACTGACAAGCTAACCTAACCAGACAGGTGCCCGTGTTTTGGTTTGAAAGGCTCTGTGGAGAAGCTGAGCCAATCCCCGGGGTAGGTGGGCGGGATAGAGGTAAGTTCTCCTCCTTCCAGCCCCCCAGCAGGTCGTAGCGGTGAATAGATAAGAGGCGGAGGGATCCTATCCGGTTTGAACTAGTTCTGTGGCTGGCATATTAACCGCTTGCAGACGCTGGGGATCGAGGTATTCTTTGTGAGGACTCCATCTGCAGGAGGGAAAGAAGGGATTTGCTACGCTCTCTGCCGTGCACTCAGGCGTCCATTAGTGCTGGAGGCTGCAGCGGGTGCAGGATTACCACTCTCTCGATAATAAAACAAAAAGCACAAACTCCTCGCCATGCCCAAGAGAAAGGTAAGCCCCCCCCGGCATGCATGGCGCTGCGCGGGGTTATCAGCCCTCCTACTCCCGCTTACTATCGGCGAGGGCGAGCTGCGTGGATGCCGCGGCGGAGGAGCTCGTAGGAGGTTTGGCGCCCACGGCGGGTTCTCCTCGGGATCCCAGACGGCGCGGAGTCCGCGAGCCGAGCTTCCCGCGGCGGGTTTACCTCAGCATCGCGCAGTCCGGTGACCCGATTTCCTCCGGATTTCGATGGCGCGCAGTCCGGTGACCCGATCCTCTTCTCCTCAGGATCCCGATGGCGCGCAGTGACCCGGTCTTCTCGCGGCGGGTTCACCTCGGTGACCGAGCTCCCGGACACCGGGTTTTCTTCACCCGGTTCCTTCGGCTTATTTTTTTTTTTTTTTGCCGCCAAATTTCTCCCGAGCGAACTCTATTGTTCGCAGCTCCCGGTCCATTGTGTCCGCTCCGCTATCACGGCGCGCGGTGTGTTTGTGGTTTTTAAAAGACATTTTACCTCAGGATTGTTTTAAATTCAGTTTTTATTACAATTTCGCTTATTTTTGGTGTTTGCGGATTCAGACCGGGTGACATTCGGTGTATTTATACGGTTTATTTATTTTTTCCCCTCCTGTGTGGAGCTAAGCCAGGATGGCGGGAGTTGGAGGCGATGGATTTATCTCATTATCCAATGAGGAGGGGGGGGGGGTTGGTGTAAGCGAAGAGCAATGGCGCGGACTCTGCTCGGGATGAGCTGCTCTGGCTGTCTCCCTCCTCCTTTCCTCTCCCCCCTTGGTCGCTCGTGCTCCCCCCGGTGGCGGGTTCTCCTCTGAGATCTCCCGCGCTCACTGGCCAGCGCGCGGCGGGGAGGTCCGCCGTTCTAGAACGTTCCGGGTGGCCGCGGCCAATGGGCGCGCGAGGATGCTCTGACGTCACGGCCTATCGAGTCCGTCTCACACACCCCCCCCCTCCCTCGCTCTTATTTTTTTTTTGTCTCTGTGATGGTTGACCCTGCCTGGGATCATCGTCTTGTTATCCAGTACAGGGAGGGCATGATCCATCTCTTTTAACCAGAGGGGGGTGTGGTGACCAGACTCGTGCCCGCGCGCTGGGTGTCTTGTTTGTTTATGAGGCGACTTGCATTCTTCCAACGCGCACACCCTCCCCCTTTTTTGTTTTTTTTAATACTTGGTCTCTACCATAGAAGTAGTAGTAGTGTACTCGGGCAGGGGGCAGCGCCATCTGCTGGCTCGCAGTCAGTGGAGGACCGTTCAACTTTTTGCACTAGGCTGTGTTGACTTGCCCAAGGTCAGGTTTATTTATTTAATATTGTTTTAGGGTTGATGTAGTCTGTCATATGCATTAAATATTTGCTTATTTTTAATTTTTTAATATTTTTTTCTTCTCACAATTAGGTCAATGCAGCTGATGCTGGAGATGCAAAAGATGAGGTAAATACATTTTTATGTATTTAAAAAAAAAAAACATGTGTTTAGATATTTGGTTGTGGCATCTGTGTTTTGTTTGTTTGTTTTTTTTATTTTAATTTTGCTGATTTGTGTTTGTGTTTTTTTTTTTTTTTTTTTTTTTCTAGCCCAAGAGGAGATCGGCACGGTTGTCGGCTGTAAGTAACCTTCTCCTTGCTATAGAATATATGCAATGTGTCCTTGGTGACTTGGTTACAATCTCTAAATGTATCATATGGATTTTGTCTTGTAGAAACCAGCACCACCAAAAGCTGAACCAAAGGCGAAGAAAGAGAAAGCCGTAGTAAAGGTAAATTATTAAATAGTTTTGTAGCCTTTGAAAGGGTGCAACATAGGACTGTAGTTAATAGGTGTACTAAATAGCAAAGTTCGTTGTCTCACCCATTTCTAATGGGGTTCTTCAGTAAAGTGAGAATTTAAAGTCAAATTTAAGGCCACTTTAGTGGAAGACACAGTATATGTACTAGTAATAATTGGACAAAGTTTTTAAAGTGTCATGGGCACCATGGAAGCGTATGTTAACCCCTTAAGGACACAACTTCTTAAATAAAAGGGAATCATGACAGAATATTTCCATCATGTGTCCTTAAGGGGTTAAAGGAGCACTATAGTGCCAGGAAAACTAACTCATTTGTCTGGCACTATAGGGTTAATAGGTCGTCATCGTCCCCCTGCGTGCATTCAAATCATCCATAGGAAAGCATTAGTCAATGCTTTCCTGTGGACGTCCAGCGTGTCCTCCATGTGAATTTCTCATTGAGGATTGTGGAAACGTCCTCTAGTCGCTGTCAGGGAGACAGCCACTAAAGGCTGGATTAACTCTCAATGTAAACATGGCAGTTTCAGAGAAACTGCTATGTTTACAGCTGCAGGGTTAAAACTAGGGGGGCAAGGCACCCAGACCACTTCATTGAGCTGTAGTGGTCTGGGTGCCTATAGTGGTCCTTTAATCTTCCTGCGTCACCAAAACGAGTTTCTCACACAAACTCCAATGGTGTCCCTTAGTTTACATCCATTACAGCTACACTATCAATGACTGTTTGTCGCTGTTGTGTGTGTGTGTGTATATAAATCTGTTATAAGGTTTTGTCCCTTGTGCATGCTGTCTATATGAACTTGCTTTATTTGCAAACCTTGTTGTGAACTTGGCTTGGTAGTTGACTATCACTTCTATTGGTCACATGCTTCAGTGTCAGAGCAGGTTTAGTTGATTAAAAGGCTTTTCTCTTGCATTGGACCATAAAATGTAATACAGCTCTTGATATGCTTTGATGGTTTTTAGTCAATGAATCAAACGAGTTGTGGATCTACCGGTTTGCTTTCCCTCCTTTTTAGCTGTAACTGTTAAAGGTTGTGTTTTAGCGACTGGCATTGCCACTTTATGTTCCTGTTAAGACACATTGCAGGATTTAGTTTTTTTTATTTGATCCCCAGTATCGAGTTGTATCAGTAAAGTAGTACTCTGCAGAGTACAATTAAACTGATGCATACCTGAGGAATAGCCTTGAAAGTTTGAGCTGTTTGCTATTGGAAATAGTCTACTCTTGTATCGCCCTTTACAAGTTTTGTCATACAAGGTTTGCTATGTTAGATGGGAAAACAAGTTTTCTAATTTTTTTATTTTATTTATTTTAAGGAGAAGTCAGAGGACAAAAAAGTCCCAGCAAAAGGAAAGAAGGGAGCCAAAGGCAAACAGACTGAGGAAGCTAACAAAGAGGAAGCCAAGGAAGATCTGCCATCTGAAAACGGAGAGACAAAAAGTGATGAGGTTGGTTAATTTTGGAGTGTATTTATCTGTCAAAGTAATCCTGCAATCTAGTGGTAGCGTGGTTTCTGAATGCTATTGGTAAAGCAAATATTTCATGATGCATGCTCCATATTGTCAATGATTTATACTTATGCCTAGATGTGACCGCTTTAAAATCTGTTCCATATAGCTTTCATCCTATATAGCTGATGCTAAAAAGTAGAACATACCCTTACACAAATGTGAAGGCAAACTGGACATGTTGGTCCTTAAGGGCATAGTTAAACATTCAAAAGAAAATTAAAATGTATATCTTGTGAACTGATGGAGCAATGATCTAAATCTTGTAAGCATCGTGTCTTATCTTTCCCATGGGGCTCTGCAGCAGGGTCCTCACATCTAGACATACACCAGCCTGGTGTATAGCCTCTGGCTCTCAAGTCAAATGGGAAGTGGTTGGAAGGGGCCATGATTCTACGTAGAGCCACATGGGAGGCCTAGTTTAAAATGGATTGCAGCTGTTTCTATGTTTTATTACTACCTGCATTCCTTGTCAGCAGTCTCTTTTAGAGAGCATGACCTCCTTTTTTATACAGGCCAAATACTAATTGAAATTGCTAAAATGGTTTTGTGGTTTTTTTTTTTTTGTTTGTTTTTTGAGCAGTCTCCTAATCTGCTGATCTTTCCTGTCAAAATTTTATGATGGTCTCTAAATTCCACCCATTTATAGCTGTAAAAATGTACAGTGCTGCAGAATAAGGTGTGTGTGTGTGTGTGTGTGTATATAACTCTTTTGAGATGTCTTGTGTCTTTTAACTTTCTCCAGTAAGCAATACCTAAACATCTTTCTCTTTTTACTCTAGGCCCCAGCTTCTGATGGAGGAGACAAGGAATCAAAGTCTGAATAACTTTCATCTTGTAACAAGTCTTTTATCAGTGGTTCCTGTACCTCCCTTGTACAATTCAGAGGAATATTTTTATCAACTATTTTGTAAATGCAAGTTTTTTAGTAGTTTAATTCTAGAAAACACATTTTTAAAATAGGGAATCCCACCACAGATTTTATTTTAAATTTTTTATTTTATTTTTTTGTTCTGTTTTTATTTGGATGTAATTATTGCATTTCCTAAGAACAGGTTAGCAGTCAGTACCAGTTTTCAGCTGTCTGGGGGGTGTTACATGTTTTTACTCTGGGGAGTGCGTCTCAGGCTGATATTCAGACGCCTGTGATAATGACTGTTTGAAACCCGCCTTTTGCGCGGGTTGCTTGTAAAACTGACTGCTGTCACTGGTACTCAAAACGGTTCAATTTTTATTTTTAATGTCTTAACATTTTAACTGTTCTGTACCCCTTGTCTTGCGTACAATTTTACAACTTAATAAACTCCCCTGGTGACGGATATCCCTCTAAGAATTGTGTACTATCTGTGACAATGTTATTCATTTTTTATTTTTCTGGGTAGTGGTATTTTATTTTCAGTAACTTTGTAAAAGTGCTGTGAATCTTCGGGGAAAACCTCCTTTGCGTGTGTAGTGAGTTTGATGTGAAGTACTGGCAAGCAAAGCATGACGGATCCAATGTCGACCCCTATCTTCTAAACTTATTTTCTTATTTAATTTTTTTTCTCCTATGGTGGCTGAAAAATTACAGTTGGCCTCCTTGGGAGAGAATGATTTGTACTTAAAGCATCTTAGATGCTGGTACGAGGGGTGCTAGTTTATTTTCTACAAATCGGCTTTTGTTTTAACTGAAAGCTGGAAAAGCCGCTACAATATGGATTCAAATACATTAAACTACATGTTTTTATTCTAGATTTCCAATTCTAACTAGAGTTTTAAGAAGAAAAACAAATTGTACAGCTTGTTCATAGTGTCTGTGTACTTATCACCAAACCAATAAAACCTGGTTGAAATGTTTTTGTTGGACTGTAATTGTCGAAGCATGGTGTCAAAAGTTTTTATAACAAAAAAAAGTTTACCATTTTAATATAAGGCTGAATAGCTGTCAATTCTTCAGTTAAAAAAAAAACAAAAAAATTTTAGTGGTGTAAGTGTCTGTTTGTGATATGTCTTCTAGAAGTGCCTAAATTAACTATTTCCTGTAGAGTAAATGGGGAATTCGTAAGATTGGTTGCAAATGTACATACCGTATATACTCTAGTATAAGCAGAGTTTTTCAGCACATTTTTTGTGCTGAAAAACCCCAACTCTGCTTATACTCGAGTCAATTGTCTGTATTATGGCAATTTACATTGCCATAATACAGACTGGGGGCTGGCAGTGAGCGCTTACCTCTCCGTCAGCTCCCTACTCCTCCGCGCCGGTCCATTCAGCACCTCGGTCAGCTCCCAGTGTAAGTCTCGTGAGAGCCGCGGGGTCATAGTGGCGAGACTTACACTGGCGCGGAGGAGGAGGGAGCTGCAGAAGAGGTAAGTAAACTCTCAGCCAGCCTCCCTTCTCCCCCCACTGGACCACCAGGGAGTGAGAGCCCCCCTCCCTGCCATGTATCAAGCAGGGAGGGGGGGTGGAAAAAATAAATACATAATAATAATATAACAAAACAAATTAAAATAATGAATACAATAAATAATATAACAATTATTAAAATAATTAATAAAATAACAAATCAAAATGCCCACCCCCACCAACACATGCGCTCTCACACTGCGAATAAATATTCAATTAATATATATATTTTTTTTTTTTTTTAGTAATGTACCAGTATTTCCCACCCTAGTCTTATACTCGAGTCAATAAGTTTTCCCAGTTTTTTGGGGTAAAATTAGGGGCCTCGGCTTATATTCGGGTCGGCTTATACTCTGGTATGTATGGTAGCTTATAAACTACTGGCCTAATGTTTAGATGGTACATAATATAAAGGTTTTCATTCATAATGGTGATTGTGGCTTTGCAGGCAGGTTTAAGGTAATAATATAGCATTGCCAGTGGTGTATTCTGGTTTTGTGACACAATTTGGCATCTCCCTACCCCCTTCCAAATTTTTCTCCTGACGAGACACCCTCACATACTGTCATTGTCACACAATTTAACGTACACATTCACTGATGCTATCACACATATTTTTTTCATATTTTAACCCCTTAAGGACACAGGACGGTTCAGGACCGTCATCGGCATTTTTCCATTGCCGACCGCTGGCGGTCCTGAACCGTCCTAACTTTAAGATTTACTTACCCGATCGCCGTCGTTCCCCCGGCGGCGATCGGCGGTGCTCCCGTTGTGGGGAGACTGCCTGCAGCCCAGACAGTCTCCCCATAGCAGATTAGGACCCCTGTGGCCATGTGATCGCTCAACAGGGCGACCACATGGTCACAATAGGTGTCCATGTGTCTGCCTGCAGGGGGACTGTCTGTGCTGACAGGCAGTCTCCCTGCTAGTGTAAAATCTGAAAAAAAATTAAAGTTAATAAAAAATATATATTATGTGTGTGTGTGTATATATATATATATATATATATAGAAATATATTATACCTATATAATATATGTCTATATATCTATGTCATACTAAGTGTATTTTTATATTAATATGTACATATATTAATATAAAAATACACTTATAATTAAATTACACATGTATATATCGTGTGTGTGTATATATATATAACTATATATAGTATATATATTATTATAAAATACAAATAATAAGTAATTTAAATTAAACATGTAAAAATAATAATGTAAAAAATTATATCTATACGAAATTTTATTCTAACTGTATCTTGAATATAATATATTTATATCAAAATACACTTAGAATGAAATTGTGTATATATATATCTATGTGTGTATATATAAATAGCACTATTCATATGTCCATATACAAAATTACATAAATAATTATATAAATATACACGTAGACTTCAAATATATAAATATGCATATATATATAAATTCTACGTGCGTATCTATGTAATATTTTTACATAATTAAGTTATTTTATTGATTGCAATTTAAGGGACCTTCCTGCCAAACCAGGCCGAAAGTCCAGAGAATGTAATTTGCTATCACTGTACTTTACCCTGTAACGTTCTACGACACCCTAAAACCTGTACATGGGGGGTACTGTTTTACTCGGGAGACTTCGCTGAACACATATTAGTGATTCAAAACAGTAAAACATATCACAGCGATGATATTGTCAGTGAAAGTGACTTTTTTGCATTTTTCACACACAAACAGCACTTTTACTGATGATATAATTGTGATACATTTTCCAGTTTTGAAACACTAATATTTGTGTTCAGCAAAGTCTCCTGAGTATAACAGTACCCCCCCATGTACAGGTTTTATAGCGTTTTTGAAAGTTACAGGGTCAAATATATGGGTCAAATATTTTGACATTGAAAATGGCCAGGTTGGTTACGTTGCCTTTGAGAGCGTATGGTAGCCCTGGAATGAGAATTACCCCCATGATGGCATACCATTTGCAAAAGATAACCCAAGGTATTGCAAATGGGGTATGTCCAGTCTTTTTTAGTAACCAATTAGTCACACTAAGCCACACTGGCCAAAATTAGCGTTCAATTTAGTTTTTTACTTTTTTTTTTTTTTTTTCCACACAAACAAATATGAACGCTAACTTTGGCCAGTGTTTGCGACTAAATGGCTACTAAAAAAGTCTGGACATACCCCATATTGAATACCCTGGGTTGTCTACTTTAAAAAAAATGTACATGTGGGGTGTTATTCAGCGATTTATGACAGATAATAGTGTTACAATGTCACTATTGATACATTTTAAAAATGTATGTTTTGAAACCGCAATATCCTACTTGTACTTATAGCCCTATAACATGCAAAAAAATAGCAAAAAGCATGTAAACACTGGGTATTTTTAAACTCAGGACAACATTTTGAATCTATTTAGCAGGTTTTTTTTCATTCGCTTTTGTAGATGAATAAAAGATTTTTCACAAAGTCAAAAAACATGTATTTTTCATCATTTTTTCATTTTTAAAAAAATTAATTACATGAGATTATATAAATAATGGTATGTAAAGAAAGCCCCTTTTGTCCTGAAAAAAACAATATATAATTTGTATGGGAACAGTAAATGAGAGAGCGGAAAATTACAGCTAAACAGAAACACCACAAAAGTGTAAAAAGAGGCCTGGTCTCAAATGTACAACATCTCAAAAACAGTCCGGTCCTAAGGGGTTAAAGAGAAATCCATCAAATGATTCTAGAAGAGGAAACTAGGAGACACTTGAATGTAACTTCCATGCTCTGTCCTAGAGACCTACAAAAGTTTGAAACTTTTATTTTTGAGAATTGCTGACACCTAGTTTTTCATTGAGTAGTGCAACAATTTGTATTGAGGGTGGGGGGATCTTTTATTTAATTTTTATATATATATATATATATATATATATATATAAAACTTTTATTTTGTGCACGTTTTTCTCCAATCTACACTTTCTTGCAAATCTGTTAGCACTGTGTGGTTGATGGGGGAGAAATAAAAAAACTTTTATAGAATCTTTAACCAAATTTAAAATGCACATGGTAAGTATCCTGTTTAGTCTACAAACGTGGTGTAGAAGTTTCAGCTGTAAGGGGTACACTGCTACTGTAACTTTTAACTTCTTCCCTTGCTGCTCACCAACATGTTGCTCTATTCTGCTTTCAAAGCTGAAAGACCTTTAATATCTGACCAATCTAGTAGAGATACACATGGCATTGGATGAGGAGTGACCTGCTTCTCTTCAAAAACAAAAAAAATCTTTAAATATAGACACAATTTAAATTCCTCTCTTTGCATTACAAAAAAAAAATACAATTGAAGTGTATAGCCCGTCAACTGATGTTTCTTAGACATGTGTTAAAGTAATATAGTCTCTGTATGGCTTTTGAAGACGAGGCCCTGTTTACCAAATGAATAAAGCAGACAACATATTGTGTATATGTAAAAGACACTTTACAAATCAGCCTCTCTAGATGTCAGATTTGAACATTAATGTCAAATTACATTGTGTCATTCCTACCACCTGTAACTTATAAAGTTAATCTGCTGGTCCAAACATGATTGACTGACTTGTTTTGGCCAGTAGTATTGTACTCTATCCAATGTGTTGGCAAGAGCTTTTACTGTAAAGGTTGAAATGAAAGATGATTGCCAATAGAATCTGACCCCATAGTTTGCGCCTATAATTTGAGTACACATGAGACTGCCGTATTGGTGCCAGAGAAGGTGTTCTCGCTCCGTCTTGTATGAGAGACCAATAGTGTTCTTGTCACTGCGTTTAAAACACAACCTATACAGCAGGTTTGTAAAATGTCAGTCTCGTAAATGCTGGATTAAAACTCCCATAATTCTGTCCTTTTATTTTTGGGAGATCGACCGGCGCAGGACCATTTACTAAACTCAGATTTGCAAAGCGAAGTTCAAAATGAGTGGTTTATAAAAAAAAAAATTCCAATTTGGTTGTAGCTACACCTTCACTATGAAGATTGTTTAACATTTTAATTTGTTACAATTCTGCACTAGTGAATTTTAAATAAACACCTTTTTAGTGTTCTAAAAACATATGCCCAATACTATATAGTTCTGGAATAAATGTTTAGGCATCCAGTCCTACACAGAGTGAAACGGTGATTTCACTGATATGTTCTCCATAGCTGGTCCTGCCTCAGTGTCTGAAATCATCAATACAATGCTTTCATATAAGAAAGCTTCGGGAGGCTACTGTGCATGCACGGCAAAACACCACGCTGCGCCAATCTGCATTTGATCAATGCATCAACATCGTTCGGCATCTTCATTAAGAGTGGAGATACCGAGTGTAGATGCTGCACACTGCCTTTCAGTGTTAATTTTGTTGACTAAATTTTAGCCAAATTTTAATCAATTTAAAATTTTGAGATTTGGTTGACTAAAACAATTCAGATGACTAAAATGGCCTTTTAGGCAAAAGACTATAAATATAAATTTGCCACCAAAATTGGCACTGCACAGAGGGACTGTAGAAGAGGCAAAATAGACAGACCAGGCATGGGAGAGACACCTAGAGGGGCTGGGAGAAGCAAAAGAGACAGAGGCTTTAACTAAACCCATTAGATTTTTGTCATGTCGACTAAAACAATTCAAATGACTAAAATGTCCTTTTAGTCAAAAGTCTATGACTGAAACTTAATTGAAATTGCTGCCAAGATTAACACCGTCATTTAAATAAAAATACACGTTTCACTTTATGAACAATAACATTTCGAATTAACTGGAACATTCTAAACATTTTTAATGGTAGAGAGCTTTTTTTTTTTTTTTAATGTTTGAATATTAGGCGCCCACTTCTTAAAATCACACTTACTGCAAAAAGCAGTAAGACTTTCATGGCACCCTGCTCCTACCTCGGTGAGATTATCAAACTTGATGGTCTGTGGACTAGTTATATTGTCCAAGTAGAGGAACAAAGGCATGACATCCACTACATTAAAGGAGAACTATACATTAGGAATTCTGAACAATATCGTCCCTAACTTATTAGGTCCCCCACATCTCCGCTCAAAACCGCTGGCTGGAACCTAATGTCCAACACCATGCACGCATTAGAGCTTGCCCATAAGAAAGCATTGAATCAGTATTTTCCTATATTGAATTTGAAGATGTCCTCATGCAAAGCTTAAAGATGTCCAATGTCATTTCATGGAGTAAAACTCTGTTAACCCCTTAAGGACCAAGTGTCTGGAATAAAAGGGAATCATGACATGTCACACATGTCATGTATCCTTAAGGGGTTAAGGGGCCAGGAACCGCCTCTAGGGGTTGTCTGAACCTTCAATGTAAACATTGCAGTTTCTCTTAAACTGCTATGTTTTACATTGCAGGGATAAAGGTACAGGGGCACTGCACCCAGATCACTTCAATGAGATGAAGTGGTCTTGTTGCCTAAAGTGTCCCTTAAGGATGAAGAGTGTCAAATTAAAGCGACTCTGTCATGTGCTGACCTTTTTTCAATGTGCTGACATTTTGAAGAACCTGGCAGTGACTATTTTCCTTGTTCTTGTGCGCCCATACTCTGCAAAGAGGTCCATGCATGTCCAGCAGCAGGAAGCAGAGACGTTTTACTGAGCAGCATTTGGGGAAGCAGAGAGTAGGAATTGTTCAAATACAGGCAGGTGAGCATTATGAAAACATAGAATTTGACAAAGAAAGTAATGCTTGCCTTAAACTCCACTCTTTGTCGAGTGTAGTAAAATACAGAAGGCGAAGTAGTCCCTATTTTGTCTTATGCATTTTAAGTGAAGGGGATCAGAGAAGAAAGTTATGAAGTCCACAGTCCAATAAGCAGAAGCCTTGTTTGTTATAATGCATGTTGTTAGGGATATTTATTGGGAAATTCACATCCCATTGCGCGCAGACTGTCGGCCAAAGCTGCGACAAAAGGTGGATGGAAAGAAGAATCTTATTGCAGCGATCAAACTCCAACACCAAATGCATTATTTTTAACTTTTGCAGAAATGGCAAAATACACTAGAAAATAACTAGTTGTACCCTGGAGACAAATTTCAGTTACTGCAATTCAGTCGTTAAAGGGACACTCCAGGCACCCAGACCACTTCTGCCCATTGGAGTGGTTTGGGTGCCAACTCCCACCACCCTTAACCCTGCAAGTGTAATTATTGCAGTTTTTATAAATTCTCACTTTAGATAGAAAGGTAAGTACCACTCATTCCACTCACTGCTAGCTGTGCACTCCATGTTCAACCTCTGCTGTGGTCACACCACACTACGGAACAGTGAAGAGCTGTCACCCAGGGCAGACACACCTTAGTAAGCATCTGCCAAAGATGACATGACTTGAAGACCCGTTTTTTTATCCTGATCAAGTAGTTAATGACTGCTGATCTTTATAGATATTGGGTGCAGCATTCCGTAACTGGTTGATGGATAACAACATACCTCCAAAGTGTCCCTGTTTAGGAGGGACAGTTCCAATTTTAGGCCAAAATCCCACTGTCCCCCTTTTCTCTCCTAATGTCCCTCTTTTCTAAGAGCTCCATGTTGTTGGTGTGTCTGAGTGTATAACAGAGCTCCACAACAATAACACTACCAGTAACGTGTCTTTAAACTACAAAATAATCTGATTTTGTAAATAAGATACATTGGTCTTGTTCTAATTTACATTTTAGTTGCATAAATTGCAATAGGTAACTCACCTAAAATGTCTTAGAACAACCTGTTTCCTGCCCACACCTCTACTCACACCCTTAAAATTAAAGTGTCCCTCTTTGTCTGTTTAAAATGTTTGGAGGTTTGAAACACTCAGGCAATGCATGTGCATTACTTGTAATTTATAGCATATCAGATGGCACAAAAAGAAAGTACAAAAAAACAAAAACAAGAACATAATTTTTGACACCACAATGCATAGATGAAAGTGTCGTAAAGATAAACATTTATTCATATTTTTATTTTTTTTATTTTGTTAAATCACCTCTATAATATTACATGACAATAAAAATATAAATTACAAACAGATAAATAACTAATATAATTCTGTTAAAATGCATTCAAGGAACACCATAGTGTTAAAAGCACATTTTAGGATGCCAGTCTCCCCTTGCCCCCCTGTAAGGTATAAAACTTACCTTAATTTCAGTGCCACGCGGGTGTCCATGCGGTTGGCTCTGCCTCCACAGCTAAGATCATCACAATTAACGATCTCAGCCAATCCAATGTTTCCCATAGGAAAGCATTGAGAGGCTATTGTGCATGAAACAGTGCATCTCTATGTCGAATGTTTAGCTTCTCCATGCAAAGTGTGGAGACGCTGAATGTCAGTGCTGTACACTGTGCAGCATTGACACAGAATGCACCTCTAGTGGCCATCTGAGTGACTGCCTCTGGGGATGTCCCTATGCCAGGAATAGGCAACCTTCAGCACCCCAGATGTTGTGGACTACATCTCCCTTGATGCTTTGCCTACATTGTGGCTGTAAGATGGGAGATGTAGTCCAAAACATCTGGAATGCCAAAGTTGCCTACCCCTGCCCTAGGCAGTAATGTAAACACTTTTTCTCAGAAAAGACAGTGTTTACATTAAAAGGGCTGCAGGAACATACTGTATACAGCTGTATACTATTAAGCTGTAGTTGTTCTAGTGACTACACTGTCCCTTTAAATACATGCTAACCTCTTATCTATGTGGCATTAGCTTAGCTCCAGGATTATAGGATGCCCAGTTTTAATGTCACTCCAGAACTGAACTGGTTAAGTAGGTAAGCTGTGTAGACTTAGTTCATCTTACAACCATTTGAGAGGGATTACGTGGTATTTCTGGATTGATTAACGTAAAGTGACTTCTCCGTGGCCCAAGGAAACACCTTTTTATTTCCTTTTTTTAGGACTACCTAATAAAACAACATTATGTTCTTATCATTACATGTTAAACTGCTAAGTAGTTGTTTATGAAAAGGAACAATTGAGGGGCAATTCCATTGGATATGAGAAGAATATTAGAAGGGATTACCTAAACAACCTCAGTGCAAGATCCAGCATCGTGATTAGAGTTATCACAATTTTTGTATCATTTTTATTATTTTAGTGCCAAATTACAGATACTTGCAGACACTAAAAAATAACTACCTTGTAAAATAGCGCCACAACAATCGTCAATCGTCTTCCAAGTGGAAGAGAAGAACAAGATACAAAGGGGAAATTTTTCAAAGTTTTCTGTTGGGGCAAAATTATAAAAGAGAAGTGATCCCCAATGGAATGTGCTCAGGGCCGCCACCAGAAATTTTGGGGCCCCTAACTCAGCTCAGAGACTTGGGCCCGCCTCCAATCCCACCCACAGGGTCCGCCTCCAAATCCCACCCACATGAATACACACACAGACACAAACACACACACTGATACAAAAGGACACATATACACACACACACAGATACATACTAACAGACACACATACTGAAACAGACATGCACGTATATAGGCCAATGGCGGATCCAGAGCCTGATCTTGGGAGGTGCACTTGTAGATTATTTAAATAAATAATCCAGGCACAATAACCACTACAGCTCAGTGTAGTAGTTATGGTGCCAGTAGTGCCAGGATCCCACCCCAGAGTAAGTAGTCATACCTTTTAAGAACAGTTTGACAACTTACCTGGGGTCTGCTGGGATATAGGGCATAGGAGCAGTGGTGTGTGTTAGGGGTGAAGTGTGTGAACGGTGAAGTGTGTGTGTTAGGGGGCAGTGTATATGTGGGGCAGTGTGTGTGTGTGTGTGAGGGTGGCAGTGTGTGTATGGGGGGACTGTATGTGTTTTTGGGGCAGTGTGTGTATGGGAGCAGTGTGTGTATGGGGAGCACTGTATGTATGAGGGGTCACTGTATGTATGAGGGGGCACTGTATGTATGGGGGGCACTGTATGTATGTGTGGGGCAGTGTGTGTATTGGGGGGTACTCTGTGTATGTGGGGTCGTCGTGTGTGTGGGGCAACGTGTGTATGGGGGCAGCAGTGCGTGTAGGGCACTGTACGTGTCTGTGTGTGAATGGTTGTGCAGTGTGTGTATGGGGGGCAGTGTTTGTCGGGCAGTGTGTGTATGGGTGTGCAGTGTGTGTATGTGGGGCAGTGTGTGTATGGGTGTGCAGTGTATGTATGGGGACAGTGTTTGTGGGGCAGTGTGTGTAGTGTGTGTGTGTATGGGGGCAGTGTGTGTATGGGGACAGTGTGTGTATGGGGACAGAGTTTGTGGGGCAGTGTGTGTATGGGGACAGTGTTTCTGGGGCAGTGTGTGTAGTGTGTTTATGGGGACAGTGTTTGTGGGGCAGTGTGTGTATGGGGACAGTGTTTGTGGGGCACTGTGTGTAGTGTGTGTATGGGGGGCAGTGTGTGTATGGGGACAGTGTTTTTGGGGCAGTGTGTGTATGGGGACAGTGTTTCTGGGGCAGTGTGTGTAGTGTGTGTATGGGGGCAGTGTGTGTATGGGCACAGTGTTTGTGGGTCAGTGTGGGTCAGTGTGTGTAGTGTGTGTATGGGGGCAGTGTGTGTATGGGGACAGTGTTTGTAGGACAGTGTGTGTAGTGTGTGTATGGGGGGCAGTGTGTGTATGGGGACAGTGTTTGTGGGGCAGTGTGTGTAGTGTGTGTATGGGGGGGCAGTGTGTGTTTGGGGACAGTGTTTGTGGGGCAGTGTGTATGGGGGCAGTGATTGTATGGGGGGAAGGAGGGTAAGGAGACTTTTTAATAATAAAAAAAAATGTATTTATTAAAATATATATATTTTTGTCCCCCCTCCCTTCTTACCTTTACTGGTAGGAGGGGGGACATATTTCGTTCCCTGGTGGTCCAGTGGGATTCCCTGGTGGTCCGGTGGGGAATCCCTGGTGGTCCCAGTGGTGGTGAGGTGAACTCTAGCCCACAGCTCCAGGGCTAGAGTTCACTCTCGCGAGATTTGGAGCTTTGCCGTGGTAACCGCGGCAACGCTCCAAATCTCGCGAGAGGAGGACCCGGAGGAGCTGCAGGCTGAGCTCCCGGGTCCTCTCTCCTCCCTCTCCCTCTCCCGACGACTGCCAGCACGGTGCCTGCGGACCAGGGAGGGAGATCTCTGCTCTCCCTCCCCGGTCCGCAGGCACATAGCAGGGCTGGCACTTGGACAATGCCAGCCCTGCATTAGCCGGCAGGGCAGAATCTCGGGAGGGCAATTGCCCCGTTGCCCCCCCCCTGGATCCGCCAATGATATAGTATGATATACAAACATACTGAGACATACACACATATACAGACACACAGGCATACATAGTGACAGACAGACACATACTAACAGACATACAGACACATACATACACACTGACATACATACAGACAACAACATACATACACACATTCATACGTACACACAGACATACATTCATAATGACATACAGACATACATACATTCATACTGACATACATACATACATACAGACAGACATACAGACACTGACATCCATACCCATACACACATACATACATACACAGACATACATTCATAATGGCATACAGACATACATACATACATACATTCATACTGACATTCATGCATATATACAGACATACTGACAGACATACATACATACATACATGCATACTGACATCCATACACACAGACATACGTTCATAATGACATGCAGACATACTGACATACAGACAGAAATAATGACATACAGATATACATTGATACTGGCATACATATATACAGATATACATTCATAATGACATACATATACAGGGAGTGCAGAATTATTAGGCAAATGAGTATTTTGACCACATCATCCATGTTGTCTTACTCCAAGCTGTATAGGCTCGAAAGCCTACTACCAATTAAGCATATTAGGTGATGTGCATCTCTGTAATGAGAAGGGGTGTGGTCTAATGACATCAACACCCTATATCAGGTGTGCATAATTATTAGGCAACTTCCTTTCCTTTGGCAAAATGGGTCAAAAAAAGGACTTGACAGGCTCAGAAAAGTCAAAAATAGTGAGATATCTTGCAGAGGGATGCAGCACTCTTAAAATTGCAAAGCTTCTGAAGCGTGATCATCGAACAATCAAGCGTTTCATTCAAAATAGTCAACAGGGTCGCAAGAAGCGTGTGGAAACACCAAGGCGCAAAATAACTGCCCATGAACTGAGAAAAGTCAAGCGTGCAGCTGCCAAGATGCCACTTGCCACCAGTTTGGCCATATTTCATAGCTGCAACATCACTGGAGTGCCCAAAAGCACAAGGTGTGCAATACTCAGAGACATGGCCAAGGTAAGAAAGGCTGAAAGACGACCACCACTGAACAAGACACACAAGCTGAAACGTCAAGACTGGGCCAAGAAATATCTCAAGACTGATTTTTCTAAGGTTTTATGGACTGATGAAATGAGAGTGAGTCTTGATGGGCAAGATGGATGGGCCCGTGGCTGGATTGGTAAAGGGCAGAGGGCTCCAGTCCGACTCAGACGCCAGCAAGGTGGAGGTGGAGTACTGGTTTGGGCTGGTATCATCAAAGATGAGCTTGTGGGGCCTTTTCGGGTTGAGGATGGAGTCAAGCTCAACTCCCAGTCCTACTGCCAGTTTCTGGAAGACACCTTCTTCAAGCAGTGGTACAGGAAGAAGTCTGCATCCTTCAAGAAAAACATGATTTTCATGCAGGACAATGCTCCATCACACGCGTCCAAGTACTCCACAGCGTGGCTGGCAAGAAAGGGTATAAAAGAAGAAAATCTAATGACATGGCCTCCTTGTTCACCTGATCTGAACCCCATTGAGAACCTGTGGTCCATCATCAAATGTGAGATTCACAAGGAGGGAAAACAGTACACCTCTCTGAACAGTGTCTGGGAGGCTGTGGTTGCTTCTGCACGCAATGTTGATGGTGAACAGATCAAAACACTGACAGAATCCATGGATGGCAGGCTTTTGAGTGTCCTTGCAAAGAAAGGTGGCTATATTGGTCACTGATTTGTTTTTGTTTTGTTTTTGAATGTCAGAAATGTATATTTGTGAATGTTGAGATGTTATATTGGTTTCACTGGTAAAAATAAATCATTGAAATGGGTATATATTTGTTTTTTGTTAAGTTGCCTAATAATTATGCACAGTAATAGTCACCTGCACACACAGATATCCCCCTAAAATAGCTAAAACTAAAAACAAACTAAAAACTACTTCCAAAAATATTCAGCTTTGATATTAATGAGTTTTTTGGGTTCATTGAGAACATGGTTGTTGTTCAATAATAAGATTAATCCTCAAAAATACAACTTGCCTAATAATTCTGCACTCCCTGTATACATACAAAGACACACACAGCTCATTTTTCAGCCACCCTACTGTTTCTTACCTTTTTTTGCAGGAGGGTGGCTGGGGCTGATGGGAGTCGGCACGGCTCCCTCTTCACTGGCGCGCTCTCCTCCCACGCGGAGTGAGCTGGGAGGAAGTGACCAACAGCACTTGCTGCGGCTGCGTTTTTTTTTTTTTTTTTTAAAGGGGCCGGTCACGCTATTACGCGGTTACAGCGCTGACCGGGCCCCTAAAGATATAGGGACCATCGGGTGGCCATAAGTGCATGGGCCACCCGATAGGCCCCATCAGCGTGAGGGCCCCGGTGCAACTGCACCGGCAGCAGTTCCGCCGCTACACGTGGGGCCCGGGCAGCCGGGCCGTGACAACCGTCATGGTTGTCACCACCTGATGGCGGCCCTGAATGTGCTCGTTGGTTCCACTGGTTTCCTTGGTAATTTCCCCACTTTAGTACTTCAAAAAAAGCCATATTTTTCCTAGAGATGATAGCTTTTATCGCTTCCACATCTTTACTGTAGGAGACAAAGTTATTCAGTAATTCGTGCATTGTCAGGATTCCACCAGGGTATTTCAAATATCAGTCTGAATTGCCAAACTCGAAATATTCCAATATTTTTTTTTTTTTTTTTTTTTTTAATTCTTTATTTTTGTAGTGCGTATATTAGTCACATGCATACATATGGTACCCCAACGGCATTCCATATGCAGGTTTCAAGACATTAGTTACAGTAGGGGGTAATATTCCAATATTTTAACCTAAATTTTTGAAATGTCATCTATCTATCGATCTGTCTGTCTATCTATCTATCGATCTAACTCTTACGTTAGAGCTAGAGATCAAACAGATTCATATTTAAAGTATGAAAAGTACCAGCTCTTAAACACTTAATTACATAAACAGGGGCGGACTGAGAACCCTCAGGGCCCCCGGGCAAAATAAATCAAGGGCCCCCTTACAGGCCCCACCTATACTCCGCAGCAAGCGCCACCCATGTCCCGCCTCCATGCACCGCCTCCAGCCACACCCTACACAATCTTTAGACACAAGGAACAAAAGTGCAATAATCCCTTCAAGGCCCCAGTAGAGACTACAATTGAGGGCTAATGGGCCATGGAGGGGGGTCTTTCTAGCAGAGGCTATCTCGGTGTCCTTTAGAGAGTGTGTTAGAAAGAATCCCCTCCAGGCCCTATTAGAGACTACAATGGAGTCTAATAGGCTTGGAAGGGGGTCTTTCTAACAGAGGCCATCTCAGTGTCCCTGCTGGAAACAGTCGCCTCCACGCCCCAGTAGAGACTACAATTGAGGGCTAATGGGCCATGGAGGGGGGGGGGTGCATTCTAGCAGAGGCTATCTCAGTGTCCTTTAGAGAGTGTGTTAGAAAGAATTTCCTCCAGGTCCCATTAGAGACTACAATGGAGTCTAATGGGGCCTGGAGGGGGGTCTCCAACACTCTGGTTCCTATTCACAATATAGCAACACAACATAGCTCGCTGATACCTAGGCCAAGTTGGCTCCTCTTACCTTAATTACTGTTGCTGGCTGGCAGTCTGTGGGCTTGCTGGAAGGCTGTGGGCTTACTGGCTGCGGCTGGCAGGCTGTGGGCTTGCTGGCTACTGCCGGCAGGCTGTGGGCTTGCTGGCTGCGACTGGCAGGCTGTGGGCTTGCTGGCTGCGGCTGGCAGGCTGTGGGCTTGCTGGCTGTGGCTTGCTGGCGGGCAGGCTGTGGCTTGCTGGCTGCGGTTGGCAGGCTGTGGGCTTGCTGGCTGTAAGCCTAACTGGTGGCCTGTGGGCTGGCTGGCTGGCTACTGGCCAGCCTGTGGGCTGGCTGGCTGGCTGGCTGGCCGGCCTGTGGGCTGGCTGGCTTGCTGGCTACTGGGGCACTTGTAGATTATTTAAATAAATAATCCATGCACAATAACCACTACTGCTCTCTGTAGTCGTTATGGTGCCAGGAGGGCCGGGCCCCCCTCCCAGAGTAAGTAGTCAAACCGTTTAAGAACAGTTTGACAACTTACCTGGGGTCTGCTGGGATATGAGGCTGTAGTAGGGTATAGGAGCAGTGGTGCAATGTGTAAGGGGTGCAGTGTGTGTGAAAGGTTCAGTGTGTGTGAGTGGGTGTAGTGTGTGAATGTGTAGGGTGTGTGGGGCAATGTGTGTATGAGGGGGCTGTGTATGTGTGTGGCAATGTTAGTATGGGGGGCTGTGTGTGTATGGGTGGGCAGTGTATGTGTGTGTGTGAGGCAATGTGTGTAAATGTGTATGGCGTGTGTGGGGGCAGTGTGTGTGTGTATGGGGGGCAGTGTGTGAATGTGTATGGTGTGTGGGGGCAGTGTGTTTATGGGGCTAGAGTTCACTCTCACCACTGCGACCACCAGGAATCCCTGGTGGTCACAGTGTTGAGAGTAAACTCTAGCCCGTAGCTCCAGGGCTAGAGTTTACTCTCGCAAGAGCCATAACGTTGCCGTGGTAACCGCGGCAACGATCTGTGCTCGCGCAAGAAGGACCCAGAGGAGCTGCAGGCTGAGCTCCCGGGTCCTCTCTTCCTCCCTCCCCTGCCGGCTGCCCGCACGGTGCCTGCGGACAGGGGAGGGGGCAATTGCCCTCCTCTTACTCCCCCCTCCCCCTCTTCTTACCCCCCTCCCCCTCTTCTTACCCCCCTTCTTACTCCCACCCTCTTCTTACTCACTCTCTTCTTAGCCCCCTTCTTACTCTCCCCCTCTTCTTACTCCCCCTCCCCCTCTTCTTACTCCCACCTCTTCTAACTCCTCCCCCTTCTTACTCCCCCTCTTCTTACCCCCCTCCCCCTCTTCTTACCCCCTCTTCTTACCCCGCTCCCCACTCTTCTTACTCCCCCTTCCTCTTTTTACTCCCCCCTCCCCCTCTTCTTACTCCCCCCTCCCCCTCTTCTTACCCCCTTCTTACTCCCCCCTCTCTTATTACCCCCCTCCCCCCTCTTCTTACTCCCCCCTCCTTCTCTTCTTACTCCCCCCTCCCTCTCTTCTTACTCCCCCCTCTTCTTACTCTTCTCTCCCCCTCTTCTTACCCCCTTCTTACTCCCCCCCTCTCTTCTTACCCCCTCCCCACTCTTCTTACTCCCCCTCCCTCTCTTCTTACTCCCCCTCCCTCTCTTTTTACCCCCCCTCCCTCTCTCTTCTTACCCCCCTCCCTCTCTTCTTACCCACCCTCCCTCTCTTCTTACCCCTCCCTCTCTCTTCTTACCCCCCTCCCTCTCTATTTTTACCCCCTCTCTCTTTTTACCCCCCTCTCTCTCTTTTTACCCCCCTCCCTCTCTCTTTTTACCCCTCCCTCTTTACCCCCACCCCACTCTCTTTTTAACCCCCCCTCCCACTTTCTTTTTAAACCCCCCCTCCCACTCTCTTTTTAAACCCCCTCCCACTCTCTTTTTAACACCCCCCCTCCCCCCACTCTTTTTTTAACACCCCCCCTCCCACTCTCTTTTTACCCCCTCCCCTGTAGCGTGGCCGAGCTGCTGTGCGGTCCGCGGTGCCCGGCCGGAGTGATAGGAAGGTGCACACTGAGTGTGCACCTTCCTGTCAGTCCGGCCGGGTACAGGAAACAGAAACTCCTGTTCCACGCGGAACAGAAGTTTCTGTTTCCTGTACCCGGCCGGACTGACAGGAAGGTGCACACTGAGCACCTTCCTATCAGTCCGGCCGGGCACCGCGGACCGCACAGCTACAGGGGAGGGGAGGTGAGAAGCTGCAGCCGCCTGAGGCTCTTAAGAGAGCGCTCAGGCGGCTGCAGCATTTAAAGGGGCGGCCGGGCCCCATGATGGCGGGCCCCCCTCCCGGCCGGGCCCTCGGACCATGTCCGAAGTGCCCGACCGGTCAGTCCGCCCCTGTACATAAAACATATTAAAAGAGTCCAAGGAATACTATGAGCTCAATTTAGCTGCCTCTATTATTATTTATTAATATTAATGGTATTTATATAGCTCTTACTTATTCTGCAGCACTTTACAATATTATAAAGGGGAAAAATTAACAATAAATTAGACAATTACAAAATGTTACAGGAACAATATGTAAATGAGGACCCTGCTCATAATTAGAGGATAAAAAAAGAACTATTGGGGCGGTCGCACGGAACTTGGTCTCCCCGCATACTTCGCTCTAAAACCAAATAACCGACCGTTACTGACCTGCAACTGACTTCGCTACATACCTGGGAACACTGAGAAAGCAGCAGGCACAAGCTGGTGCAATCTTGATTCATACTGCGGCAGATCACAGGTCCAGAGTGACTGAGGCCTAGCGCGGTCCTGGTTGGGAGTAGCGGCCGAGTACCTTCCCCCCTAGGACCATTGGAGGTCATCTAGGTTCACACAACCCACTGCTGCTGTCCCTTATCTGCACTTTTCAAGCCATACTGGTCTCCAAATAAGCCTGCACATAAGGGGGCGAACAAGATGGTGGAGGCACGCATCAAGGAGCCACGAGGTCGAGCATCACTGGGTCTCACAACAACATCGTGGACCAACTAGAAGCGATCTTTAACCGCTTTTGGGCTGCATTGGAGGAAAGGAGGAGGTTGTATGCGGTGGACACTGTACCCCTGCCTGAAACACCGCAACACCGTGAGGTGAGATTTCTAGGGCCCCACACAGGCAAAATAACCCTAAAGGCACCTACCTCCCCTAAGCCAAACCCTCCCAAACGAGGGTCGACCCCAGGGCACCGAACATGCAGGCGGAAAAGAGCAACCGCAGGACCTTATGCACCAGCCCGACGGGAAAGACCTCGACCTCCAGTAGATACCAAGTTTGCGGCAGCGTGGTGCAGGTCCCATCTCAGGCCGTAAGCAGGAGAGTCACCTCACACCGATTCTACAAGGCCGCCCTCATAAACTGTACCCACGCGAACGTTCTGAACCCATCCAGGGTATTGGATGACTGCCTTCCAGGCAGATTGGAACAGCCAGTCTGACATGCAAGCGTGCCTCCTCAGAACACTAACGACACAGCGATATATATGACACTGTGCCCCCCATGCATCTTTTGTTTGTTTAATAATTATGATTTACAGCAGTGCAACACTTCTTGAATTAAGGCAGCAGGGGCTATCTATACCTAACAAGTCTCTAACTACTCCTTAATTACCATGGCTTATATTCTTGATAGCAGACGTGTCTAGCTAGTTAGGTCATGTTTGAATGCCTCTAATTACTCTTGCGCACTTAAGAATCACTACATGTTCACTGTCTCAAGCTTGATGATCCCAATGTGACCCACCACAATAGACATACATAGTTAGCCTGTATTTAGCTTGTCTTATAAATTTTATAAAATTGTGCTTTTTCTCTGAATGCTTGTTTTCAAACTGCCTGTAAATGCTGTCGTGACATTGCAAGCATGCTTCTGTTATCTCATACACAGCAAAAAATAAAGAACAGTGTAAAAAACTATTTTACACTGTTGGGATCTCTTACCTTTTGAATTCGAATTCAGGTCTGTAGCGGACCACAGGTAACCCGACTGGTCACCTCCGCCAATTCCCTTCTGTCAGTCGGTCAGGAACCGTTTAGAATACACAGAGACCCATTCCCCCCTCCCCCCCGTAACTGGACGACACACAGTCCTGGAGGTACAACAACGCTTTGTTGGCCGCACACTGCATTTATGCATAATCCCGTGCAAGGGGTTTCCCACACAGACATACAAGGTCACATCCCAAGACCCTCCCCCTCCCTGGGACCCTAGCGCGGGAAGGGACTTGGTTCTCTATGTCCCCAAATCCCACCACTGAAAACACAGGGTTTTTCCACACTAGCAGCCAGGGGGTCTTCTTCCCAGGAGCTTCTGTGCCTGGGAGTCCAGGCACAGGAAAAAGGGACTGTCTGCCTGCGGGAAAAGAGTTGGTCTCTTTGTCCCTGCAGGCACCGACAAGCCCGCCAACCTAGCCAGTGCTCCAGAAGTGTCCACACCAACCCCAGGGACCCTCGCAGTGGTATCTTCCTTCGCCCAGTCTCCGCTCGCGAGGTCCCTGGGTGAAACCCTGCAAGAAAAGCGTCTCTTTTCGGGATACCAATGCTCCCCCTGGATGGTGTCTATACGAATTGGTGGCAACTCAGGGGAGTACCCATTAATTACTTACCTTGCAGTTTCACACTTATGCTGCGAGTGTGAACGTTCTGATCAATTGGTGTGAACGTTCTAATGGAGCACTGGGGAGGGGAGACGAACAAGTCGGGAAACAATTCATGAATGCTCCCCCTGGCTGACGTTCATTTGTACGAATGGCGGCTACCCAGAGAAGCACTCATTAATAGTGATGTACCGAACTGTTCGCTGGCGAATAATTCCCGGCGAACATAGCGTGTTCGTGTTCGCCACGGCGGGCGAAACACATGCGCGGTTCGATCCGCCCTCTATTCGTCATCATTGAGTAAACTTTGACCCTGTGCCTCACAGTCAGCAGACACATTCCAGCCAATCAGCAGCAGACCCTCCCTTCCAGACCCTCCCACCTCCTGTACAGCATCCATTTTAGATTCATTTTGAAGCTGCATTCTTAGATAGAGGAGGGAAAGTGTAGCTGCTGCTCATTAGGGATAGGAAAATGTATAGCTAGGCTAGTGTATTCAGTGTCCACTACAGTCCTGAAGGACTAATCTGATCTCTGCTGTAAGGACAGCACCCCAAAAAGCCCTTTTTAGGGCTAGAACATTAGTCTGCTTTTTTTTCCTGTGTAATCTAATTGCAGTTGCCTGCCTGCCAGCTTCTGTGTCAGGCTCACAGTGGATACTGTGCCCACTTGCTCAGTGCCACCACTCAAATCTGGTGTCACAATGGCTTGCATTTAAAAACAAAAACATTTTTTTCACTGTAATAGATTGAATAGCAGTTAGTTGTCTGCAAGCGTCTGTGTGTCAGGCCTACAGCTTGTACTCTGCCAACCTCTGCCAGTGCACAGTGCCACTCATATCTGGTGTCACAATAGCGTGCATTTAAAAACAAATTTTTTTTTTTCACTGTTATAGATTGAATAGCAGTTAGTTGTCTGCAAGCGTCTGTGTGTCAGGCGAACAGCGTGTACTCTGCAAACCACTGCCAGTTCACAGTGCCCCTCATATCTGGTGTCACAATAGCATGCATTTAAAACCCAAAAACTTTTTTCACTGTTATAGATTGAAAAGCAGTTAGTTGTCTTCATGCGGGTGTGTCAGGTATACAGCGTGTACTCTGCCAACCTCTGCCAGTGCACATTGCCACTCTTATCTGGTGTCGCAATAGATTGCATTTAAAAACCCAAAAACTTTTTTCACTGTTATAGATTGAATAGCAGTTAGTTGTCTGCAAGCGGGTGTCAGGCCTACAGCGTGTACTCTGCCAACCTCTGCCAGTGCACATTGCCACTCATATCTGGTGTCACAATAGCGTGCATTTAAAACCAAAAAAACTTTTTTCACTGTTATAGATTGAATAGCAGTTAGTTGTCTGCAAGCGGGTGTCAGGCCTACAGCGTGTACTCTGCCAACCTCTGCCAGTGCACATTGCCACTCATATGTGGTGTCACAATAGCGTGCATTTAAAAACCCCAAAACTTTTTTTTCACTGTAATAGATTGAATAGCAGTTAGTTGTCTGCAAGAGTCTGTGTGTCAGGCCAACAGCGTGTACTCTACCAACCTCTGCCAGTGCACATTGCCACTCAAATCTGGTGTCACAATAGCGTGCATTTAAAAACCAAAAAAACTTTTTTCACTGTTATAGATTGAATAGCAGTTAGTTGTCTGCAAGCGGGTGTCAGGCCTACAGCGTGTACTCTGCCAACCTCTGCCAGTGCACATTGCCACTCATATCTGGTGTCACAATAGCGTGCATTTAAAACCCAAAAACTTTTTTCACTGTTATAGATTGAATAGCAGTTAGTTGTCTTCAAGTGGGTGTTAGGTCTACAGCGTGCACTCTGCCAACCTCTGCCAGTGCACATTGCCACTCATATCTGGTGTCACAATAGCGTGCATTTAAAACCAAAAAACTTTTTTCACTGTTATAGATTGAATAGCAGTTAGTTGTCTTCAAGCGGGTGTCAGGCCTACAGCGTGTACTCTGCCAAACTCTACCAGTGCACATTGCCACTCATATCTGGTGTCACAATAGCATGCATTTAAAACCCAAAAACTGTTTTCACTGTTATAGATTGAATAGCAGTTAGTTGTCTTCAAGCGGGTGTCAGGTCTACAGCGTGTACTCTGCCAACCTCTGCCAGTGCACATTGCCACTCATATCTGGTGTCACAATAGCGTGCATTTAAAACCAAAAAACTTTTTTCACTGTTATAGATTGAATAGCAGTTAGTTGTCTTCAAGCGGGAGTGTCAGGCCTACAGCGTGTACTCTGCCAACCTCTGCCAGTGCACATTGCCACTCATATCTGGTGTCGCAATAGATTGCATTTAAAAACCAAAAAACTTTTTTCACTGGTATAGATTGAATAGCAGTTAGTTGTCTGCAAGCGGGTGTCAGGCCTACAGCGTGTACTCTGCCAACCTCTGCCAGTGCACATTGCCACTCATATCTGGGTCACAATAGCGTGCATTTAAAACCAAAAAACTTTTTTCACTGGTATAGATTGAATAGCAGTTAGTTGTCTTCAAGCAGGTGTCAGGCCTACAGCGTGTACTTTGCCAACCTCTGCCAGTGCACATTGCCACTCATATCTGGTGTCACAATAGCGTGCATTTAAAACCAAAAAACTTTTTTCACTGTTATAGATTGAATAGCAGTTAGTTGTCTTCAAGCGGGTGTCAGGCCAACAGCGTGTACTCTGCCAACCTCTGCCAGTGCACATTGCCACTCATATCTGGTGTCACAATAGCGTGCATTTAAAACAAAAAAACTTTTTTCACTGTTATAGATTGAATAGCAGTTAGTTGTCTTCAAGCGGGAGTGTCAGGCCTTCAGCGTGTACTGTGCCAACCTCTGCCAGTGCACATCGCCACTCATATCTGGTGTCGCAATAGATTGCATTTAAAAACAAAAAAACTTTTTTCACTGGTATAGATTGAATAGCAGTTAGTTGTCTGCAAGCGGGTGTCAGGCCTACAGCGTGTACTCTGCCAACCTCTGCCACTGCACCGTGCCACTCATATCTGGTCTCATAGTAGCTTGCACGCATAGTACCACTAATCCAAAAAAAAATGACAGGCAGAGGCAGGCCACCCCGCAGGGGCCGTCGTGGTCGTGGTGCTGTGATTCCCTTTTGCCCTAGAATAATGCCCAATTTTCAGAGGCCACATACCCTGAACTTGAAAAGTTCTGAGGACATAGTTGACTGGCTAACACAGGACACCCAATCTTCTACAGCTTCCGCTCGGAACCTTGACGCACCATTCTCCTCCAGCTTAGCTTCGGGCACCTCTCAAGATACCACTCACCCGCCTGCCGCCACCACCAACACTAGCACCACATCCACTTCACTTTATCTGTCAGAGGAGTTATTTACACATCCGTTTGAAGAAATGAGTGATGCGCAACCATTATTGCCAGAGGATGTAGATAACAGGCATATGTCTCAGTCAGGCAGCATTACACACATGGATGTACGGTGTGATGATGATGATGTTGTACCCGCTGCTACTTCCTTTGCTGAGTTGTCAGAGACAAGTGAAGCGGTTGATGATGACGATGCTTCCATGGATGTCACGTGGGTACCCGCTCGGCAAGAAGAAGAACAGGGCGAAAGTTCAGATGGGGAGACAGAGAGGAGGAGGAGACAAGTTGGAAGCAGGGGGAGGTCGTCGCAAGGAGCTAGTGGCATAGTCAGACAGCATGCATCGGCACCCGGGTACAGCCCGACAGCACACCAATCAACGCATGTTGTGTCCACCACCAGAATGCCGTCATTGCAGAGCTCAGCAGTGTGGCATTTTTTTTGTGTGTCTGCCTCTGACAACAGCAATGCCATTTGCAACCTGTGCCAAAAGAAACTGAGTCGTGGGAAGTCCAACACCCACCTAGGTACAACTGCTTTGCGTAGGCACATGATCGCACATCACAAACGCCTATGGGATCAACACATGAGTACAAGCAGCACACAAACTCTAAGCCGCCATCCTCCTCCTGGTCCAGCATCTTCAGACACGTCAACCACTGCTGTCCTCCTTGCCCCCTCTCAACCATCCGCCACTCCGTCTCTCGCCTTGAGCAGTTCCCGCTCATCTGCCCACAGTCAGGTGTCTGTCAAGGACATGTTTGAGCGTAAGAAGCCAATGTCAGAAAGTCACCCCCTTGCCCAGCGTCTGACAGCTGGCTTGTCTGAACTATTAGCCCGCAAGCTTTTCCCATACAAGCTGGTGGAGTCTGAGGCGTTCAAAAATTTTTAGCTATTGGGACACCGCAGTGGAAGGTACCCGGACGAAATTTCTTTTCACAAAAGGCAATCCCCAACCTGTACTCGATTGTGCAAAAGGAAGTAATGGCATGTCTGGCACACAGTGTTGGGGCAAGGGTCCATCTGACCACTGATACCTGGTCTGCAAAGCATGGTCAGGGCAGGTATATCACCTACACTGCGCATTGGGTAAACCTGCTGACGGCTGCCAAGCATGGAATGCATGGCTCTGCAGAGGAGTTGGTGACACCGCCACGACTTGCAGCCAGGCCTGCTGCCACCTCCTCTACTCCTCCTACTCCATCCTCTTCCATAACCTCCTTGGCTGAGTCCTCTTCTGCTGCTGCGTCTTGCTCCACATCAACGGCACCCCCCGAGCTCCCCAGGTACTATTCCACCTCCCGGATACGGCAGTGTCACGCCGTCTTGGGTTTGACTTGCTTGAAAGCAGAGAGTCACACCAGACAAGCACTCCTGTCCGCCCTGAACGCACAGGTGGAAAAGTGGCTGACTCCGCAGCAACTGGATATCGGCAAAGTGGTTTGTGACAACGGAACAAATTTGTTGGCGGCATTGAAGTTGGGCAAGTTGACACATGTGCCGTGCATGGCACATGTGTGTAATATGATCGTACAACGCTTTGTGCATAAGTACACAGGCTTACAGGACGTCCTGAAGCAGGCTCGGGAGATTCCGGGCGGCGGCTAAGTGACGCTCACGTGGGTTCGTGACGACACTTCCGCCAACCGACCGGACGCCTGAAAATTACTTCCGCCAACCACCACTGCCCACCAATGATAATACAACAAATAAAGGCGCCGAACACCTTTACCTATTAAAGGCACACACACATATCTCCCTATATAGGGAGATTGTTAACTTGATTGTGATTGGACAAGATGCATGTAATTCATTAAAGGGGAAGACCTTTAAAAATGAAGATTTAGAGGACCAACATTACAGCTGACTGAAGAAGCTCTATTTTGAGAGTGAAACGCGTATTGGCCATTTTAAAGGACTTTTATTGAGGACTTTTAAGACATATTAATTTTGTTTTTATTTTCAATAAATTTGTTACTTCTTTTAAATCCTACTCAAGTCCTTTTTTGTTGCCTCCAATGAATCTTCATAGGGGTAGTGCCATCCCCATTTGAATTGTTACAATATTTATATACCTAGAGCCGGGACCCAGGGCCGGCCTTAGGTGTTCAGGCACCCTGTGCGAAACAATCTTGTGGCGCCCCCCCCCCCCCCCACCCTCACCCGTCTCTGCTTGGACCCCTTCAAACTATTTTAGGAGCATTCACAATCTGTCACCTCCACCCCCTTCTACAAAACCCCTGCACCTCTTAACCAAAACCCCTGGCCAGATCTTCACCAAGCCCCTGGCCACCCCTTCCCCTTCATCAATGCCCTGGCCATCCCTTCATCAAACTCCTAGCCACCCCTTGCCCTTCATCAATCCCCTCCCACCCTATCAATTCCTGCCACCCCTTCATCAGTCCCCTGCCCCTCTCATCAATTCCCTCCCACCCTTTTCTCAGCCCTCTGCCCCTATTCATCAGCCCCCTGACCCCCTCATCAATCCCCTCCCACCCCTTTAACAGCCATCTGCCCCATTCATCAGTCCCCTGACCCCCTCATAAATCCCCTCCCACCCCTTTAACAGCCCTCTGCCCCATTCATCAGTCCCCTGACTCCCCCCTTTTATCAGCCCTCTGCCCCCATTCATCAGCCCCCTGACCCCCTCATAAATCCCCTCCCACCCCTTTAACAGCCCTCTGCCCCATTCATCAGTCCCCTGACTCCCCCCTTTTATCAGCCCTCTGCCCCCATTCATCAGCCCCCTGACCCCCTCATAAATCCCCTCCCACCCCTTTAACAGCCCTCTGCCCCATTCATAAGTCCCCTGACTCCCCCCTTTTATCAGCCCTCTGCCCCCATTCATCAGCCCCCTGACCCCCTCATCAATCCCCTCCCACCCATTTATCACCCACCTGCCCCCCTTTAATCAGCCCCATGCCCCCCTTTTCAATTTTCTGCCACCCTTTATGAATCCCCTGCCAATTAATCCAATCCATGCCACCCCTTCATCAATCCCCTGCCCCCCTTAATTAAATTCCTGCACGCCTTCAACAAAACCTATTTAATACAAAAGAAAAAAAAAAAGAACAGTCACTCACAGTAAAGGCTGCTGCTCCCTGGACTGAGCTGTCTCCGCCGATTGAAGAGCACCGGGCGCCGCCTTCACTCACTGAATTGGATCCTTCCGCGGCTCCCTCTGATGACAGAGCACGTCGACGTCACGCAAGTACGCGGCGTAACGCCCCCACGCTCCTCCTCCACACTCCACACAGAAGTGGATTCCCGGCCGCTGCTCTCTGCTCATAATTTGCAAGTCAAGTGCAAAGCAGCATTTTGCACTTGACTTGCTCTTCACTTGAAATACATAACTCGGCCGGCCTGCGAGCTGTGTTGGCCGCCCGGCGCCCCTGTTGCCATGGCGCCCTGTGCGACCGCACAGCTCGCACACCCCTAAGGCCGGCCCTGCCGGGACCCATAGGCTCAGGACCAGTTGAGCACCACATTTATTAACTCATACCTGTGTTCTTCCACTGCTAAATCTACACATTGGCCCATTCTCTTTTATGTCTTTGAGAATCATCCCAAGCCGAAGTAGAAGGGTGGTGCTACCATAATAAGCACACAAGCTGTAATACGGCTAAGCCAGTGTTTCCATATACAGGCTCCTTAAAATGTGAGTGTACAAGTTCACTACGATATCACTGCTATAATTGCACTGCCACTTTATATACCATCTGCACTATCTTTTTTTTTGTGTTTTTTGACATGTACTTCCTACTGCACTATTGAATGGAATAACGTTTGGTAAGCCATATATATATTTGAGCGCTCCACTTATAGGTGTAGGTCTTTGTCACTTACACCGCACTATAACCTGTATGATAATATAATATAGACTGTATGTCAGTCTGTATATATATATATATATATATATATATATATATATATATATAAAATGTATGATAATATAGACTGTATAATAGTATAATATAGACTGTATGATAGTATAATATAGACTGTATGTCAGTCAGTATATAATATAGACTGTAAAGCAGTCAGTATATAATATAGACTGTATGATAGTATAATATAGACTATGTCAGTCAGTATATAATATAGACTGTATGTCAGTATAATACAGACTGTATGTCAGTATAATATAGACTGTATGATAGTATAATATAGACTGTATGATAGTATAATATAGACTGTATGTCAGTCAGTATATAATATAGACTGTATAATAGTATAATATAGACTGTAAAGCAGTCAGTATATAATATAGACTGTATGATAGTATAATATAGACTATGTCAGTCAGTATATAATATAGACTGTATGTCAGTATAATACAGACTGTATGTCAGTATAATATAGACTGTATGATAGTATAATATAGACTGTATGTCAGTCAGTATATAATATAGACTGTATGATAGTATAATATAGACTGTATGATAGTATAATATAGACTGTAAAGCAGTCAGTATATAATATAGACTGCATGATAGTATTATATAGACTGTCAGTCAGTATATAATATAGACTGTATGTCAGTATAATACAGACTGTATGTCAGTATAATATAGACTGTATGATAGTATAATATAGACTGTATGATAATATAATATAGACTATGTCAGTCAGTATATAATATAGACTGCATTATAATATAATGTAGACTGTATGGCAGTCAGTATATAATATAGACTGTATAATAGTATAATATAGACTATGTCAGTCAGTATATAATATAGACTGTATGTCAGTATAATACAGACTGTATGTCAGTATAATATAGACTGTATGATAGTATAATATAGACTGTATGATAATATAATATAGACTATGTCAGTCAGTATATAATATAGACTGTATGTCAGTATAATACAGACTGTATAGACTGTATGTCAGTCAGTATATATATATATATATATATATATATATAATGTATGATAATATAGACTGAATGATAGTATAATATAGACTGTATGTCAGTCAGTAGAAAGAGACACGTCAGTCCTGGCTCCTGCCCTCACTCTGCCCTTAGTGAGGTCATATCCGCCCATATATCGTGTCAATTCGAGATCTACTTCTACCACGCTCATCCTATCCTAAGACATGCTGTCTTCCTTAATTCCCATATATTATGAACAAAAAGTTACAATTACTAAAATAATCCTACTATTAGTTTCCCTATATCAGGAAAGTGTCTGTGACAAGTAATGATTAATATGTAGATAGAATATATATGTCTATCGATTCACGTATAAGTAACAAGTGTGTTTTAACTTTGTGTACAAAGATTGATAACATGCTGAAAGAAGGGTTATCTTAAAGAACATTTACTAAAAGAAAGTTCTAATAAACCAAGATTTCTTGAACAAATGGTGATACAATTAAGGATTGAAAAAAAAAATGTCTTGATCTAATTGAAAAGGAACCAGTTAACATTATAAGCATAACTATTAACAAATGAATAAGGTGGGAGTGTGTTCCAATCTGTTTTTTACTGGATAATGTTTGCCTCCAAGATTAAAAGACTGACTAACATAATTTTTGTTGTAAGCCCAGATATTTTATTATTGCATATGCATAGGAATTGAGACTTTGGGCATTATAGTGTATTAATTCTAGATCTGTTACTAGCAGCAAGTGCTTAGCCTTATGCCTATCCCACGCATGCTTAAACACTTCTACTGAGTTAACCTCTACCACTCCAGTTGGAAGGCTATTCCATGCATCCACTACCCTCTCAGTAATGTAATGCTTCCTGATATTATTTTTAAACCTTTGTCCCTCTATTTTTGAGACTATGTCCTCTTGTTATGGTAGTTTTCCTTCTTTTAAATATAGTCTCCACTTTTACTGTGTTGTTTCCCTTTATGTATTTAAAATGCTTTTATCATATTTCCCCTGTCTCGTCTTTTCACCAAGCTATACCTGTTAAGATCCTTTAACCTTTCCTGGTGAATTTTATCCTGCAATCCATGAACCAGTTTAGTAGCCCTTCTTTGAACTCTCTCTAAGGTATTCATATCCTTCTGAAGATAGGGTCTCCAGTACTGTATCCAGTACTCTAAGTGAGGTCTCACCAGTGTTCTGTACAATGGCATGAGCATTTCCCTCTTCCTACTGCTAATACCTCTCCCTATGCAACCAAGCATTCTGCTAGCATTTTCTGCTGCTCTATTACATTGTACATTGTCATTAACAGCCAGAAACTGGAGAACAAGAAATGTGAATTAATGTATAGCTGTTTAACAATGCTTAACAAAATCTCCATTATCTTTTTCATTTATTTTGCAGAAGACAATGTTATTTGTCTATTTTGTATGTTTGAAAAAAAAAAAATAGTAATAATACATTATCAGTGAAAAGTAGAATAAGTTTTATCCAATTTGCAAGACATAAAATTGTGATAATGTATATTTGTGATATTAATAAAATAAAGAACGAGAGTCAGGGATAGCGTCTGTCTCCACGGGCACAAGTCTGGTGTGGGAGATGTGGTGGGCTAGCCACTGCGGGACACCCACGGAGTGAAACGTTCGAGGCTTGTGGAGACAAGATGAGCATGTTAGCCTTTTATTATTTTTCTCTAGGGAAAGCATAGGGCCAGTTAATAGTTGTTGTACATGGGCTATTCGCAGCCTCCATTGCATTTCTACCTAGTCTTGATTTCTGATGTATCCTCCATTGCTACATCACCTGTCTGCTCCCTTACCTGCCCACCCCCGCTTACTCCTTCCACCGATCCCTCCCCTTCATCTACAGTCTTCCACTTTCTCCTCCTACTCCTCCCTCTACTCCACCTTCTCCTCTCTCCTCCTACTTCTCCTCTACTCCTCCTCCTACTCCTCCCTCTACTCCACCTTCTCCTCTCTCCTCCTACTTCTCCTCTACTCCTCCTACTCCTTCCTCCTGCTCTTACTCCTCCCTCCTCTTCCTACTCCTCCCTCTATTTCTCCTTTTCCTCCTCCTACTCCTCCCTCTACTCCACTTTCTCCTTCCACTCCACCTTCTCCTTTCTCCTCCTACTTCTCATCTATTCCTCCTTCTCCTCCTCCTCCCTCTACTCCACCTTCTCCTCCTCCTACTCCTTCTTCCTGCTCTTACTCCTCTCTCCTCTTTCTACTCCTCCCTCTACTCCACCTTCTCATCCTCCTACTCCACCTCTCGCTCTATCCACTACTCATTCCTCCACCTCCCCACTACCACATCTATATCCTTTATATGCTTCCTCCCTTCTTATTCCTTACCAATTTCCTCCGCTCATAGACAACTCTGCCTCTACCTGACAACATTATATTTTGAAGAAAAGTTGCTCTGGCCACTCTTCCGCCACTTCCCAGGGGGGAGTACCACACTAATGAAAAATTATTCAGACTGGTGGAGGTGCACTTCATCATGAAAGAACTGTTTTGGGCACTCTCAAGGAAATAGTGCGGTCCTGACCCAGATTCCCATGGAAGTAAGACACCTGTAAGGGAGGTGGCTGTCCCTCATGTTTTTTCTTCACTAAGTCCCCAGAAATCTCATGAAAGGAACCTGACTCATTAGAACAAAACATGAACATTCAATTTACAAATCTCTACAGAGGGGGGTCAGCAAGAGAACTGTGAATAGAAAGACAAATACCCCCCAATCTCACACAGAAATAGGTGAGGAAACCTCTTCTACTGCTCCTCATGGTTGCTTTGAACAGATGAAAGAAGAAACAAGACACCTTTCAACAGAGCATGCAGTAGCTTTACCAGATCCTGACTCCACTCTGTTTGCGGATAAAGAGGAAAGGTACCATACTGGATTTGCTGTTGCTACAGAAGATCAGGTACGTCAAGCATCTTCACTTTCCTCACCCACATCTGCTCAAGACGCTGAATTGACAGCCTTCTCAGTGGCATACAAAATGCCTGAAGGAAGACATGCCAATATCTACACTGACTCAAGATATGCCCTGGGTGCAGCACATTATTTTGGATCAATCTGGAAGATAAGAAGCACCACTCAGCTGACCAAAAGCTGCCAACCAAGCCACAAGTGCACCAAGGGAAGTGGACAGAAGGGTGTCCGCTAAAGAAACTTCTATACTCACCATGTAGATCCTACCTACAGATCTCAAGCTTCTGAAAGAATGACAAGCAGCTGCTGACCCTGAAGAAATACAAAGCTGGAAAAACAGAAAGGGGCAACCCTTGAAGACGGGCTG
Source organism: Pelobates fuscus (assembly GCF_036172605.1). Classification (NCBI taxonomy): domain Eukaryota; kingdom Metazoa; phylum Chordata; class Amphibia; order Anura; family Pelobatidae; genus Pelobates; species Pelobates fuscus. Next base: position 30,218,323 of record NC_086317.1, read on the forward strand.
TACTCCAACACTCTCAAGCTCTGTTTACCCAAAAACATGTACTGGGCAGTGAGCCCATGGAACTTTATACCTATCCAAGACCCTCATGAACTCTTTGATCTCTAAATACTCGAAAGCACCTAGAACTACTCCTCTAATCATCAGTTACTGCCGATCCTGTGTTATTTGTGCCAAGGACAGCTCAGGCAGAAGAGGAGGAGAATCCTAAGCACCTAGCTAACTCTCACTATCCCTTTCAAGAACCCAGGTGACAAAGAGCTGCTGGGTCAAATATGCACTAGTTATAATAGACATTTTGTCAGGATGGCCAGAAGCCTAGCCGGTCATCAATGTGACAACCAAGACCATATACCCAATAGTGCATTGTGAAAGTTGCAGAGATCACTCAGTGGATTCATTGTTCCAGATTCAAGACTCTTTCTCTCTCTGCAACATGAGAAGTAACATTTGTCGATTTTGACACACTTTTGACTCTAAAGGAAAAATGACTTGTTAAAAAAAAAAAAAAAAAAAAAAAAAGATACCAACAAGTAGGTGTTTGATGGCCATAATAATGCCTGACCACCTGCCATCGATGGAAAGCCGAGGACCCCAAAAGGAGACCTCGTGAAGCTAAAAAGATCCAAACGCCAAGCTTCCTCAGGATTATTTGCCCATCCTGAGTTTGTGGTGATATTAATATTGACTAAATGATCCGAGTCCACCTACGCTGATGTAGCGTGGGACAGGTTTAATACTACAATGCATAAGCAAATGTGCCCTAGCCAAGGTTATTATGTCCATACACATAATACATGACAAGGTACTCTTGACACACCACATTCATGCTTCAGAACACAAAGAGGAGCACCCCTCTAAAGGGAAAGTTTGACATATATATTGATGCCATAGGTGTGCCAAGGGGGGTACCAGATGATTTTGCAGTAAAAGGAAAGTTTGAGTCCATTTTCCCAACCGTCACTGCTAATAATAATAATTTGATTTGCATTTATTATATCTATCGCAACCAACAATGTTTACCTGTCACCATGACTTGTTGTGCCTATACTCCAGATAACACAGGTCCATATGGTAATGTAAGCTTGTCTATTTATGATGTCCCTCTGAAGAACTAAGAAGACTTTAAGAACCGTTACTTCATAGGGTTTTGTGCCTTTGGGCTAACCTGTCTTCTGAAACTAACCAATAAAGTTTATCTCTTAGAATTTAACATTTCATAGGGGGGACTGATCTTTATTGAACTTGTATTGAATTATTGTACTAACTCCATTTTAACCTTACACTGTGACAGACCCTCCATTTTGTCCTCATTACCTGACAGATCCTCCATCTTAAACTACATTACATGACAGAATTTCCCAGCAACATTCAATACAATGAACAGACATAGCTGACTGCGGAATTATTGAATCTCCTGTAACATGCAACAAAGTATAACCAAGGCCAGAGCCAAGGCCATGAGAACACTGTACTAATGAAATGTTCTATTCATAAGAGAACCTTGCACCTGACCACAAGACCTGACATCACTGACTGTGTAAAATGACGCTCAAGCCCCCCTTTCCACCGAGTAAACCTCATGCTGGGAAAGATGGCGCTTGAGCCTTCTGTCCACACCCGTGTCCAGAACAATACCACCTCCCGGTGGGAGGACACCTAGCTAGTCACTCAAATCCCGGAGCCAATTAATAATATTGATGGGTGGACACTGATATAGTCACTTAACATTTAATCCAATTAATTATGTTTATTTGTTATTATCTGATATTCAATGATGATGTCATTTTGCCTTTAAAAGGGTCTGCATACTCGTTTTCTAACCAGATGCCATTAAATTTTCTGAAGTGCTTTTAACCTGAACTCCATGTGTCAGTGTGAACTTACTTCTGCGTATACGCAATTTAATCATCTCAGATTTGGACAGGAACAGATAGACATTTAAACATATTTGTTTATTTCTAAATTAATCTACATCAGTATAATATAGACTGTCAGTCAGTATATAATATAGACTGTATGTCAGTATAATACAGACTGTATAGACAGTATGTCAGTCAGTATATATATATATATATATATATATATACATATAATGTATGATAATATAGACTGTATGATAGTATAATATAGACTGTATAATAATATAATATAGACTGTATGATAGTATAATATAGACTGTCAGTCAGTATATAATATAGACTGTATGATAGTATAATATAGACTATGTCAGTCAGTGTATAATATAGACTGTATGTCAGTATAATACAGACTGTATGTCAGTATAATATAGACTGTATGATAGTATAATATAGACTATGTCAGTCAGTATATAATATAGACTGTATGATAGTATAATATGGACTATGTCAGTCAGTATATAATATAGACTGTATGTCAGTATAATATAGACTGTATAATAATATAATATAGACTGTATGATAGTATAATATAGACTGTCAGTCAGTATATAATATAGACTGTATGATAGTATAATATAGACTATGTCAGTCAGTGTATAATATAGATTGTATGTCAGTATAATATAGACTGCATGATAATATAATATAGACTGTATGATAGTATAATATGGACTATGTCAGTCAGTATATAATATAGACTGTATGATAGTATAATATAGACTGTATAATAATATAATATAGACTGTATGATAGTATAATATAGACTGTCAGTCAGTATATAATATAGACTGTATGATAGTATAATATAGACTATGTCAGTCAGTGTATAATATAGACTGTATGTCAGTATAATACAGACTGTATGTCAGTATAATATAGACTGTATGATAGTATAATATAGACTATGTCAGTCAGTATATAATATAGACTGTATGATAGTATAATATAGACTGTATGATAGTATAATATAGACTATGTCAGTCAGTGTATAATATAGACTGTATGATAGTATAATATAGACTATGTCAGTCAGTGTATAATATAGATTGTATGTCAGTATAATATAGACTGCATGATAATATAATATAGACTGTATGATAGTATAATATAGACTATGTCAGTCAGTGTATAATATAGACTGTATGTCAGTATAATACAGACTGTATGTCAGTGAATACAATGTGAACACAAGCTGCTCTGAAGATTCTAAATCTATGAAAACAGCAACCCCTGTCAGAGAAGAAGGGACGCTTCACCGCCGCGCATTGATACACAGAAAGCAACCCGATACAAGACGATATCGGAAGTCTTAGCAGCTATTTACCCGGACTGAATCCTAACATCACCCCTGCCATACACCCACCCCAAATCCACAATTCAACTCGGCGAGTGGGGTGCGAGACAAGCGTTTAACCCACGGACTATTTGACCTCCCGCTGTCCCGGCGCGGCAGGCTGTGAGCGCGCTCAGTGTGCGAGGTGTCGGAAGGGGCGGAGCCTGGCAGCTGGGTGCATGGCAGTGAGGAGGCCGCAGTCAGGCTTGGCGGCAGAATAGTCTGAGCTCCTCTCCTCCCCCTATCACAGGCATGGCCGACCCACCGGGGCCCAGCCACCCCCCGCCGCGGCTCGAGTCAGGTAACTCTGCCCACCTACCGGCTGGACCCCGGGGACACAGTCAATGACACTTTATATAATGTATGGGGTCAGTTATACAGAGAGCAGAGCTGACACACAGTTACTGTCACTTTATATAATGTATGGGGTCTGTTATACAGAGAGCAGAGCTGACACACAGTTACTGTCACTTTATATAATGTACGGGGTCTGTTATACAGAGAGCAGAGCTGACACACAGTCACTGACACTTTATATAATGTATGGGGTCTGTTATACAGAGAGCAGAGCTGACACACAGTCACTGTCACTTTATATAATGTATGGGGTCTGTTATACAGAGAGCAGAGCTGATACACAGTTACTGTCACTTTATATAATGTATGGGGTCTGTTATACAGAGAGCAGAGCTGACACAGTCACTGACACTTTATATAATGTATGGGGTCTGTTATACAGAGAGCAGAGCTGACACACAGTTACTGTCACTTTATATAATGTATGGGGTCTGTTATACAGAGAGCAGAGCTGACACACAGTTACTGTCACTTTATATAATGTATGGGGTCTGTTATACAGAGAGCAGAGCTGACACACAGTCACTGACACTTTATATAATGTATGGGGTCTGTTATACAGAGACCAGAGCTGACACACAGTTACTGTCACTTTATATAATGTATGGGGTCTGTTATACAGAGAGCAGAGCTGACACACAGTTACTGTCACTTTATATAATGTATGGGGTCTGTTATACAGAGAGCAGAGCTGACACACACTTACTGTCACTTTATATAATGTATGGGGTCTGTTATACAGAGAGCAGAGCTGATACACAGTTACTGTCACTTTATATATTGTATGGGGTCTGTTATACAGAGAGCAGAGCTGACACAGTCACTGACACTTTATATAATGTATGGGGTCTGTTATACAGAGAGCAGAGCTGACACACAGTTACTGTCACTTTATATAATGTATGGGGTCTGTTATACAGAGAGCAGAGCTGACACACAGTCACTGACACTTTATATAATGTATGGGGTCTGTTATACAGAGAGCAGAGCTGACACACAGTTACTGTCACTTTATATAATGTATGGGGTCTGTTATACAGAGAGCAGAGCTGACACACAGTTACTGTCACTTTATATAATGTATGGGGTCTGTTATACAGAGAGCAGAGCTGACACACACTTACTGTCACTTTATATAATGTATGGGGTCTGTTATATAGAGAGCAGAGCTGACACACAGTTACTGTCACTTTATATAATGTATGGGGTCTGTTATACAGAGAGCAGAGCTGATACACAGTTACTGTCACTTTATATAATGTATGGGGTCTGTTATACAGAGAGCAGAGCTGACACACAGTCACTGACACTTTATATAATGTATGGGGTCTGTTATACAGAGAGCAGAGCTGACACACAGTTACTGTCACTTTATATAATGTATGGGGTCTGTTATACAGAGAGCAGAGCTGACACACAGTCACTGACACTTTATATAATGTATGGGGTCTGTTATACAGAGAGCAGAGCTGACACACAGTCACTGACACTTTATATAATGTATGGGGTCTGTTATACAGAGAGCAGAGCTGACACACAGTTACTGACACTTTATATAATGTATGGGGTCTGTTATACAGAGAGCAGAGCTGACACACAGTTACTGTCACTTTATATAATGTATGGGGTCTGTTATACAGAGAGCAGAGCTGACACACAGTTACTGTCACTTTATATAATGTATGGGGTCTGTTATACAGAGAGCAGAGCTGACACACAGTCACTGACACTTTATATAATGTATGGGGTCTGTTATACAGAGAGCAGAGCTGACACACAGTTACTGTCACTTTATATAATGTATGGGGTCTGTTATACAGAGAGCAGAGCTGACACACAGTCACTGACACTTTATATAATGTATGGGGTCTGTTATACAGAGAGCAGAGCTGACACACAGTCACTGACACTTTATATAATGTATGGGGTCTGTTATACAGAGAGCAGAGCTGACACACAGTTACTGACACTTTATATAATGTATGGGGTCTGTTATACAGAGAGATGAGCTGACACACAGTTTCTAATACTTTATAATGTGTATAGACAGGGGGTCTGTTATACTGAGAGCAATGCTAATACAGTTACTGACACTTTATAATGTATATAGACAGAAGTCTGTTTTATAGAGAGCAGTGCTAATACATGGTTACTGACACTTTAAAATGTGTATAGACATGGTTTGTGATACAGAGAACAGTGCTAATACACAGTTACTGACACTTTATAATGTTCCAGACACGTAGCAAGAGACTGGGGTCTGCTATACAAAGTGCAATGTCCTAATACAGTTGTCACTTGATATACATATGAGAACTGCTTATTTGTGTAATTTAATATTCTTTAAATAGAAGTACATAAAATGTCACTTTCCGTGCAAATTATCCCCCCCACCCCCCACCCCCCAAAGGTGACACGTCAGCATGGAGGTGCCAGGGATGAGAAGGGCAGGTAGCTATAAAAGCATCCTCTGCAATGCTATTATTTCCCTGTGCAATTCCATGTTAAAGGTGCACTCAAATTGCTATAATAACTAATTACTATAACCACTGTGTCTCATTATAGTGGTTATGGTGCTATACCATCCCTCTTATTTGTGTGAAACTGTTTTGGACCTATTTGATAAAGTCTGAATGGCTGCTTGGCTGATGCAGAAGCGAACTTCATCATTACACGACTAACTTTTTGGTGGTGGTAAAAACAAAGTGCACTAAAACACTCCCAGAGCTTGCTGTGTATCGTTGTTGCTCAAAGGGAACTTCCACACTTGTTGAGCAGTAAGAGAGGGGCCAATGTGAGCCACATCTTAATTTAAACCACTCATAAACAGTTTGACACAAACTGGAGGGGTCGCAGCACTTCTGAACCGGAACCGAGACTTAGACTTCTGCATTTACAGTGTCAGTTTTTTTCCCAGGTTTGGTTGACGCTCATTGATAAAGTATGTCTGCTGGCATGTAAAACCAAAAGCAGTATGTAGAGCGAGAGGACGGGCCATGGGAGGTCTGGGACCCTTGGTTTACTTCATACAGCTTAAGTACAATTCAACCCAGACCCAGCGGATGATGCAGATATATGCTGGCCACCATAACCATTACAGTGGGCTGTAGTGGTTATGGTGCTTATTGTCCCTTTCAGCTCCTGACAAATGAAGCAGTGCATTGCTGTATCACTGTTATACTCTAGTGCAGGGGTAGGCAACCTTCGGCACTCTGGTGAATGCACTGAAGTACACAATTTGGGTCTTTGGGGTAAATAATGAGAATATGCCGGATACCATCAGTTGTTGTCACTGATTAGAAATGACAAGATTAGCCAGGAGAAACAGTTTGAAGCCTGCTCTTGGCCACTTTTTGCCAAAGGCTAGTTGGAGCCTAAGGCAAAGTAGTCCCTGCATTGTTACACCTGTATTTGTACATGGAAACATCCACAAGCGCTTGATATACTTTTTAAATAGTGCTCATTCCCCTCCTCTCACCCATTGTATTTTTAAAATGTAAACAAGCAGAATGCTGTGTTGGTATCTGCTGCTTCTGGGATGAATTGAAAGATTGGTATTTGGGTGAAGAGTCAAAAGTTCTTAGAAAGTTTTGTTTCCTAAAATAGTTCAACAATGAGCTGTGATCCATAATTTATTTTCTATGGTGAAAACACCATCCTCTGCTGAAAGTACCTAATATATATATATATTTTCTTTTCCCCCCTATCTTCCTCAGAGTTGTATTTTCTAATCGCTAAATTTCTAGCTAATGGATCCTGCCGTAAATCTGCAGAGGTGAGTGAGACGTGTCTCTGTGGACAAAAAAAATTCTATTGTAAAAGTCTGTTTAAATATTCAGTGAAATAAAACAAATCAGGCTGAAATAACTAAATAGATGACTATAGCATACTTGGAGAATGATTCAAAATCAGCTGTTGTAACTTATATTTTGCTTTTTTTTTTTTCATTCAATTTACCACTATTTACTGAATTAACTCTATAGTGTTAGCTGGAATGGTAAACATATGGTATAATAATAATAATAATAATAATTAATTGCAATGCACAGTTATTCACCAAACTGTGAATTGTCATGAATTCAAAGTGAATTTCAAAATTTAGGCCACATGAGCCAGTTTTTAAGAATTCTCTCAATTTATAGTATATTCCTGAGCTCTGCATCTGTTCAGATATAGCGTTACCCACTAGAATGTAATATAATATGTAGTTTATAATCAGATAACAGGAGCTAACTCCCTGTGAGCTGCTAAAACCTTGCTTGAGATGTAAACACACTCCCTTTCACAATATAGTCTTAAAAACTCAAGTAATGGCACGGTGCACATGTATAACCCTATATGATTATCAATCAGTGTAATGGCACAAAATAAACCCTGTGAAAGGGAAGCCTAAAAAGCCATAATGCTGCTCCGTCTCTCAATATGCGGAGCGATAACAACTTGGCGATCTTATAACTCTCTTGCTCCAAAGTCAGTACATCTAGCAATTTCTCAATAAGTATGTATAAATACAGTGACAAACAAAAGGGAATAATACAATATTCACAGCAAAATGTCTGTTGGTGGTATTCCACGCATGCACCTTTTTCAAGCTGTTTGAGGAGCTACGGATGGGCTTAGAGAGTCGTCTGACTGCTCTAAGCCAGTCAGCAGCGGATTTCCCAGAATTTTGTTCTGAAGATTTTAAGATGGCGGATGTGAAAGGGGCTGAGAGACACTACACTGGAGAGGAGACTTTGGGGTTAAACAGTTTGTAAACATTTTCACTACTAAAGGCAAGACATCGCCGGGGGTCACCTGGCACCATAACAAGCTCTTTTGTAAGAAGTGATGGTGCCCAAACTGTTCCTTTTAAGATTCCGGAGCAACTAAGTATATAACATTCTTTTTCCTGGACCTGGCTTCTGCCACCGAATGTATGAACTAAGCCGAAATGTGCTACTTGGCCGTTGCTAATCTGCCATTGAGTGATCATACATGGTCCTGCTTGTCTCAGTGGAGTTAACAGGATATTTCTGCAAGGAGAATCTGGAATAAGGCCTGCAGCTCTGTGCAACTGGCAGGACCCAGGTAAGTTGTCAAACAGTTTAACAAACTATTCTGGGAAGGTGCCAGAGCATTGGTTTTCATACCCTCGGAATTACTAAAGTGATTTTTCTCCAAACTAAGAATTATTGGGAATTGGAGATTTAGGCTAGAGTTTCTAGGCTGGAAAAAGAACTGATCTGAAAGATTTCTTCCAGCTCGGCTGTTTTGATATAAAGTGTTTAATTCCCTTGTCAGTTCTCCACAATTTCCAGGTTTTTCAAAACCTTTTAAGAATCTTTTCAGCATTTTCTCAGTAAATGTTATGGATTACATAATTCTGCTTAGGAATTTGTCCGTCACCTGAGGACCTTAATATTTGTGTTTTTTTTTCTTTTTTTCTTTTTTTTTTTCTTCTCGTGTGCAGATGCTGATACAAGAGGTGAATGAATTTAAGGTAAGTGTTGCATCACAATTTTGTCGTTGCTGGGAAAATTATCCTGCATAACGAAAAATATTGCCGCTATTGATTCAGTTAATATTTTTATTTGAGTATCTAACATTTGTGTTTTCTGCGTCGTGATTTCTGTTATTGTTTTCAAAATAAAGCTATTTAGTAGAACTAGATTATTGATCAGAATGCCTTTATTAAGATGAGCCTAATAACTATGTGAAAGTTAGGTATGGGATTTTTTTTTCTCTCCCCAAACTGTTGCTTTGTAATATAAATTACTCTGTATATTGGACTGTCAAGGCTTGGCATATAGTATACATTCCCAGGCCTGTTAGATGATAGGCACAAAACATGTAATCATGGCATCTTTAGAAACATGCCTAGTGTGCATTTTTCCCCCACACTTTATGATGGAACGAAGATGCCAGAGATCTTCTATGCAAGGCCTCCTATGCAGCCTGATCCTCCACAGCTGATGCCACTCCCTTGTGCTGGAGGGGTAGCAGTGCTGCCACTGCTGTCTGTAGGTCTCCAATGCCAAATTTACAAATAATTCACATTAGCCATTGGAACTCTTTCAGCTGGCTAGTGGATGGGCATGGAGGCGGAGTTGCAGGGGGAAGGGGGTGAACACTATATGTGACATGTTGCACATACAGATGGCAGGCACCATGACCACTTCATCATTGAATCTTTTTAATGTGTTCTTTACATTTAACATTTTGCTGATGTCAAACACTTGGGATATATAATTGAGGGTTTAAAGGAACACTATAGAGTCAGGAACACAAACATGTATTCCTCACCATGTAGTGCTAAATCCACCATTTAGGTGGCTTGCCCCTCCCTCCCCTTTACCCCCCCCTATAAAAGTTTAAAACTCACCATATTTCCAGTGCCACGCGGGTCTTTCCCACAGGGAAAGCATTGGATTGGCTAAAATTGGCACGGGGGCGGGGCCAAATTCCGTTTTGGCCAATCAGGACTTCCTCATAGAGATGCATTGAATCAGTGCATCTTAGTAAAATTCAGCGTCTCCATGCAGAGCGTGGGGACGCTGAATGGCAGGGCTCCATTTTTGGCACCTCCAGTGGCCATCTAAGAAGTGTTCACTTGGAAGTGTCCCTAGAGGCAATGTAAACACTGCCTTTTCTCTAAAATAGTTCAACAATTAAAAGGCAGGTTTTACATGGGGGAAAAAGCCTGAATGGAGTTATTATACTCACCAGAACTACATTAAGCTGTAGCTGTATAGGGTCCCTTTTAACTGTTCTGAGATGATTCTGCCAATCATTGCACCCCTCCCCCTTTTGTATTCTCCCCTGACATTCCTTCACCACACACTTTCCAAATCTATTATGTTGCTAATGTCTTTCACTTGATAGGCTATTAAGATAAACTGGGAATTTACCATCAAGTTTTGATCATACTAATTAATTTTTCTTTTCTTTCTTTCTGCTTTTACATTTCAGCTGCTTCCTAAGAGAGTTGACTGGCTAGGAAACGAACATGCCCAGACCTTTGATGAAATGGTATGTTTTTGCTTTTAGACAACAATCTGAATTCTGAAAAGCCATGTAAACCTTCTCACAGTGCAGGCAATGGGAGTTCCGTGGGGGAGGCATGTAGAATCAACAAATCTGTATGTAGTATTAGTAGCCAGGACAATGATGCATCCATACGTTTAAACACAGGACGTGACCGTCATTGTCTGTGCATTATTTTAAAGGAACACTATAGGCCCCCAGACCAATTCAGCTCAATGAAGTGGTCTGGGTGCCAGGTCCCTCTAGGGTTAACCCTGCCTGCTGTAAACATTGCAGTTTCAGAGAAACTGCTATGTTTACACTAGGGTTAATCCAGCCTCTAGTGGCTGTCTCATTGACAGCCGCTAGAGGCGCTTCCGTGCTTCTCACTGTGATTTTCATGCTTTCCTATGGACTGACTGCGTGTGCAGCTCTTGCCGCGCATGCACATTCAGCCGATGACGTCCAAAGGAGTAGGAGAGTCCCTGGCGCTGGAGAAAGGAAAGTGTTTAACCCCTTCCTCCAACTTCAGCCTGGCAGGGTGGGGGCACCCTCAGAGCACTATAGTGGTCCTTTAACTTATGCTCTATCAAAGTAATGCGAACAAGAATCTGAATTCTGCTTGAAATCTGCTTGAAAGAAAGGTGTTTTTTCTTTTACCGTAAGAACAATAAGGAGGTGGAATTCTCTGCTTGAAGAAGTAGGTTTATCAAAGTCTGTACAGATGTTTAACCCCTTAAGACCGGAGGGCGTACAATTACGTCCTTTTTTTAAGCGGCTCTAAATGCCGCCGGGCGTAATTGTACACCCTCCGTTTTTTGTTTTTTTTACTTACCCGGTCGCCGGCGATCCCACGCCAGCGATCGCGGTTGGGGGGACTCCCAGGAAGCCCCCCCGCGGCACCTCCGTCCTCTTCAGCCCCCCCACCCCCCCGGGGCCATGTGAGAGTGAGGTACTTACGAGGACCTCACAATCACATGGCCGGGATAGCCGGCTGCAGCAATGCCAGCAGGGGGACTAACTGTAATGACAGTCCCCCTGCTGGCTGAAATAATAAAAAAAAGTTAAAATAAGTGTAAAAAAAAAATAAAATTATATACTTAGATCATATATATATACACACATACACTGTCTAGGTGTATTTTAATATTAATATATATATTAATATCAAATTACACGTAGACTGATACCGATTTTATATATATATATATATATATATATATATATATATATATATATATATATATATATATATATATATATATATATATATATATATATATATATATATATATATATATATATATATATATATATATATATATATATATATATATATATATATATAAAGGCTGCTCTCCGGACTTTAAAACATCACTTTTATTTAGAAATGGTTAAAAACGACCAACGTTTCGGTCCCCGCTCGGGACCTTCCTCAGGGTCAAATAGAACAGCAGAACAATACAGTACAGTGTAACAGTGACGAATATATACTCAAATAATCAATTAGTTACTCACTCAGGTGAGTTTCCGTGCGTTCCCGCCATCACCCTGTGCTCTTCCGGGTGTGCGCGCGCATACATGTGCGTCACGCCCCTTCAATTACGTATCTACGTATTGGTTTACCCATCACCCTGGAAACCGTATCAACAAAACGGCCCGTTAGTGGAAACCGGACCGTGATCCACAGGATGAAGGATTCTACAAATATACTTACAGAAAAAGTGCATCTAAGTGCTTCTAATTAAAACGATCTATTGCCAGTGAAAGAGGATGTGAAAATAAATATCCATATAATTAATATAGATGACAAAAACAATGTGCATTAACCCCATAAGGGGTATGTGGGTAATTATATATACACTAAGTGTATAATGAATAGAGTAGTGGAAACGCTACTGTTTTCCTATTAAAGTGCTAGTGACAAATGTAAAGTGCTAATGGCCATACACAAAACTGTGCAAATAATGTAAACAAAGTGCCATACCCATGCATAGAGTAGCTTAGAGTGTTTGAACTGCTGTGTATAACGGTGCATTACAATAACTCCAACATAAAACTACAACTAATAATAATACCCAATGCTTTCTATCACTAATTAAACATTTTTTTCAAGCTACTCTTTTGCATAGCTACTCTATGCATGGGTATGGCACTTTGTTTACATTATTTGCACAGTTTTGTGTATGGCCATTAGCACTTTACATTTGTCACTAGCACTTTAATAGGAAAACAGTAGCGTTTCCACTACTCTATTCATTATACACTTAGTGTATATATAATTACCCACATACCCCTTATGGGGTTAATGCACATTGTTTTTGTCATCTATATTAATTATATGGATATTTATTTTCACATCCTCTTTCACTGGCAATAGATCGTTTTAATTAGAAGCACTTAGATGCACTTTTTCTGTAAGTATATTTGTAGAATCCTTCATCCTGTGGATCACGGTCCGGTTTCCACTAACGGGCCGTTTTGTTGATACGGTTTCCAGGGTGATGGGTAAACCAATACGTAGATACGTAATTGAAGGGGCGTGACGCACATGTATGCGCGCGCACACCCGGAAGAGCACAGGGTGATGGCGGGAACGCACGGAAACTCACCTGAGTGAGTAACTAATTGATTATTTGAGTATATATTCGTCACTGTTACACTGTACTGTATTGTTCTGCTGTTCTATTTGACCCTGAGGAAGGTCCCGAGCGGGGACCGAAACGTTGGTCGTTTTTAACCATTTCTAAATAAAAGTTTGATGTTTTAAAGTCCGGAGAGCAGCCTTCCCTTATATTTTTCTACATTATTTGGAGCTCTGGTGGTGCGCCCGGCATTGGACTGTCTTTAAGCGTGAGTGCAGGGGATATCTCTATTTTCTATATATATATATATATATATATATATATATATATATATATATATATATATATATATATATATATATATATATATATTAATTCTACACATATATTTATGTAATATTTTTACATAATTGGGTATCCTAATTAATTACAGTTAGCAGGACCTGCCTGACAACCCATGCCGAAAGTAAAGGGAATTTAATTTGCTAGCACTATATTTAACCCTATAACTTTCCAAGACACCATAAAACCTGTACATGGGGGGTACTGTTTTACTCGGGAGATTTCGCTGAACACAAATATTAGTGTTTCAAAACAGTAAAATGTATTACAACAATGATATCGCCAGTAAAAGTGACGTTTTTTGAATTTTTCACGCACAAACAGCACTTACACGGACGATATTATTGCTGCAATACTTTTTACTGTTTTGAAACACAAATATTTGTGTTCAGCGAAGTCTCCCGAGTACAACAGTACCCCTCATGTACAGGTTTTATGGTGTTTTCAAAAGTTACAGCGTCAAATATAAGGCTTGTTTCATTTTTTTCACATTAAAATTTGCCAGATTGCTTACGTTGCCTTTGTGACCCTATGGTAGCCCAAGAATGAAAACTACCCCTGTGATGGAATACCATTTGCAATAGTAGACAACCCAAGGTATTGCAAATGGGGTATGTCCAGTCTTTTTAGTAGCCACTTAGTCACAAACACTGGCCAAAATTGGTGTTTTTTGCATTTTTCACACACAAACAAATACTAACGCTAACTTTGGCCAGTGTTTGTGACCAAATGGCTACTAAAAAAGACTGGACATACCCCATTTGCAATACCTTGGGTTGTCTACTATTGCAAATGGTATGCCATTATGGGTGTAAATTTATTTCCTGGGCTACTATACAGTCTCAAAGGCAACGTAACCAATCTGGCGAATTTCAATTTCAAATGTAACACGCTATATTTGACCCTGTAACTTCCCAAAACACCATAAAACCTGTACATAGGGGGTACTGTTTTACACGTGAGACTTTGCTGAATACAAATATGTGTATTGTATTGCAGTAAAAGCAAACAGTATTATGACATTGACAGTTAAAATGTCATGTAGAATTAAAAAAATAAAAAAAAATCTTATTTTCTCCTATTTTTTTCATATTAAATTATGTTTCATAGCTAAATATTTGATATAAAATGAAAGCCCTGTTTCCCCTGAATAAAATGATATATAATAAAGGGGGGGGTGCATTTAATATGAAAGAGGTGAATTACGGTTGGACAGACATATAGCGCAAATGCCAGGTTTTGTTTACATTTTGTTCTGTTCACAACTTGTACAATTGGCTCAGTCCTTAAGGGGTTAAACAGCAACTAGTTGCATACTTGCAAAAAATATAATATTCAGTTATATAATTTTTCAACTGCCATTCTGTGGTCAAGAAGGAACTTTATTTCTTCTAGGTTACTGCAAAATTGGAAGTGCTTCAAACTGTGTTTTTTTTTTTTTTTTTTGCCTTCTTTCTAATAAACTGCAACAAACATATGTGAGGAAGGTTGAACTTCATGGGAACGTCTCTCCTCAGCCTATGTTACTATGTAGGTCATTCAACTAAATGAGGCACCAACACACCTGTTGGCTGATTGCATCAGCCAGGCATTGAATGCTTAGGAGAATACCACTAATTATTCACCTGCAATCGTCTGGCTTGGCGGTCATATTATAATATCCCATAAAGTTTACAGTACCCCTCTTAAGATCAGAAAACTGGTACTACTGAATAAACTACACACAGCTGTGTTCCAATCCTCTAACTTTGCATACACATTGCTACTGATTTGGAGAGGTTGAGAGCTGGAACAGCGGGTACACTATGTATGCACAATTACAGCAAAGGAGGAAGTGAAATTTGCCAAAACTTTAAAGGGACACTCCAGGCACACAGACCACCTCTGCCCATTGGAGTGGTCTGGGTGCCAACTCCCACCACCCTTAACACTGCAAGTGTAATTATTGCAGTTTTTATAATCAGCAATAATTACCTTGCAGGATTAAGTCCTCCTCTAGTGGCGGTCTATCAGACAGCCACTAGAGGGACTTCCGGGTTTTTAAAACCCGAAAAGTGTTTTAAACGACGCTGGACATCCTCACGCTATGCATGAGGACCTTCAGCGTCGCCGGAATCCCCATAGGAAAGCATTGAATAATGCGTGTGCGGCCATTGCCACGCATGTGCATTATGTCCTCCCCCAGGGGAGGATCGTCGGCAGAGTCTGACCCAGCGCCGAGGGACATCGGTGCTGAATTCAGGTAAGTCACTGAAGGGGTTTTAACCCCCTAAGGACCAAACTTCTGGAATAAAAGGGAATTATGACGTGTCACACATGTCATGTGTCCTTAAGGGGTTAAAGGACCACCATAGTGTCAGGAAAACACTCGTTTTCCTGGCACTATAGTGCCCTGAGGGTGCCCCCACCCTCAAGGTCCCACTCCCGTGGCGCTGAAGGGGGAGGAAGGGGTTAATCCCTTACCTCTTTTCCAGCGCTGGGGACTCTCCTCCCTCTTCTTCAGTCATCGGCTGCATGCGCGGCAAGAGCCACGCGCCATTCAGCCATTCAGCCAGTCTCATAGAAAAGCATTCTCAATGCTTTCCCATGGACGCTGGCGTCTTCTCACTGTGAAAATCACAGTGAGAAGCACGGAAGCGCCTCTAGCAGCTGTCAATGAGACAGCCACTAGAGGCTGGATTAACCCATAGGTAAACATAGCAGTTTCTCTTACTATGTTTACAGCAAAAAGGGATAAACCTAGATGGACCTGGCACCCAGACCACTTCATTGAGCTGAAGTGGTCTGGGTGCCTATAGTGGTCCTTTAACCCCTTCAGCAACATGGGGTGGGAGGGAGAGGGGCACTGCAGGAACCTGCAGTGCCAGGAAAAACTGATGTTTTCCTGACACTGGAGAGTCCTTTTAAAGTGGAACAATTAGTGACATGTTGTTTGGAATAATATTACTGATCGGACATTGTTTGGGACTGTTCCCTAAGCCAGGAATTGTGAAATGGTGACAAGAGAATCCATTGTCAATTTTCCACAGTTATTAGTTTAGTGCATACAACTGAATTATATGGCTGGAAAATGTTAATGTTAAAAAAATAAAAAATAAAAATCTTGTATTGAGCCTAATATTGTTTTTTTTTTTTTAAATTCCACCAGGTTTCTCTTCACAGCCATGTGGCGCCAGACCACTTACTAGGAATGTGCCAGCATCTTGTATCTGTCCTTGACCAGGAAAGGCCACCAAATCTACGGAAGACATATTCGTTACTAGCGGTCGGCAAGCATTCTCTATTGCGTAAAGAAAAAGGTACCCTTATAGACTGCTTGGGTTTCTCGAACTATGGGATTGTTCTTGTAAGGCCCTCCGGCTCTATTTAGCGTTGAGGGTGCAGTGTCTTTAAACGCCCTCTTCCTGTCTTGTGCCAAACCTCTTCAGTTATTTGGAGGATACAAAGGTTTCCTGCAGCTCGATGTGGAAGTCACTGATTGCATTGGCCTTCCATTATTGGACAGTTGTGATAAGCTTAGAGGTGGGCTAGCCCTTCTCTCAATGTCTACCATTGCTGGGAGAGAACATGGCTCTGAATTAAGAGTGTTTGAAACCAACTTTGGAGGCAACACATATTCTTTGCATCATAATCATGAGCTGTAAGTTTGTTGCTGAGGGTTTCCATTAATGTTATGTGAGTAAAGTTTACCTATAAAATTTATAGAAAACATTAACGATTCAAAATTAATTTAACTGGTTCTCCAACTTTGTACAGGAACCTGTTGTGACCGAATGATGAACAGTACCCTAGCACAAAGTTGTTGTCCTCAGGGAATTTTCCATTCTGTCATATGTCTCCCGTTCCATGTGCATTCTAAAAACTCTGTTGCCCATTCTTTGACCAAAGTTTCACTTAACCTCTCCAAATCTAACTTTCTAGCTTGTATTGTAGCTTAATTTTGAGTTTTTGTTACTTCTGGCTTAGTGAGTGAATTCCCCATCATGATTTTTCAGTTTAAGCACAGTTTGCAGACTCCCCTGACAGTCCTCTGCCTCCCACAGATACTTTGTCTATACACCCTATCAAATGTCAGCAGGCTATATGTATACTAAACAAGTCCTTCCTAGGACCTCCAAGGAATTTAGGCTCTTGGTATCTCCTTTCAGTGAGGGAAGGGTCTGAATGAGTGACTCTTATGATCGGAGCCTCCCTACTTTGAGAAGTGATTTTATTTTTTTTCTTACTTGAATTGTTTCAAAAATGGCCTCCTCCTGCTTTGAGCATAGAGTGCCTTTCTGGGAGAGTTGCTTGTTGAAGAGTAAGACTTTCTGTTTAACTCTGTTCTAGAGAATATTAGGTGTTCAGGCCTGCATTATAACACGACCTGACAAACTAAAAAATATACTTGATATAGCCCAGTATATCTCTAGTCAGATTTTGTTATTATTGCGACGACTCCTGCATTTTATTTCTTGCTGGTTTTTAGCTACTTTGAGTCTAGTATAGGATAGGGTTGGAAAATTTCAAATTGTATAATTAGTGGAACTGTTGCCATCAGTGTTTTTTTTTTTTTTTTTGTGTGTGTGTGTGTGTGTGTGTTTAACCCCTTAAGGACCAAATTTCTGGAATAAAAGGGAATCATGACATGTCACACATGTCATGTGTCCTTAAGGGGTTAAGCGAATGTCCACCTTTGTGGAGGTATAGATTTAATCGATTCAGTATGCTGGTGAACCCAGCAAATATATAGATTACAAGATATCGTTACCTGCAGATTTCTTCCTATTAACTTATCGTGAAGTCCCGGAAGGAATAGGTGCAGTACCATAAAGTCTACATGACATTGTATTGGCTCTGATACTTTGAGGCTCTCACCACGGCCTGTCATTCAACTCACCTAGTACTCATGTGGAATTTCCACGTCTTCATTTGCTGTATCTATTTTATCCTCATCACAGTTATGAGCAGAGCATATTGGTTAAAGTGCTCAAAAAATATTTGAAACAGAACCAGAGTGTTTTTTATAT
The DNA here is from genome assembly GCF_036172605.1 of Pelobates fuscus. Lineage (NCBI taxonomy): Eukaryota > Metazoa > Chordata > Amphibia > Anura > Pelobatidae > Pelobates > Pelobates fuscus. Next base: position 30,236,873 of record NC_086317.1, read on the forward strand.
ATATATCTTGCAACCAATACGACAGCATAGTGGTTCTGGTGCATAGACTGCACCTTTACATAATGTAACATTTTCGCAGATATCTTCTGTTAGATGTCAACAGTGTTCATTAAAAACGGTGTGTTTAAGACTACCCAGCTCTGTATTAAAACTAATGGAATCTAAATAATTCAGATTGCAGGAATGTCCTGTGGAACCGTAAGACGTTTGCTGCTCTGCACAGAGGAAGACCTCCAGAAATCCCTCTCACTATGAAATGGCCACCAAACACTGGTAACTATGCAGAATAATCTTATTAACTTAAAATGTATTCATTTGTGTTGGGTATTCCCCTAACAAAGTGCCTCTTTTTGTTTGACGTTGTTATTTATTGTGCTTGACAGTGGAGGTGCACCTTGGAAAACACTTGACGGGTTCTGTTGGCTTTAATCCAGCCTTTCCTGTGACTATGTACCAGCATATCAAAATGAAGAAGAGAATTCTTGGCCATCTTTCCTCGGTTTACTGTGTTGCCTTTGACCGCACAGGTCAAAGAATTTTTACGGTATGTAAGTTGAGATTAAATTGTATGAGTGTCTTCTCTTGCAAGGCTGCCTCATCAGGAGGCACAGACCACATTCTTTTTCGTGTCTCAAACAGCTGGTTGTATCACATTTTACTCCTATATCAGCAGTGTCCAACTTTCACTTTCCAAATGCTGCAGGATGACATTTACCATAATAACGGGCAGAAATATTTGTACAAATATGGGCAGTGTCATACAAAAGCAAATGGAAGCACGCCTCTATCCGAAGCTGTGCAAATGTGATTAACTGTTCTTGAGGTCAGTGAGAACATTTGTAAAGAAAACATGCTTAGTACCATTACACAAATGGATAGTTGCCCAACCTCTTAATTGGGGCAGGTAGACCTAAAATTGCAATATAAAAAAAGGCAGAAAACCGGTCCCCTCTCAGAGAAGCTGGCAGTACAATGTCTAAACAAAACCACTGATGATGTTCATTCCCAAACTCGTTTTAACTGAGCAATGTAATCAAGGAGTAATTCTTTGGGTTTTTTTCGAAGAAGGAAACCAGATGGGCCCCTTCAGGTCTATCCTAGATCTAAAACATTTTAAATGATTGATAGTAAATAAGAGACTTTAATGAAATCTGTACATCAAGCTGCTTAGATCTCTCCAGTTGGAGTACACTCACGATTTGTGAAAATTCAAGATAAATACAAAAAACTCATTCCGAAGTAAATTGTTACAAATGTGCTCCTTTCAGGATTTTGTGATATGTAGTACCAGCCCCAGCTGTTGGGTATGATGGGGGTTGAACAGCTGAATAGGCTGATAGCCTATTACTTACAATAGGGGTCTCCTTTTGGTAGAAACTTTCAGTTTGCTGCTCATTTAACCAATGTAATTGTTTTTTTATGGAAGTCCATATGAACTGTTTTGGAGTTGGGGTAAAATAAATTCATTTACGGTATCAGATTTTTTTTTTTGTACTTTTTTTTTTTTTTGTATTCTTTATTTTTGAGTGCAAGGGGTTACATATGAGCTTACATTGCCACAACAGCCTTAGTAAACATTGTATTGTCATGAAGTATAAAACAGTAGTATGGCAAGCGATGAGAATGCACAATTTGTATAAGTATAACAGGAGAAGCCTAGTGTACATATCCGGTCACGACCTAGTGCTTGTGGCACTCAGAGATATAGTAGCAGGATGCTCAAGCGCACTGGAAGCGTGCCGATCGGGTAAGTAAAGGCGTATCGCCTATGAGTGACATCAGGATGGTAGTAGTTATGTTGGGCCATTGGTCGAGAAAACTATGCACATATAAACTTAGGGTAAATGTTTCCTGCCATGTCAGGACTATAGCACTGTAGCCAACCTACTATGCATGCTTAGGTAGGAGTCGTAGTGTCAGAGAGTATGATACCAAGCCGATAAACATCAATTTTTTTTTTAAGGCACATATATGCATGTATGTGATTTGCGCTGACAGTAGCTAACAAGGTGTGAAACCACTGGAGCCAAGTCGTCATTAAAGAAATAACTATATAGTAAGGTAAAGTAAAATGGCAGACATTAGAACGTTAGAGGGGTGAAATAGACTAAATGCATGACCGCATTAGTTACTTGATACACACAGTCTACAGAGATTTTTAGTTACTTGATATAGATAGTCCGTACAGCTGTAAATGTGCCCTCCAGATGCAAGTGAGGCATGTCAACTGGGAGGCATAGGAGTAGCCTATGCCGAGTGCAGGGATGTCTCTCATATCGTTGATGTTTGTCTCGTCGAAGGTGCCCCTGGCCTGGGATTCAGCTCCAGCGATAAGCAGTAGGGTGTTCAGCTGTGCGGCACCCTGGTTCGCAGCTGTAACTTGAAAGGGTGGAGGTGAGCTGTGCTGAGCGCTGGTTCTCGGATCGGGTGAGTTGCGTCTGTGTAGGGCTAGTATGGTAGTCCCGCTCTCGTGAGTGTGGGTGCAAGTGCGTGCGCCCGAGTAACATGGCGCCGTTTCCCACCCATGGGATTGTTGGTGTTTGCGTAGCCTGACTGCCTTTCTGGATGCTTGTGGTAAGTGCCTGTAATGGTGATGTCAAGCTGCTGGGCGAATCCATGTAGCCACTAATTTTACCACTAAGGTGGTAGGCCATTCCGCGGTCGCAGAGCCAGTCAAAGTCCTCCAGGGGGTGCGTGGGTGGTTGGGCATATATGCTCCGCTTCTTGGGCTTTCGCTGGGCGGCCATCTTAGCTGCGCCCCAGTGGCTTGGTGCCTCTGTAGTTAGCTTAGTCATTATATTCGCAGTCCGTCTTGGCCAGTTTGTCCTGTGGGGACCGGGATAACCCCCACCGACGTGGGTAGTACACCCTGTGAGGTCCTTGGGTTGTATATCCGCGACTTTTGCCCCAATTTCTGCCCGCCAGGCAGGAGCTCGCGTTCCACACGTCTGCATGGCTAGGTGGTCAGGCTCTGCCCCAGATTAGTATTTTTTATGTTAACTTGTGTTTTTATATGTGTGTGTGTGTATATTATTATTATTATTATTATTATTATTATTATTATAGTTGCACATTCTGATATCACTGGCAACTATTTTCAGGGCGCTGATGACTGCTTGCTGAAGATCTGGTCCTCACTGGATGGGCGTTTGCTAGCTACTTTACGTGGTCATTCCGCAGAGATTTCCGAACTTACTGTGAATTATGAGAATACCCTGATCGCAACAACAAGCTGTGAAAAACTGATCAGAGTTTGGTCTCTCAGGACATGTGCACCTGTTGCTGTACTTCAGGGTCACTCTGTTTGTGTCAACTCATTGATTGTAAGTATATATTATTGCATTTTCTTGAGCTTTTCTTTTTCAGCACATGTGTCAACTGATTTGGTTTATGGTATTAATGATCCTTTTAAAAAAAAAATTATAATAAAAAAAAATTAGATGTGTGTGTGTGTGTATATATATATATATATATATATATATATTTTATTTTTTTTTCAAGACAAATGTTTTGCACTATCATGTCTGATATTTATATCTATTTCTGAACCTGAATAGTAGGCACCGAGGCCTTGTTTTAATTTGATTTGAATAATTTCTGAATTAAGTTAAAAATAAGTTGTCTACAAAACTCCCATATTTTTATTGTAGATAAATCCATTTGAAAAGCTATTTTTTTTTTCACCCCATCATTTCATATCCAAACAAATTAAATCAATACCCAAGTGAGAGAAAATGTCTGATAGTTTTGCTGTCATTTACATAGGCTGTAAAGAGACATGTCCATCAAGTTCAACCATCCTCACATCTGGCTTTTGCTGTTCATCCAAAAGAAGGCACAAAATGTTTGAAACCCTCACAATTTTGTAACAAACTAGGGGGAAAAAAATCCAATTTTTACTCCAAAAAGCAGTCAAATTTAGCCTAGGATCAATAAGATTATTATCCTAAAATTATCATTGAATATTATGTTTTTGCAAGTATGCAATTAGTTGCTGTTTAAACATCTGTACAGACTCTGATAAAACTACTTCTTCAGGCAGAGAATTTACCTTATTACGGTAGAACAAAAAAAACCTTCCTTTGCCTTAGACTAAATCGTCTTTCTTCCAGTCTAAATCCATGAATTCATATCCTTTGTAAAGTCCTGTTTGTGATAGATTTTCAGACAATATTTCGTATTTGCCCCAGATATATTTGTGTAATGTTATCATATCCCCTCTGAGGCGCCGTTTTTCTAAACTAAAGAGGTTTAATTTGTTAACCTATCTTCATAGCTAAACTGATTCATTCCTTTTATTCATTTTGTAGCCCACCTCTGCACTTTTTCTAGTGCCATAATATCCTTCTTTAGAACAGGTGCCTAAAATTGCACAGCATATTCATGATGTAGTTTTACCAGTGATTTATAAAGAGGCAAAATGATATTCTCATCCCAAGAATTAATGCCCCTATTTATATACATGGTAATAATTACTGGCATTAGCAACTGCGGATTGGCATTGCCCATTGTTATACCATTTGTACCTTTTCCCTTCTTATCAGATAGCTGCTGCCTTCTGTGTGAGGCATTCTGTCTCCTGATAAACCGTTATGTCGTGTCTGACTGTGCATTATTGTGGTGGTTGTTCAGAAACTGTAGAGCTATATGTTGGTTACCACCAATCTACAAAATATTTTATTAAAGGGGTGATGTCACTTCTCGTATTTTTATTTTTTATTTTTTTCAATATCATGTTTAAATATCTCCTCCTTTATTTAGTAAATATGCCTTTGAGAGTTCTGTTAAATTAAATATAGAATTCCACATTGTGGATTTCCCTCTATCCTGAGACTGAGGATCACCATATGTCTTTTGCCATCAATTTCTTAAATATTCAATATATGTTTCAAAAGAATACACAGCATCACTGGGAAAGGTAGCACACATTATAGGTGCTCCTTGTTCACTTCATTCCAGACTCATAGCTCCACTCTAACAAACTAACAGATCTAATAATTTTACTTTTTGGTCATATCTTTTTCAGTTCAGTCCCTTTGTCAGAGGCGCTACAAGATACTTGATATCTACTGGAGGCGATGCAACCGTTTGCTTGTGGCAGTATGATGCGGACACATTGCAGTTTAAGTGCGTATCTTAACTTAAGAAAATTCTACTTTAACCCCTTAACGCCGTTACGGCGTACCATGCCGTCACGCATTAAATGGGCTTTAAAGCCGTTGCGACGGCATGGTACGCCGTAACGGCTTAAGCCCCCAAGAAGAGAGGTGTACTTACCTCCGCCGCAATCCTCTTCTGGGGGGCTGCCTGAGAGCCCAGGCAGCCCCCTTCCGGCAAATGAGGCCCCCGGGGGCCATGTGATCGCTCTCAAAGAGCGATCACATGGCCCCCTATAGCTGGCAGTGGATTTACCAGCAGGGGGACTATCTGAAATATCAGACAGTCCCCCTGCTGGTAGGAGGTGTAAAAAAAATAAATTAGACATGTGTAAAAATAATGTTGTACTCGTGAGACATCGCTGATTACAAATATGTGCATTTTTTTGCAGTAAAACATACTGTGTAACACACAGTGTTATGACATTTACAGTTAAAATGTCAGACGGAAATGCAAATTTAAAAAAAATCTTATTTTCTTTCATTTTTTTTTACATTTTATTCATAATAAATTATGTTCCATATATGAATAGTTAATGATAGATTAAAGCCCCGTTTCTCCTGAACAAAATGATATATAATAAGTGTGGGTGCATATAATTTGAAAGAGGGGAACTACGGGTGAACAGACATATAGCGCAAATTCCAGTTTTTGTTTACGTTTTGTTTTGATCAGAACGTGCACTATTGACTCCGTCCTGAAGGGGTTAAGAGGAAAAAAAAATTGAGCAACTTGTAAATATTTACTTTACTTTTTCCTCCTCCTAATTCAGTGATCGTCCTCTGAAGTTTGTTGAAAAATCTGGGCCCTCAGCCAAAATACTTTGTTGTTCCTGTAGTGCTGGTAAGTACCAATGAAAAGCACCTGATTTGAGTTTCTGGGTTGTAAATCTGTTTTCAGTTACACCTCTTTGCTTCTTCCAGGTGGCATGTTTTTGGCAGCTGGCGCTAGTGATCATGCAATTAGGATGTATTATTTTGGCCGTGAAACACCTGAGAAGATGTCTGAGCTTGAAGGCCACTCTGTAAGTAGTTGTAATAAATATATATATATATATATATATATGTGTGTGTGTGTGTGTGTGTTTTTTTTTGTATAAAATTGGGCCTTGCATAATAAATAAATGTGAAGCATACTTCTAGTAAGCTCTAGCGGTTAGGAACCGGATTACTTAATGTAATGTAATTTTAATGTCTAACTACTGTTTTTTTTTTCTTCATTCTTTTTCAATTCTACTATTTAAAAATATAACTGTCCGTACCGAACATACAGCGTTTGTATATACTGCACTTGATCTACCTTTTGCCTACTTTATTATAACTAAGAAGTATATGTAAAAAAAAATATAAACTCGTAACTTGTAATACCTTTTATTTAACAGAATTTTGTAATGACAAGCTTTCTAGTGAACCTTTCTTTAATAGAAGTGTGTCCCTTATACCTGCTGCACTTATTGTACCTCCCTCTACTGTAATGTAACCTGTAAAGTGTCAAGTACACTTTTAGTGCTGTGTAAATAAATTGTATATGTATCACAAATAAAAATATGTGTATATATTATTTCACTTTAATATTTTTATTTTCTTTCAGGGTATAATCGATAGCATTCAGTTCTCAAACCACAGTGAAAGGTGTGTAAATATGTAAAATGTTAATTGACGTTTATAAAATATATATTTGTGGCCGCTGCTCAATTGAAAATAATCCTAAACTCTAAAAGGGCCTCAATTGGTCTATGAAGCGGAGCCATAGTTTGTCTACACTCACCCTCTTTTGTTTTGTCAAAGTCCTCCTCAAAGCAAGCCATAAAAGCCATCGCAGTGCCCCGTAGTTGTTTATAATGGGTATCCTTGTACATAAAATAGTTCTGATACAGGACCTACTTAAGGAGATTAGTGGCAAATCCATGTTGTCTCATCAATATCTATTTGCAACATATGTCTTGTGACAGCCTGGACGCATCCATCATGCACAAAAAGGACACAGTTAGTCAAAATTATGTAATTTAGTTAGGAAATCTATGGTATCCTTTATAAAAGATCTAGTGCCAAGTACACAGGGTTGTATTAAGGAGTCCAACAAGGGTTGGAAAACGTAATTCCGTGCCGGCGACAATCGGTTGACCTGGGTGGGTTGTTCGAACATAATATGTAATACATAAAACAAGGTAACAATAGGATTCTCTTTTTTTTTATTAGGAATTTCCTCAAATCTTTGTCAATTATTCCCTGTTTAAATGCATCCTCCACAACATCAATAATACCTTGTGCAATTTCATCAGTGGGATTCCTGAGCAATTTATAATGTCTGAGTGTCCGAAAGTTGTTATATGACCTCCAAGTCCTATTTACCGTATATACTCGAGTATAAGCCGACCCGAATATAAGCCGAGGCCCCTAATTTTATCCCAAAAAACTGGGAAAACTTATTGACTAGAGTATAAGACTAGGGTGGGAAATGCAGCAGCTACTGGTAAATTTCTAAATAAAATTAGATCCTAAAAAAAATATATTAATTGAATATTTATTTACAGTGTGTGTATAATGAATGCAGTGTGTGCGTATGTGTGTGTATGAGTGCAGCGTGTGTGTATGAGTGCAGCGTGTGTGTATGAGTGCAGCGTGTGTGTGCATGAATGCAGCGTGTGTGTGCATGAATGCAGCGTGTGTGTGCAGGGCCGGTGCAAGGATATTTGCCGCCGTAGGCAAAAAAAATTTGCCGCCCCCTCCCCCCCCATATGTCATGACTTCCCCTCCTCCTCCCTCAGTGGTCCTTACCTCCCCACCCCCGTGTTCCTTCACCCCCCCCCCCAGTGGTCCTGACTCACCCCTCCCCTAGTGGTCCTTACCCTCCCCTCCCCTAGTGGTCCTTACTTCCCCCTCCCCTCCCATAGTGGTCCTTATCCCACCCCCTCCCTCTCATAGTGGTCCATATACCCCCCCTCCCTCCCATAGTGGTCCTTATACCCCCCCTCCCTCCCATAGTGGTCCTTATCCCACCCCCTCCCTCCCATAGTGGTCCATATACCCTCCCTCCCATAGTGGTTCTTATACCCCCCCTCCCTCCCATAGTGGTCCTTATCCCACCCCCTCCCTCCCATAGTGGTCCTTATACCCCCCCCTCCCTCCCATAGCGGTCCTTATCCCCCCCCTCCCTCCCATAGCGGTCCTTATCCCCCCCCTCCCTCCCATAGCGGTCCTTATCCCCCCCCTCCCTCCCATAGCGGTCCTTATCCCCCCCCTCCCTCCCATAGTGGTCCTTATCCCCCCCCTCCCTCCCATAGTGGTCCTTATCCCCCTTCTCCCTCCCATAGTGTTCCTTATCCCCCCCCATCCCTCCCATAGTGGTCCTTATACCCCCCTTCCCTCCCATAGCGGTCCTTATACCCCCCTCCCTCCCATAGTGGTCCTTAACCCACCCCCTCCCTCCCATAGTGGTCCTTATACCCCCTTTTTTTTTATTATTAATTTTTTTTTTATTATTATTTTTTTATTTTATTTATATTTTTTTTCGTCCCCCCTCCCTGCTTGATATATGGCAGGGAGGGGGGCTCTCCTTCCCTGGTGGTCCAGTGGCAGTTCAGTGGGGGGGAGAGGGGGGCTGGCAGAGCTGTAACTTACCTGTTCTGCAGCTCCTGTCAGCTCTCTCCTCCTCTGCGCCGTCCGTTCTGCTCTTCTGTCAGCTTACACTGTAAGTCTCGCGAGAGCCGCGGCTCTCGCGAGATTTACACTGGGAGCTGACCGAGGTGCTGACCGGACGGCGCAGAGGAGGAGAGAGCTGACAGGAGCTGCAGGACAGGTAAGTTACAGCTCTGCCAGCTCCCCTCTCCCCCGGTCTGTATTATGGCAATGTAAATTGCCATAATACAGACTATGACTATGAAATGGGCTGAAAAACTCTGCTTATACTCGAGTATATACGGTAGTTGTGTCCATGACCATGACCACCAGGGGCCCCTTTTATTCCAGAAGTTTGGTCCTTCAGGGGTTAATCTATTTATGTCCCTTTCGACCAATTTGACATAAACTTCCACCGAGATGTTATTTTGAGGAGGGCTGAATTTACTCACCACTTTACATCTGGTTCTATCGACCAGACAGGTGCTTTCCACTTCATAGGGAGGTAAAGACACTGGACTACAATGAAAAAAGCCTTTAGTCTAAGAGTGCTAAAACAAATTCTGTAATTCAATATCCAATGTTAGTTTATTACCATCAAAAACCTCCAGCCGATAGAACCTGAGATGAGATGTTAGTTTATGTTTCTGTTGGCGAGTGCGTCCTGGATATCTCCGTGAGTGTGGTCTCGTTGTTGTGGCCATTGCTACCAGACCCACCATGACAAGTTGTTTTTAATTCCCGTGTCTGCTTTACAAATGCCATCTAATATTAATGTAATTTAGTCTTGCTGAAACAGCTGATCTGTGATGTTTGTAAGCAATTTAACAATACCAATAGGACATGGCGTTCAAGCATAAATGCTGCACATGCAGACTCCCTCCAGCATGACCATGTCAAATCAGTGAAGTGATCATGGTGGTTGGAGTAACCCTTTAAGAGGGGTACGCTTAAATGTACTCTTGAGATTGTAGGCATGCAAGAAAAAAAGTTCCCACTGGTATTGTTTTTTTTTTTTTTTTTCAAATTTTACTTTTTATTTTTTTCAAATGAAAAAGGGAGGGGAGTTGGGTTACAGAAAGAAAGAAGGTTGGGGGGGGGGGGGGGAGACATCAAATCATAGGACTACATGTCCTTTTGTATTCACGTTCCGACATAACAAGGTAATATCATAACAAATGGTAACATAGCAAGGTTATACAGGAAAATACATTGGCCTGAGAATGCAGGATATTTCCACCTTAGATGTTTGTAGTAAAGAACTCAGGGAGTCCGACACGGTCTAACAGCTAGCCCTGGGTTTACAACCTTCAGGTCAGTCAGTAAGTCCTTGAGTGGCTTTTTTGTTTATTAACAATTTGCTTATAGAAGATAGAAAATAAAATTGGATTGAAGAAAAAAAAAAAAAAATTGAATAATGCGACTATGATATGTGTAGCTAAGTCTTGCATGTCGTGTTATATTGGGTCGTGTGAGAATAGCATGACAAGGTGCTATTTTGCTCCAGTGGTCTTTCTGGATGATGTACTCAGATCGATCCCATATTGTGTCTGCTAGTAGTGGATATTGTGTCGTCTGACGGGTAATACCGTCTCAGGCTAGCCTAAGTGTGTCTAAGTAGATAGAACGTGGGTATTTCGCATTGTTTCCTTCTTGTCAAGGGGGTCTTCGCTGTTCCTTTGACTTTTTGTTAGGCATCTCTTTATTCAGAAGTGTGAGCCAAGGTAGACATAGATCTTCTATTCGTTTTGCTGATATATGGGAGTCTGCTGAGAGCAATTCGTATCTATAGAACTGGTAGACTTTGTCGGACAATTCTTTATAGGACGGGCAATATGTAGTCTTCCAGCGTCCAGCTAGAAGGTTCCTTGTCGCTAGAATGATAATTGTGATTGCTTTCCTCGCTGCAGTGTTCCATGTAGTTGGAAAAAGTAACAGAAGGCCTTCCCGTGGGGTAAGAAGTTGTGTGTTGGGTAGTATGGTTGTTATAAGCTTTTGAACTCTATCCCACAAAGGTCTGATCTTCTTGCAATCCCACCATAGGTGCATCATAGTTCCTATATGTGAGCCGCATCTCCAACATGTGGGGGTTGCATTAGGGAATATCTGCTGCAGACGCTGAGGGGTGAGGTACCATCTGTAGACCATTTTTCTGTGCGCTTCCACATGGGAGAAGCATGAAGTATTGCCCTTGAGTGCGTTAAGTGCTCGCAGCCATTCTTCGTCTGTGAGTCCAGTCAAGCCATCTTTTTCCCATTGGGTCACATAGTTGAAGGACCTGGGAGGTAGAGTGCCTAAAAGGGTTTAGTAACAGAGGGATAGAGATTTGGGTTTAGTGGGGGCCGAGCGACATCTCTCAATAAGGGACATAGCAATATTTGCCTTTGGCTCTGATGTTTGGTTTTGGAGGTTTTTTTTTATCTTGGACTATACTTTTCAATTGGAGATATGGAAAGATGAAAGAGTTCGGTAGGTTATATTTTTCTTGTAAATCCGGGAAAGCTAGAATCCCGGTTCGGGAGCATACGTCTCCAACATAATAGATGCCGTATGTTGTCCATGTCTTTAGTGAGAGCCATGGCGATATTTCTTCTATTGCTACTAGAGGGGCATGTACACTATATTTCCCTTTGTCGGTCTTGATGGTGAGGAATTTATCCCAAATTTTCATCGTTAGAGCTGTGGTAGGGTACCATGATAACCCTTTATTCCTATATATCTTTGGTGTCCACATAACTATTGTCAGAGATGACACAGAAATTCTATTTCTCTCCATATCTACCCACTGGAAAGTGTGTGGAGTTGTGTGGAGGCGTATTGCTGATTCGAGAATGGCTGCTTCATAATATGTGCTTATCTTCGGTAGGCCTAAGCCCCCTTCCGACTGAGGATTTTGAAGTAAGGAAAGAGGCAATCTAGGTTTCTTGCCATTCCATATAAACCTGTTCAAAGTAGTTTGGAGTAGCTTAAAAATCTAGGCGGGACTTGCAGAGGCAGCATTCGAAATATGTACAGGATTTTCGGTAACAGCACCATTTTAATAGTGTGAAGTCTCCCCAGCCACGATAACTTGACCTGTTTCCATTTCTGGAAGCTAGAGATGCAGGTGTGTTGGAGAGGACTATAGTTTAAGGACACCATTGTCTGTTTGTGGAGAGCCAGTTTTACTCCCAGGTATGTAATATGTTTCTGCCGCCAGTCAAAACGGAATGTGGTGCGTAAGTGTTGTATACGTGTTGTAGGTATGTGTAATGGTAAGGCCTGTGTTTTAGCAGTGTTTAGTTTGTAGTATGAAATGTTTCCGAATTCGTGTAGTAAGGTCATAAGTCTAGGTAAAGATGACTCCGGATTGCTCAGGGTTAAGAGAATGTCATCTGCAAACATGGTCATACGGTATTCAGCATCGTTGATTTGGATGCCAGTGATGGATGGGTCTTGTCTGATCTTAATGGCTAGAGGTTCCAGTGCTAGTATATAAAGGAGGGGGGATAGGGGGCACCCTTAACGGGTTCCATTTGTTAGGGTAAAGGGTGTGGAGAGGAAGTCTGATTGGGACACTTGAGCAGACGGGCCATTGTACAATGCCATGATCTCTTGGATTAACCCCGGTTGGAAGTTGTATTTAGTTAACACCGAAGACATATATCCCCAGTGTAGTCTATCAAATGCCTTTTCGGCGTCTAAGGCCAGCGAAAGGCTTTCCATGTTTTCTTCTTCTATGTGGGAGAGTATGTTCAGAAGTTTTCTGGTATTATCCGACCCCTGTCTGCCTCTTATGAACCCAGATTGGTCGTTGTGTATCAGTCTCGGTAGTATTGGCGCTAACCTGCTCGCTATTAGTTTGGCATATATTTTTGTATCACAATTTAAAAGAGAGATGGGTCGAAAATTGGCACAGTGGGTGGGGGGTTTCCCTGGTTTCGGTAGTGTGGAAATATGTGCCCTCAGCATCTCTGCGGGCATAGTGCCCATTTGGAAGCACCGATTGAATAGGTTGGTCATGTGTGGTGCTAAAATGTGTTTGAATGTACTATAGTATAAATTAGTAAAGCCGTCAGGCCCAGGTGATTTTTGTTTTGGTAGTTGGTTGATTATGTCTAGGATTTCTTGGATTTGAAACGGTTGTGTCAGCATGCGGCAGTCTTCTGTCGAGCGTGGGAAGGTGGATATCTTGAAGAAAGTTAACTATATCAGTCTGGTTGGGGGAATTTGTGTCGCTATTGTGGGCTAAATTATATGTCACTATAATATATACCGAATTCTTCTACGACATCTTGCGGATTAGTGAGCTTTTGACCCTTTTTGTCATGTATAAATGCTATTTTAGATTGCATCATTTGCGATTTTAGTTGGGCTGCTAAAATTTTGCCTGCTCTATTACCTTCTTTAAAGAATTTTTCATTTTAGTCAGAAAATAGGTCGTTTTCGCTAGCTCCATGTCTCCGAGTTTTGCCTGTAGATGGAGGATTCGTTTCGTTGTGGAATGTGATGGTGATGCTTTGTTCGTGCGGGTGAGTTCTGCAAGTTCGGTGATCGTGTCTGTGTAGGTTTTTATTAGGGATCGACCGATATTGATTTTTTAGAGCCGATACCGATAATCTTTGAACTTTCAGGCCGATAGCCGATAACTTGCCGATATTCTGTACATTTACCATTTTGAAAAAAGAAACTATTTCTAACGGTAAATGCACAAAATATACATGCCACATGTAGTGGATGAAGTGTATTTAGACAGCGGAGCTGTGTGTGTAGTGTATGCAGTGTGTATTTGTGTAGTGTGTATATATAGTGTATGCAGAGTGTATAGTGAATGCAGTGAGTGTTTGTGTAGTGTGTATATATAGTGAATGCAGTGTGTGTGTGTATAGTAAATGCAGAGTGTGTGTTTGTATAGTAAATGCAGAGTGTGTGTTTGTGTAGTGTGTGTATAGTAAATGCAGAGTGTGTGTTTGTGTAGTGTGTTTGTGTAGTGTGTTTGTGTAGTGTGTTTGTGTAGTGTGTGTATATAATGCAGTGTGTGTTTGTGTAGTGTATGTATATAATGCAGTGTGTGTGTTTGTGTAGTGTATGTATATAATGCAGTGTGTGTGTTTGTGTAGTGTGTGTATATAATGCAGTGTGTGTGTTTGTGTAGTGTGTGTATATAATGCAGTGTGTGTGTGTGTATGTAATGCAGTGTGTGTGTAGTGCAGTGTGTATGTATTGCAGTGTGTGTGTGTGTGTGTGTATGTAATGCAGTGTGTGTGTGTGTGTGTATGTAATGCAGTGTGTGTGTGTGTGTGTATGTAATGCAGTGTGTGTGTGTGTATGTAATGCAGTGTGTGTGTGTGTATGTAATGCAGTGTGTGTGTGTGTATGTAATGCAGTGTGTGTGTGTGTATGTAATGCAGTGTGTGTGTGTTTGTGTAGTGATGTAATTTGTGTAAAATGGGGGGGGATTTTTTTATGTTAATTATTTTTAAAAAAAATTATATTTAATTTTTTTTTTTTCTTTCTTTTGGTCCTCCCTCCCTGCTTCTTACCAGGGAAGGGGGATATAGTATTCCCTGGTGGTCCGGTGGTTTAAGTACTGGAGGGGCCGGCAGCAAGCGCTGACTTACCTTGCCAGCAGCTCCCCAGTGTAAATCTCGCGGCCCTTAGTGCCGCGCGGAGCGTTGCCATGGTAACCCATGGCAATGCTCTGCGGCCGCGGGTCTCGCGAGATTTACACTGGGGAGCTGCAGGAGCTGCTGGCAAGGTAAGTCAGCGCTTGCTGCCGGCCCCTCCAGGACCGCCGGGCTTGCAATGAGCCTGGCGGTCCTAGGAGGTATTATCGGCAATATCGGTAGCTATATTGGCCGATACCGATATTGCCGAAAATACCGAATATCGGCCGATAATATCGGTAAAACCGATAATCGGTCGATCCCTAGTTTTTATACGTTGCCGTTTGTTATAGCTAGCTTGTTGGATGAGTTGGCCCCGAAGGACCGCTTTGTGGGCTTGCCAAAGTGTGTCTACTTCTATGTCTGCCGTATTATTCGTGGCGAAGTAAGTCTCCATGTCCCTTGTAATTTGCGCCACAAATGTATGGTCCCTAAGGAGCGTGTCATTGAGGCGCCACGACCTGTTGCCAGATATTGGATACTGAGTCATGTATGATACTGTAATCGGAGCATGGTCAGACCAGGTGGTGACACCAATGTCTGCTTTGGTGATCCGCGCTATTTGTGCTGTTGGGATAAGGAAGCGATCGATTCTTGAGTATGTATTATGGACCAGGGAATGGTGTGTGTAATCTCTCCCTAGGGGGTGTAGAGCCCTCCATGCATCAATATATCCGTGGTTGAGAAGAGTGTTTGCTATCAGCGAGGTGTTGCGTTGTCTTCGGCGTGTTGTTGCTTGAGCTACCTGCGTGGATGAGGTAGTGTCTAATAGTGGATCTATAAGAAAGTTGGTGTCACCGCCAGCAATAATGTTGCCATATTCGTGGGCGTTTGCGAGAGATAAAACCTGATCCCAAAAAATATGCTGGTCATTATGTGGGCCATAGAGGTTGACTAATGTGTACTGGGCATTGTTAATTATGCATTGAAGGATGAGGTATCTCCCTTTCTTGTCGCTTAATTTTTTGATCAGTTGGAACGAAACTTCGTTGCTTATCAGGATTGTGACTCCCCTTTTCTTTTTCTTATATGTGCTATGGTATCCTATCGGAAAGTTTTTGGACATGAATGTGGGTTTGTGCGTTGTCTGGAAGTGGGTCTCTTGATAGAACGCAATGTGCGCTTTATGTCTTTTGGCCTCCTGAAGTGCGAGACGTCTCTTGTGAGGGGAGTTGAGGCCTTTAGCATTTAAAGAGAAGATATTAAGAGCCATATTTGCAAGTTATCTGGTTGTTTGTAAGCTTTGGGTGTACTTTTGGAATTTCTATACGTGTCAGGTATATGGGCTGGTGGAGCACCTTTTCATATGGTCTGAAGGTTGACCCTGAGTTCTTTTGGGTATTATGGTGGGACAGAGGTGTATGTGTTGTCTGACTAGTATCTAGGCCTTGGAAAGCGTGTGGTAGCTCGATCTGTTGTCGTTGGGTGGTCTTGAAGATGGAAAGAGACAGGGGGGGGAGGAAAATAGGTAACTTGGATAGAACTATATACAATAAGATGGTCTCCATATTGGGACCGAAATGTCATAGAGACAATTGAGCAGTGAAGCTCGCGTAGGGGGAGGAGTCTTCTATGGCCCCCTTAGGGGGGTAACTCTTGATGTTTATACTTTGGGGGAAAACGCTGTCTTAATTTCTAAGTTTCAGACATATTGGATATTAAGTCTTGGGCTGTAATTGGTTACATGTTACTCGGTTCATTGAAGGTAATACATTCAAACAACCAATTATAAGATCATATCGTGAGACATCAATCTAAACATCAGTTTAAACATTAAGAGGAAAAACAGTTGACCTCTCCTGGAACATAGAAAACAGATTGTCGGTATTGGAGATAACAGAGTACACAGAGAGGTAATAGTTTACATAAGGGTCGTACTCGGGTGTTAGAAGCTCGTGGAAATTTTATAAGCAGCGTGGGCTGGTCGGTGTAGGTATTCTAAAGTCTTTGGGACTACAGACCCCAAGATAAAACATCACATTGGGAGTGTAAGAGTGACATGGGTAGATGGATGTTAAACCCGAGTAGGTCAGTAAAGTGCGCGGGGTGGTTGATATCCACTTTCGCATAACCTGGTACTATAGCTCCTGCTTGCGCCCAACCTTATATAGTTCCCACATTATATGGAGGTAAATCTGTTATACTATCTTAAGTTGGGGAAAGGAGTAATATATACGGTATAACCAAGGGTTGCTTACAGGTCCTAGGCTATATGGCTAACAGTGTGCTATGATAGTGGTAGCACATACATAATTTACCCTTCTTGTTTAGAACAATACACATTAAACAATTCAACATAACAAGAGTAGAGGTATTACACCAGTGTGGGGAGAGCCCCATGACTAGTTCACTGGGTAAACTGGGTGTTAGGTAGCCCTGTATGGGCATCATGAGATAGTCACTTAGCTGTGGCTACAGACTGCCAGTCATGCGGAATTTTCAGCGGCGAAGTAACGGCAGGTATCTTGGCAGCAGCTCCGGGTGCAATGTCTCCCATCGGGATGTTCCATGTGGTCAGGAGCTTTTCCCCGTCCACTGGCGTAGTTATATGGTACTCAGATCCGTTGTGTCGGGCTATGATTTTTCGCTGGAAAGCCCCATTTATATGTGATGTCGGCATCTCTCATGGCTTTAGTAATTCGCTTAATTTTATGAAAGTTCTCCGGTAGTGCTGGTTGTCGCCTGGATGCCTGCATTATTTGTTCTTTAGTGATATAATAGTCTAGTCTGGAGATAGTATCCCGTGGCATAGCAGTCGGGAGATTCTTGGGCCTCGGCAGCCTATGAATCCTGTCTATTAGAGTGGCTTCTTCCGTGAGCTCCGGCACCAGGAGGAGGAACAGTTGTTTGGCAAATGAGCTTAGGGCCGATATCATCAGGGATGCCTCGGATTCGGACATTGTTCCGTCTGTCCCTATCTTCATGATCTGCCAGTTTAGTAATAATAGAGGAAACCTTCGCTTCTATGGCCTCAAAGGCTGTGGACACATTGTTGTGCGCCGAAATGATCTCCTCCGTTTTGGTCTCCAGATAGTCCGTTCGCTCACCAAGTGATTGCAGGTCTGCCTGCATTTCTTTAGCTATTTTGGCAAAGTCTGATGTTAGCGATGCCTTTCATTCATTCAGCAGTCTTTGTATGGATGCATCCGTGGCTGGGACGGCTTTAGCTGATACAGAAGTAATGTCGCTTCTGTCTGAGCTGGAAGCTGGCGATGTAGGCCTGCCGGCGCCATCTTGGGTGCAGCGTGGCGGTGATTGCATAGCCGATATCTGCAAAGAGGCCGGTTTTGGCTTTACTTTTTTCATAGAGCGTTGTGCCATTATCTCGGGTGACTTCCCCGTCGTAGGTGGGTAAATGTAGGTGAGTATTGCTCTGCTGATCGCTGTTAATTAGGGACTCCCGCACGGAGCTGATCTATCAGGCGTCCGTCTCCATTAGCCGTCAGGCCACGCCCCCCACTGGTATTGTTTTAATGTTTAATTTTCTTTAAAGGGACACTCCAGACCCCTAAAACACTTCAGCTTCCTGAAGAGCTTTGTTTGAAGACTTCTATTTTTTTTCTGTTTTTTTTTTCTTTTTTAATTTTACAAAAAGGGCTGATTTTCAATAGAAATCTACACTTTTTTTTATTTTTTATTATTCGTAAATCCTGTTACATCCCCATGGCTGTCAGTCACACAGATCCTGTTACTTCCTGGTTTGGTTAGCTCAGTGGAGCTAAACTCAAGATGCAGCCGTTGCTCCGAGCAACAGTCTTACGAAGACTTCTCATTGAGCTGCATTGGTAAGTCTGTGATTGGACAGTCACAAGTCTGGGTGGGGTTAGAAGAGGGGTCTTGCAAATGTTTCAAACAAGAGATAAACCACCAATGAAAAAAATCCTGGTCTATGATGATGTCTATGTATTTAGAAGAAAATGTCACAAAATTCCCTGTTTTCGCAATGGACAAGTGTCTCAATACTTTTGTCCATGTAGTTTGTCTCTTGCAAAATGTTTGCACTTAAGACTTTTTTTTTTCTTTTTTTTTTCAATACTGTTCTTTTTCACAAAACATATTCCAATAAAACAACATTAAAGGCAAACAATAGACACCCAGGCCATTTCAGCTCATTGAAGTGGTCTAGGTGCAGTTCCCTTAACCCTGTAATTGTAATTATTGCTGTCATTGAGAAACTGCAATCATTACCTTGCAAGGTTAACCCCACCTGTGGCTGTTTACCAGACAGCCACTAGAGGTGCTTCCATGTCCTAAGCGGACTTCTGTTCCGCTAAATGACGCTGGACATCCTCACGCTCTGCATGAGGACATCCACCGTCAGCCAACACCCCATAGGAAAGCATTGATACAATGTTTTCCTATGAGGAAGTCCTAATGTGATCGCGCTTAAATCAGAGAAATTATTTTAAAACAATGAGTTGGTTCACAAAACTGGTAGCTCTCAAATTAAAGAGCAGAGTGTTAATAGAACTTATTTGTAAAATGTTACTCTGCAGAATGTTCTTACAGATAAGAGTATTGTCCTGAGGTATATGAAGCACTCTCTTTATGATTCCAAAGTCCTGCAGTCCACACCATAAATGTAGTAGCCCCTTCTAGGCTCTTCAGGAGTTCCGGGGTTATGATTCAAATAGCCATCTATAGTTATTAGAGCTTAAAATGGTGTAACAACGTTGGGCGAGAAACCTCCACCATATACACACTATGTGGAGCTCTCACCTTATTACAGTGCACTTGCACTTGATCTGTACCAGGTCCCAATTGTTATCTGGGAGACAAAGCACATATGTTCAAATACTGTAACACTTTGTATAGGGGTTAACCACACTCCCCATATGTATCCTGCTCACCTGGTGCAGGGACTTGAACTGGTCCCACAGTATATCTCACTGTATAGACAAAGAGTGAGTCTCCAATAGTATACTACACTTTATTAGTTTCTAAGAAACTAAGAGATGTATCCCTTTAACTCCAGATCAAATTGCTGCTATATGGCTGGAAAATTAAGTTATTTATGTCACATTGATTTATAGGGTTGTTCTGTATTTATTGTAATATTCATAGGTTTATTCTTATGTTGAAGTATGTTACTTTTTAAGTTAACCAATTTGCCAGATACCACTCCTAAGATGTGGGACGAATCCTCGTAGATGTAAATTACCAGAACTAAACATTGTGGATTATCTGCAGCTGTAACGCTGCAAATTACTCATCATCACGGTAGTACTTAATAGAGATCGGCACTCGGCACCAACAGACTTTGAGAAAGCCAACCCAGGCCAAACGTGTAAGTCACCTGGTGCCGACATTACGTACCTGGCGTTCGGTGGAGAGGAAGGTCTAGTAGCTTCGGTGTACCCGTCAGCAATCATTCAAAACTACCCCATGAACTGTGAGCCTGTTTAACAGATTTTTGCTGTTACTATATTGTTTTATTTTACTTTGATTTTCTTAGAAACTAACAAAGTGTAGTATATTATTGGAGATTCACTCTGTCTATACAGTGTGATATACTTTGGGACCAGTTCAAGTCCCGGCACCAGGTGAGCAGGATACATAGGGAGTGTTGTTAACCCCTATACAAACAGTGTTACACTATTGGAAGTACAGATCATATGCAAGTGCACTGTAATAAGGTGAGAGATCCACATAGGGTGTATATGGTAGTTTCTCACCCAATGTTATTACACCATTTTAAGCTCTAATAACTATAGATGGCTATTTGAATCATAACCCCGGAACTCCTGAAGAACCTACAAGGGGCTACTACATTTATGGTGTGGACTATATGACTTTGGAATCATAAAGAGAGTGCTTCATATACCTCAGGACAATACTCTTATCTGTAAGAACATTCTGCAGAGTAACATTTTACAAATACATTCTTTTAACACTCTGCTCTTTAATTTGAGAGTTTCTACCAGTTTTGTGCGCTTAATCATGGTGTTAAAATTATAACTCATTATATATTTTAAAACCTTAAATGGAAAGCGCCTCAGATATTTATTATAGATAAGTGAGTTTATTTTTTTTTCTACACCCCTTACAGCGGGACCGTGGGGGAGGCGGGAGTGATTAGAGTGCTAGGTATACACCTTTTTGTTCCTAGCGCTATAGTTTCCCTTTAACATTTGATAAGTTGTTGCAGTAAGAAAACAGTCAACCTTTGTAGACTATGGCTTTGGTTTATTTAATTTCTGTTTTTAACTTTTTTTTTTCTCTCTCCAAGGTTTCTGAGTGGCAGCAAAGATGGTACTGTTAGAATCTGGTATCTGCAAAAGCAGGAATGGAATAGTCTCTTGCTTGACATGGCCCAACTGCTGAATGAAAGGTAGCTATGTGTACCCTCTAGCTTACTTTTACTTAATGTGTTGAAGGTCCCACAAGGAATCAAACCAGCCATACTTGTGGTGTTTTTTGTTTTTTTTTGACTGTATGAGTACTTTTTTTTTGGCAGGATTCTAGTCTTTTAGAGTGTAGTTTGTAAATCTCATTATGCTGATTTAAAGTACCTTGCTTCTTAAACCACATCTAAATTGTCACTCTAAGAACCATAACAACTCTGCATCATTGCAAAGAAAGTTCTTGGAGCACCGAAGCCTACTCTCCGCTCTGAGAGTGGCTCCGAACTGCAGCTGTAATACATCACTTTAGATCGGGCAGGCCCCCGCAATACTAATTTTTTTTATATTTTTTTTTTTATATCCGTTTTGCCCAATTTGTTCAAGCAATATGTACCTTGGGCTTGGCTCTCTCCCCTGCCAGGAGAGCCAAGCCATAAACCGCGCATGTACAGATCTAAGCCTGGCAGATTGGTGCACATTGATATGCTCTATCAATGTCAACCGCCAGAGCAGTTGCTATTATACTAAATGATGAGTGAAATTGCTACGGGTCACTTCCTGGTTAGGGAGGAGTTTGCCTCAAGCTCCATGTAGATCCAGTAAACTGCATTTGATCACAAAAACGCACTTGTTTACCCAGTGCTATGTTAGGATTAATAACATGTTCAGCACTGTCATAGGATGCTACGAAGGTTCTCAGGGTTGGCTCAGTCTAATTTGCACAGTGCTGAAGTTGAAATTTCTGGGTGTAGGGAAACGGAAAGTTTTTTTTTTTTTTAATTTTTAAAAAAAAGTTTTTTCTCCCCTTTCTTCCTCTTGCCTATATATAACCATGGGTCGCAGGTTTAAATCCCGGCAGGGTTGACTCAGCCTTCCGAGGTAGATAAAATGAGCACCATTAAATTGGGTAATAGTAACATCCCCAGGACGTTCTTGAAAACCAGAGTAATCTGAATGTACCTTTGCTGGTTACATTTATTATTATTATTATCATTATTATATTGTAATTTAATTATCTATGGTTAACTTCAGCCAATCGTGATTTTAGTTGCATTTTTTTGTTGGGACTACTATTTCCAATAACTGTGTAAAATAATGGTTTACCGTATGAATGTATTGTTGGAATATATTTTTGTCATCTGGTTTGCATTGATATTCAGATCCTCCTTAAAGCTTTTGCTGCTTTAACCCTGTATTGTCATGCTGAGGTTAAATAATATACAAAGTACTGGCTATAGTGTATGATAAAATGGTGGTCATTTCTATCCAGCTCTGCTTACGTGGAAGACAGATGCTCTAAGCCAAAGGTTTTAATGCTCACATGGAATATCTCAGACAGCCTTGTTGTCACTGCCACCAGTTCTTATCTGCTGAAGGTCTGGGACTCTCACAGTGGAAAACTGCTGCATATTCTGCCGGTAAGTTAAGGGTGGTGTGTACACAAGCTGCATAGCTGATGGTTTATAAAAATATTGTTTCAAGAACAGTGGGGAGAGACAATCGCCCTGAATACAGTATACAATGTAATCAGCCAGTATATACCGTTTCTGGATTTTGATAGTGGTAACCCACTCTTAGTTATGTTTATAAATCTATATTCCTCTATTATTGCTACACTAGATTTTCACTGTGCACAAATAGCACTGCAGCCATACTGTGAACATCGATCATTTTAGACCCATTCACAAGTTGAGTATCTTTAGTTTAGGGTTTAACAGATTGCAGACAGATGGGATAGGAACATAATGTTCTTTAGCCGTCAAGCATATTTGTTCCAGCAGGAAACACAATTGTTAAGTTATAGTGACAGTCTTTGCTATGCAGATCTACTTAAAGGGACATTTCAGGCACCCACATTTTGGTTGCTGTATATATGTGTTTTTGTTTTCCTTTTAAAAGTTTTCTCCATAGGTTTTCTCAATAAGCCCATCATTTCTGCCTCTCCTATCCCAATTTGCACAGTTTGTTTTTGCTGTAATATTACAGCTGTCCTGGATATCATGGTTTAGCATTTTGGGAATTGTAGTTTGACTTTCGGCAGTAGAACAACAGGGAAAGCCTCAACTCCCAGAACATTACAACACTGCTGTACTGGGATTTATGGGATAAGCTTAGCCTTTCTATAACATTTTGAGCATCATGATTGAATCACTTTCTGACCTAATTTGGTTAAAAATGGAAACTTCAGCCTCAAGTACCCCTTTTAATATTATATTGGCTTTCTTTCTGCAGTATTTTTCACTGAAGTGCTTCAAAGGGAAAACAAATAAACCATCCGGTTGTATTTATGTACTCTTAAGTAATCTAAAAATGTTCTATTTGCCTCCATTTAGGGTCATGAAAATGACATTTATGTTCTGGAACCTCATCCGTTTGATTACAGGATCATGTTATCTGCAGGATACGATGGCAAGATATCTATATGGGATGTTACAAAGGGCGTAAGAATAAAAAGCTATTTTAATGCGGTAAGAGCATTTTGTTGGTATACTTTAAATCCTCCCCCTTCACTTTGTGTATACCCACTGGGGGGTATATTGTAACTTTACATGAAACCCTAAAGCTTGTTAATCTGTATGGATGTCAGTCTAATTCTAACCCAAGTTCTACTTCTAATTCTAACTTTACTCTAGGACATAAGGCAGATAGATATGTGAGATTGAATTGATCTGATTCTTTCACTGCAAATGGACTCTCACCAGCACCACTACAGCTCAATAGCTGTACAGTAGCTCTGTAGTGGTTTTGGGGCTTATAACCTGTCCCTGCAGGGTTAGCAGTGTAAATGCTGCCTTTTTAGAGAAAAAAACAATGTTCGCACTGCTAAGTCCACCTCTAGTGGCTATTACTAAGGAGGGACTTCTTGGCTGTCCTGCAATCTCTGCAGGGCCTATTCACAGGCACTAAATTCTCCCCATAGTGGTGCATTGATTCAGTATATCTCTATGAGAAGTTGATTGGTCAACGTAGCTATTTGCCACACCTGTACACTAGCACCCCTAATGCTTTTACCGTGGGAAAGTATTGGATTGTCTGAGATCATGAAGATTGATGATCTCAGCCAAGGAGACGAGACCAGCACCACAGGGATTGGTGCCGCGAGGACTACAAGGTGAGCATTCTCTATTGCTCTACCATAAATGTCCGTTGATGGTTTTGATACGCAGGCCCATGAAATATTGTCAATATAAGCGAATACTATAAATTGACTTATTAGTCTAGATCGGAACTCTGCATTGTGTACAATTCCGGTGACATTAACCTTTTTCTTCTATTCTAGATTGAAGGCCAGGGACATGGGGCCATTTTGGACTGTAAATTGTCTGCTGATGGACAACACATAGCCAGTACAGATTCCCATGGACATCTGCTGATATTTGGATTTGGTTGCACTAAAAGATATGAAAAGGTCTGTCTTATTGTTATAATTTTACCAGGGATTGTCCCTTTATTTTGTAGTGTTTTATTTTTATATTGTGTTGTGCCAGAAACTGCAGCGGTTATAAATAAAATGGTTATCTTACTTGCTGTAGAGTGTAGTAAAGAAGTGTTTTTCTTTCCTTTCATTTCAAGGTAATATCCACTTTGATTTCATATCATGGGAGCATTAACTGATAGGTTGCTTCTCAATATGGGAGAAACAAATAAAAACAAAAATTCTAAATTTGTATAGGACAGCTTTACCCAATAAACTCTTTCCTGTTCTTTATAGCAATAGGCTGTTGCAAGTGTAATCCTTTTTGCTTATCATGACACATTTAAAAAAAAAAAAAAAAAGGGGGGGGGGGGGGGGGGCTTTCTCTGGGATAAATTGGCCTCTTTTCCCAAGGATTGATGACACACAACACATAAAATTGAAGTGGTAATGGTGCCTGGAAATCTTCAGGCTTTGTTAGAATTGCGTATTACCTATATGATTTATAAAGGGTTCCAAAATGAAGAGGGCAGTTCATGATGGATTAGCAAACTTTGACAGAAAAAACTCCAATTTTTTGTCCCTAGATTCCAGATCAAATGTTTTTCCACACTGACTACAGGCCGCTGTGTCGTGATCAATATAACTGGGTCATAGACGAACAGACGCAGCAGGCTCCTCACCTCATGCCACCACCGTTTCTCGTCGATGTAGACGGAAATCCTCATCCACCAAAATATCAGCGTCTTGTACCTGGGCGTGAAAACTGTGCAGACAAACATTTGGTTCCTCAGTTGGGATATGTTGAAACTAGTAAGAATTGACTGTAAAAACAATTAAAACATTTGGCAATGATTCTCTAATAATTTAGACGCTATTCTATGTTTTTGTTTTTTGCCTAATTTCATCCTCTTATACGTACTTCTCGCCATTTCTTTTTTTGCATTGTGGTTCTTGATTTTTATTAATTTCCTCAACTACTTCACTGGATCATTTACAGAAGAGGACCGTTAATATTTTATCTTTATTTAAGATGCAATTTTAGCCTTTTCTCCAGTCTTTCTTTTCAGTCTACAAAATAATTCTGGGACCTTTACCTCCACAAACAGAGGACTGGCTATGAACAGTGACTATGATGAATATGGAGAATTGATGTGCAAAAGGGATTTGTACATCTCTTGTCTTTCAGGGTTGTTTACTAAAGTAAATTTCAAATTCAAGGTCAAAATAACCAAACTTGAAAATTTTCAGCTTTGGTTTTAGTTTGACTGATCTAGCTTGAAATTTAAAATCTACTCAGAATGACCCTGAATTGTGTCCGAAATGGAAATATTGAACATTCATTTACATTACCTTTGTCTGTGCTTATGTTACCCTCATATGGAACATCAAACGTTTGTACTTGCTGAATTTAATTCCCTAAATCCAACTGGGTCTGTATCCAGGTCTGGATGATTATCCTAGATTTTTTTCTAAAATTTCTGGCAATTGTAGAACGAACGGATTCCAAATTTTTGGTTCTTTCTCAAACGGACTTAATAGAAATGTTAATTAGAATGTATTTTCAGTATCCATTTGTTTAATGATTAACAGGAATTTTATACAGGCAAAATCACTTAAAATAATTTTTTTGCACATCTACATTCTGACTGCTTTTCTTTTCCACTTGAAATTTTGGTTTTAAATTTACTGCAATCCACTGTCTAGTAAGCAGACAACTGTACTGATTGTTTTCATCGCACTTCTCAGGTTAAACGCCATGTGTTGTTCTGTGCAGGTAATGGAGACGTGGTGGAGCAGGTAATCAGCCAGCAAACAAACTACGATCAGCAGAACCAAGATGCAAGTGTTCTTGATGGTATGATAAGAGCATTACAGCGATCACAGGAACAGAGGCCAGGTCTGGAGCAAGACCCTGGTGCTAGCAGGCAACCACAAATGGAGGAAATGCCAAGAAGAGGTATAGTCATTGCAGTTAAACTTGTGCTCCCAATACTTTAGCATTGGCATAAAGACCATATTACATTTACTGCAGCACCTGGTGCCTTTTCATGAATATTTCACACGAATACCTCTGCGGATTTTAATTTTATTGGTGCTGTCCCAATGGGCAGCATCAATGTGTGCTGTCAAATATCTTAACTATGTTTAAACTATATATCAAGTATACTAATCTGCAACATCTATTTCTGCTGTACTTATTTGGAAGCAGATTTCAGTGACAACATGCTATATGGCTTTAAGATTCGCTAGAATGTAAAAGTAAGCAAATATTATGGTATAAATATAAACTGCAGAGTCAAAACTGACCAGCAAAAGTGAAAAAAAAGGAAAAAGATTTTCTATGTATCTATAAGAAAACGGTAAAGAAAGAAGGGAAGGCATGTAAGCTCAAGCAGGGTATTCAAAAAGAATATCAGATGGGGAGTCAGAATATGTGAGTTCATGCCCTCTGTGAATGAGAAAAGGGGGATATTTATTTATCCGTAATACATTTTCTCATGTATTTACCCCCAATTACAAGAAGGAAATGTTGGTAAATAAAAAATCCAATTAAATGTGTGTATTTGCTTGGATTAAATATTTATTTATATTGATATATATATATTTAACCCATTTTCACACTGTTACTCTAGATTCTAGAACAACAAAGTTATTAGATTGCTGTTAAGTTCCATATCTTCAGTTTTCGTCTATTTTAACGTATTCTTTCTAGGATTTTTCTCTCCTGCTAATATTGGGCTACGTCGCAGTGGTCAAGTTGAAGGTATTCGACAGATGCACCAGAATTCCCCACGAAGTCAGATTGCAACTGAGCGAGATCTCCTGGCCTGGAAATGTAGGGTGGTGGTGCCACCAATACTCTTCCCCGTTTACAAGTATGATGGCTTTTTTTGGGAGGGGGAAAAGTTTATGAGTTCCATCTAATGTGTTATTTAACAATGCATGTAAAGGGATATATATATATGTATATATGTATATGTCTGTGTGTATATATGTATGTGTGTGTGTGTGTGTGTGTGTGTATATATATATATGTATATGTATGTATGTATGTATATATATATATATATATGTATGTATGTATGTATATATATATATATATATAATTTTCATTTGCAGACTCTGGTATCAACATGCTGTGTGTGATAATACTACCGTATATACTCGAGTATAAGCCGAGTTTTTCAGCCCATTTTTTGGGCTGAAAAACCCCAACTCGGCTTATACTCGAGTCACTGTCTGTATTATGGCAATTTGCATTGCCATAATACAGACCGGGGGAGAGGGGGGCTGGCAGAGCTGTAACTTACCTGTTCTGCAGCTCCTGTCAGCTCTCTCCTCCTCTGCGCCGTCCGTTCAGCACCTCGGTCAGCTCCCAGTGTAAATCTCGCGAGAGCCGCGGCTCTCGCGAGACTTACAGTGTGAGCTGATAGAAGGAGCTGCACGGACGGCGCAGAGGAGGAGAGAGCTGACAGGAGCTGCAGAACAGGTAAGTTACAGCTCTGCCAGCCCCCCTCTCCCCCCCACTGAACTGCCACTGGACCACCAGGGAAGGAGCCCCCCTCCCTGCCATATATCAAGCAGGGAGGGGGGACGAAAAAAAATAAATATATAAATAAAATAAAAAATAATAATACAAAAAAAAATTAATAACAAAAAAAAGGGGGATAAGGACCACTATGGGAGGGAGGGGGGGGTATAAGGACCACTATGGGAGGGAGGGGGGGGTATAAGGACCACTATGGGAGGGAGGGGGGGGTATAAGGACCACTATGGGAGGGAGGGGGGGTATAAGGACCACTATGGGAGGGAGGGGGGGTATAAGGACCACTATGGGAGGGAGGGGGGGTATAAGGACCACTATGGGAGGGAGGGGGGGTATAAGGACCACTATGGGAGGGAGGGGGGGTATAAGGACCACTATGGGAGGGAGGGGGGGGATAAGGACCACTATGGGAGGGAGGGGGGTATAAGGACCACTATGGGAGGGAGGGGGGTATAAGGACCACTATGGGAGGGAGGGGGGTATAAGGACCACTATGGGAGGGGGTGGGATAAGGACCACTATGGGAGGGAGGGGGGTATAAGGACCACTATGGGAGGGAGGGGGGGTATAAGGACCACTATGGGAGGGAGGGGGGGTATAAGGACCACTATGGGAGGGAGGGGGGGTATAAGGACCACTATGGGAGGGAGGGGGGGGATAAGGACCACTATGGGAGGGAGGGGGGGGATAAGGACCACTATGGGAGGGAGGGGGGTATAAGGACCACTATGGGAGGGAGGGGGGTATAAGGACCACTATGGGAGGGGGTGGGATAAGGACCACTATGGGAGGGAGGGGGGTATAAGGACCACTATGGGAGGGAGGGGGGTATAAGGACCACTATGGGAGGGAGGGGGGTATAAGGACCACTATGGGAGGGAGGGGGGGGGGTATATGGACCACTATGGGAGGGATGGGGGGGGATAAGGAACATTATGGGAGGGAGAAGGGGGATAAGGACCACTATGAGAGGGAGGGGGTGGGATAAGGACCACTATGGGAGGGGAGGGGGAAGTAAGGACCACTAGGGGAGGGGAGGGTAAGGACCACTAGGGGAGGGGTGAGTCAGGACCACTGGGGGGGGGGGGGGGTGAAGGAACACGGGGGTGGGGAGGTAAGGACCACTGAGGGAGGAGGAGGGGAAGTCAGGACATATGGGGGGGGGGAGGGGGTGGCAAAAAATTTTTTGCCTACGGCGGCAAATATCCTTGCACCGGCCAAGCACACACTGCATTCACACACTGCATTCATGCACACACACACTGCACTCATACACACACACTGCACTCATACACACACGCTGCACTCATACACACACGCTGCACTCATACACACACGCTGCACTCATACACACACGCTGCACTCATACACACACGCTGCACTCATACACACACACATACGCACACACTGCATTCATTATACACACTGTAAATAAATATTCAATTAATATATTTTTTTTAGGATCTAATTTTATTTAGAAATTTACCAGTAGCTGCTGCATTTCCCACCCTAGTCTTATACTCGAGTCAATAAGTTTTCCCAGTTTTTTTGGATAAAATTAGGGGCCTCGGCTTATATTCGGGTCGGCTTATACTCGAGTATATACGGTAATTAGACCTTCAAAAACCACTACACGCCCTGTAATAGTTATGGTGTCAGGATTATCCTGATTCATAGGGCAAGTAGTCAAACCGTTTAATAACTTATCTGGGGTCCACTGCCTGCTAGCCACAGCCTCTAGGAGATTGAGAAGTCTTGTGCAATAAGCTTCTGTAAGATCATTTAAGTTAAGCTCTGCAGTTGCAGGGCTGGCTTATTGAATGAGCGTAATAGCAGGGAGCTTGTGGCTCTCCTGGGGGAGTTGGCCTATGCCTAGCAAACCCAAACTATTTAAAAATGGTTTGATTACTTAACCTGGGAAGGTGCCCTGGTTCCTTAACCTAAACAGCATGTTATTTTAAAAGGAAGATCCTCTCGGTGCACTCAGACTGACAGCTGCTCGATATTCTCAGACAAATGTAGACATTGGCATTTTTTAGAAACAGTAATGTTTTGGCTAGTCCATGTCAATTATACAATCTATGCACCAAAACCACTACATTAAGTTATGGTGCTGAGGGTACTGTTAAATGTTTACACAATCTAAGAAACAGACAAAAAGTTTAAATGGTTTGATTGCCCAATGTGTCAAAATAACGAAAGAACAATTATACCATTTATTTTAATTATACAAAGAAGTACTAATCTAAAGATATTTTGCTGGTGTCCCTGCTGCCTATAGGAAACAGGAAGAATTTAGAATTGCCAAGGGAAATGAAGAGAAAATAACCTTTACCAAGCAGAGAAAATATGATTTTCAGGACAAGGTGAGAAGACTATTGAGACATTTTCCTGAAATGTTTCTGCTGACAGGAAATAATGAATTAAACCTGTTTCCTTCATATTTTACAGTTTATGGTAATGGAATCTGGGATAAATATTTTATGAATGAGCATACCTTTAGCTATAATTGTATACAGTGTCCATTTAAAGGGAGGTTAGGGTTGTTACTTCATGGTAGATATAAACCAGTATTAACGTTCCCTAGAACTGTGACGTCCCCTGTCGGAGATATCGTTCTACGCCACCCAGTCGTACACAGTCATCCCGCAGAGAAGTGGAAGAGTTTATAGACTTCTCGTGTGAAGAGGGTGAAGAAACTGAACCTTCTTCCGAAAATGAAGCATCTTCGGAGAATGAGGAGGAGGAGGAGGCGGCAAGTGTTCATATACAATGTTACCCGTTCTTTGCTTGTAAAATGCATATTGCTTAGTGAGCCTTAAAAAAAAAAAAAAGCTGCAATTCCTCTCCTTGTAAATTAACTTACTTTGTGTGCACCCTATAAAAACCAGCAATACTTTTTGTAAGACAGTGATTTTATTAAAGAATAGCCGGATAAGGACTTTTATCATTTTTACATTCACTAAAACATTTTCATTGAAAACCTGTGCATACATTGCTTTACATGTGTTTTTAAATGAAGGTGACTGCTTGTGTGCTCTTAGTAAAAGCGTGCATTTAACTAACTTTGTATTCAGCTACAATATAAAGAATATTGGGGATGAAGCTGTAAAAAAAATAAAAAATAAAAATTCCCATCCTAGTGTAACACCATATTATATGATGCTGCAATGCACAAGTATGAATGCACGCATAAGCGGTTTCTGGATAATATTGCCTTAGGGTGCCTCACCTTAACCCCTTAAGGACCAAACTTCTGGAATAAAAGGGAATCATGACGTGTCAGGCACGTCATGTGTCCTTAAGGGGTTAAAAGTCGGGGAGGATTTCCAACCCAGGAATCCGCAGTTGGTTGTGGAAATTCCAAGATTTTCTCCAGGACACAGGGTGGTGGAAGGTGGGGCTGTGTGTGTGTATAATACTGTTACTCTGTTATGATCTTTTTACAGCTGCATCCCCAATATTCTGTATTGTAGCTGTTCTGTAAGAGGGTATACTCTGGGGGATATATATTTCTTTATCCACACCTAACATTGTAGGTGGGGTTGTGGGTTGTTGCGTGTGTGTGTGTGTGTGTATAAACACTAACCTTGTGTTCCGTTTTTAATGTACTTGTGCAAGTGCACATTTAGGGTGTTTCTGATACCATATGCAG
Organism: Pelobates fuscus; assembly: GCF_036172605.1. Lineage (NCBI taxonomy): Eukaryota > Metazoa > Chordata > Amphibia > Anura > Pelobatidae > Pelobates > Pelobates fuscus. The sequence continues at coordinate 30,268,256 of NC_086317.1, forward strand.
AGTTTGTTACAAATAGTATGATTGGTTTTAGAGTTCAGTCTGGTGTATGTGAAAGTAGACTATGTCCTCCTCTTCTACATTGCTGATATGCCAACACAAAATAGTTATGGCTTTCTAGGTATAGAATGTTTTTTTCCCCCTCCTCTTTTCTAGATGGACCAAGTAGCTGAAGTGTCAAGTGTTCCTGATGACGACGACTGGAGGAGTGAAAATAACACTGGGTAAATGAACTGAATTTGAAGAATGAGAGGTGAAAGTGACGCTTATAATGTAAAATTGTTAGATTGTGCTAAGAAATTGAGATTTTCTGTTGGATAGAAAAAGTAATGTTACGAAAACGCAAAGATTATTCGATCACAGCCATTAATAGAAGTGTATCTGTGTGTATATTGACTGATGCAGGAAATGATGATAACCACTTGTTGCGCAAGCGCATACTTGTGTGTGTCTGCGTATGTTTGTTTGTAAACATGAATAGTTTTTGAATATTCTTGTTGGGTTAGGTGACATTTCAATAGCTTATATTTCTATTCTGTGTGAAGCCTAACCATGCAGGTTGAGTGCTGGTGGACATAACGTTGGATTTAAACCCAAAGGCCCGAATTCAGTTTTACTAGGTTAGCAGAAACGCAAACACAAAAACTCCTAATTTTACTTTACTATTATTATTGTTTCTAACTTTTCTCTGGTATTTTCTGTACTGTTGGTTAAATGGAGATCTGGTTTTGATCTTTCTTTTACTTTGACAATCGATTCACTTTTAAATCCGTGAGACTGTTTGTGCCAGTCTGTAACTTTGTCTAATGGTGCGCAGGACCTAGCACTTGTGTACCGTGCTCTACTCTCGCTGGATGGTGCTACTAACCTGCAAAACATTGATGTTTAAAATGTGTGAAACCTACAGTCAGTGGCATAAAAGGTTTCTCAGCAGCTGCAGCTTTTGACGTTATAGTGAACATTCAAATTGATCTGTCCAACTGATAGGCCTGGATTAGTGGGAGTCTGAGTGTGGGACTTATTTTTGTATGTTTGATAGTCTGCATTATCTGAGCTGCTTGAGGTGCCAGGAGAGCCCCTAAATGTGTCACGTGACTTTAGCAGTATGACAGAAAGCAGGGGGGTGGTTTCCAAAGACTGGTAGCAGTTTAGGTGTAGTAGCTATGGGGTTTATCTTCTATTACTTTGTGCAATCTTTAAAGGGATCCTATAGTGCCAGGAAAACAGTTGTTAAACCCCTTCAGTCACTTACCTGAATCCAGCGCCGATATCTCTCGGTGCTGGGTCAGGCTCCGCCCACGCTCCTCCCCCACTGGCTGACATCGCAATGACTGCGCGCACTAGTCCTCCCCATGGGGAAAATCTGAAGCTGGTGGTCCGTGAGGACGTCCAGCATCAGATAACGGACCAAAAGTCAGTTTGGATTCTGGAAGCCCTCTAGTGGCTGTCTGTTAGACCGCCACAGAGGGCAGACTTAGAGCTGCAACGTAAACATTGAAGTTTCTCTGGAACTGCATTGTTTTACATTGCAGCACGGAGTGCAAAATGGTCACAGCACCCAGACCACTTCAATTAGCTGAAGTGGTCTGGGTGCCTACAGTGTCCCTTTAACTGTAGTGAGATCAGGTAGCAGTTTCCTGTGCTAATCCTAAAGGTGGCAGCTCGTTGACCTTGGGGACCTGTAAAGTGAGACAGTATTTAATTTATCTACCTTTATAATTTGTAAAAAAAAAAAAAAAAATTCATACAAAATTTTATGATTTAGAAACTTGTCATGGAGAATGATTTCAGCATAGCTTATGGAGAATAAGTAATTTTATTACTGCCATAATCACATAGACGATGACACCCTAATGCTTTATCTAATACATTGAATCTTTCTCAATCTGACAGCAATTCATCCAGCGATTACTCCGATTGGACAGCAGAAGACAGAGATTACCTCCAATCACCGAGGCCTAGCTCAGTACGGTGCAAGGTGAAGAAGCACACTTCAGCACGGCGCTCGATTAAGAAGCTGTCTAGCAGCTCAGACGAAGGGAGCTCTGCTGATGAGTCGTCTTCAGAGACACGGACAGTAAAACAGGATCAGAATGAAGTAAGAAAATTGTATCAACCCTCTGTTCCCTTCATAAGGACTGCAAGCTTTCAGAATATATGGTGTTGCTGTTTAGCTGTGAAAATAAATCCAAAGTTTAGGATTACATACTGGCAAAATGCAACTCTTATTCACTTCCTCGATTTGTAATTTTTGATAACTTTAATTTTCCATTTTTAATTTTGTCCATAACGAGAATACTAAAGTAAAGCAGTTATTGGGATGTTTATATAGAAAGGATGCATGCATATTATAGGCGGCATTCCACATTAATAGTCTGATTACTGATCTTTTTCTGTAATCTCTGTATAATGTATACAGACCCCTATCTACCCTTTTTAGTTTGGTAATATTACAAATCCAGGTTTATTGGAAGTTCTAACAGAGATATTTTGTAATGTTGTATATGACCCATAAGTTAATTCTACCATGTTTTGTTCAGAAAAATAGAATTTTGCCTCCATATGTATTCTACATGCCTGATTAAAATCATGGCATCGTTTTCCCTGTCTGTAAGGGTATAGAGCTGGTTAAGTCAATTTTTCTGTGGTTTTAATCAGGGGGGAAAAAATATTATAAGCATTGGAACTATTTCGGTTGCTTATTTTTTTACCTTGACAAATGATTTCCAAATGATAATTGATGTTCGGTTGTTAATTTGTCTTGAGTGACCGAGACGTGTCCATTTATTTATTTTAATGTACAATGTAAAAAAAAAAAGTTTTCTGTGACACCCAAAAGCTTAACAGTTTACCAGTTTTGCTGCCGTGCTATTTACCAAAACCCCAAAATTATTGTGCATTAAAAATCAGAATGGCAAAACCTAGTCTCTCCTATAATCACAATTTGGCATTTTGCGCCTGTAATATACCGTTAACAGTTGAATTTTTCACGATTTGGAGGATAGTTGAATAACTCTGTGAGTGTTTAGTTGTACAGACATTAACACCAGATGAGAAGATTCTGATTTATTACCTGCATGTCCAATATATACTTTTTTTGTGTGTGCCATAGGCAGTGGGAGATCCAGTAAGACCACCTATAAATGGAGAGATCTCGAACGAGTGTCGCCCACCTGTCTGGGTCACAGATACCATCCCCCACAGATCCCCCTTTGTTCCTCAAATGGGAGATGAGGTAAAACCTGCTTTTAATGATTTTTTTTTGTTTGTGCAATAATGACAAACCTGTTAAATTATTCCAGTGAAACCTCTGTATTTAGAAGTATTAATGTAGTGTTTGCAAGCACGGAACCTGTAGATCTAATGTGAAAATGAGTCGTTTGTGCAGAACATGTTGTCAATAGATTACAGATTAACCAAGTTTCTTACAAAAGGTTGTGTGTGTTTACTGTAGGGTTTATGATTATTTGAACCAGCGATTAATAATGTAAGAATAGTGTTAGGGTTATATGTGCTAATGTGTAGTGATTATCCTGTAACAGTTTACAAAGATTTTAAAATATGATCCTGTTAATAACCGTAAATCATGTGTAATCGTTTATGTAATACAGTACATACATGTTAAAGTTTTACTTCATGCTGTTTGGAGTTTATAGCTACAAATGTTAATTCCTCCGATGATGTATGCACATTTTTCTGCATTCTCTCAAGTGGCCATTTTACAGGTGCTAGAAATGCATCTTTAGTTCATATCGGTTAATCTGCAAATATACAAACTTTACTTGTCACAAAGAGAGAACTACTCTCATGGGGTCTGGAGCAAAGTACGGCATGAACACATGTTTAAATGTACTCATGCAATGATTTCAGCAGTTCCCAGTGTATGAGCAGTTCTGATTGGACATGCACAACTTTTAGGCGCAAGCAAATCGCTAGTGACACATATTGCTCCCCACACTTATTGCCATTTCCTTTTACTAATGCATTTGCAGCTTATCGTGCACTTTCATGAGATTCTCGTAATAGTAGACGACAATTAATTTCCTCCTCAAAACTTTTGAAAACCATGACTTTAATAACCCTATTTCATAGTCACCTTATTTATTCACTTTTCATCCTTTAGGTAATCTACTTTCGCCAAGGCCACGAGGCCTACATTAATGCAGTTACGAGAAATAATCTCCCCATATCAAACGTTCTAAAGGAGCCATGGAAGAAAACAGTGCTGCGGGTAATAAGACTTTGTTTTTGCATAATTTGGCTAGTATGGCGTCCAATATTAAAAGGGAAACTCTAGGCTTTATTTTCCATTTTTAACTAATTACGTGTATTCAAGCAGGAATAACGTCTTCATGTACCAAGAAGTGATTGGGATTGCATTATTGCATTGCCAATCTTGGTTCTTTTTATTTTCGTAAAAATAGGTTGTTTTCTTTAACCCTTTAAGTCCGGAGGACGTACTATTACGCCACGCAGAAACCGGCTCTAAACGCCGGCGGGCGTAATAGTACGTCCTCGCTTTTATTGCCGCCCACGTGGCCGGCGGTATTCTCCCGCTGCAGATCGCGGTCGGGGGGGATGCCTGGCCCCCCGGGCAACCCCCCCTGTGGCCGGTGACCGCGATCTGCAGTCTCTGATCGCAGTGACAGGCTGTCACTGCGACCAGTATAAAGCATGTGTCAGCCGATTTCAAATCGGCTGACACATGCGGCCGGCGGCTTTCCCCTTCTGCAGATCGCGGTCGGGGGACTTACCTGGCCCCCCAGGCAGTCCCCCTGGGGTCAGTGACCGCGATCTGCTAGGTCTGAGATCGCAGTGACAGGCTGTCACTGCGATCTCAGAGCGCTCTGATCGCAGTGACAGCCTGTCACTGCGATCAGTGTTACATGTGTCAGCCTATTGGCTGACACATGTAACTGGCACAGTGATCCCCCTGCAGATTGGAAGGGGGGAGTGCTTGTACCACCCAGGCACTCCCCCCTGTGGTCAATTACCCAATCTGCAGGAGGTGATCACAGTGACAGGCAGTCACTGTGATCACTGATCCTGTGTGTCAGCCAGTGATGTGACATCACTGGCTGACACTGTCTCTGCCCCCTGTCCTGTAAAAAAAATAAAATATTAGTTCAAAAAATAAATAAAAAAAATTACAGTTACAAATAAAATATACTTAGATCATATATATTATATATATATATGATCTAAGTATATATATACACATATACATACACACGTACACTGTATAGGTGTATTTTAATATTAATATATATATAATTATATATATATATATTAATATCAAATTACACGTAGACTGATACTGATTAAATATATATATAATTATTGTTATATATATATTTATATATAATATAAAAATATATATATGTAAATACGTAAAAAAATAAAATTAAAAAAATATTTAAAAATAAATAATTAAAAAATATATAGATGTGTGTTATTTCGTTCTAACTGTATTGTGATAATAATATATATATATTTATATCAAAATACACGTAGAACAAAATAATATATATCATAATATATATATCTATATACATAAATATATACGTATATATCACTATATATACCTATATATAAATAAAAATATTAAAAAAAAATTATATATATATATACGTATATATACACATATGTATATATATACATATATTAATTCTACACATATATTTATGTAATAATTTTACATAATTAGGTATCCTAATTAATTACAATTAGCGGGACCTGCCTGACAACCCATGCCGAAAGTATAGGGAATTTAATTTGCTAGCACTATATTTAACCCTATAACTTTCCAAGACACCATAAAACCTGTACATGGGGGGTACTGTTTTACTCGGGAGACTTTGCTGAACACAAATATTAGTGTTTCAAAACAGTAAAATGTATTACAACGATGATATCGCCAGTAAAAGTGACGTTTTCTGCATTTTTCACGCACAAACAGCACTTACACGGACGATATTATTGCTGCAATACTTTTTACTGTTTTGAAATACAAATATTTGTGTTGAGCGAAGTCTCCCGAGTACAACAGTACCCCACATGTACAGGTTTTATGGTGTTTTCAAAAGTTACAGCGTCAAATATAAGGCTTGTGTTTCAGTTTTTTCACATTAAAATTCGCCAGATTGCTTACGTTGCCTTTGTGACCCTATGGTAGCCCAAGAATGAAAATTACCCCTATGATGGCATACCATTTGCAATAGTAGACAACCCAAGGTATTGCAAATGGGGTTTGTCCAGACTTTTTTAGTAGCCACTTAGTCACAAACACTGGCCAAAATTGGCGTTTTTTGCATTTTTCACACACAAACAAATACTAACGCTAACTTTGGCCAGTGTTTGTGACCAAATGGCTACTAAAAAAGACTGGACATACCCCATTTGCAATACCTTGGGTTGTCTACTATTGCAAATGGTATGCCATTATGGGTGTAAATTTAATTCCTGGGCTACTATACAGTCTCAAAGGCAACGTAACCAATCTGGCGAATTTCAATTTCAAATGTAACACGCTATATTTGACCCTGTAACTTCCCAAAACACCATAAAACCTGTATATAGGGGGTACTGTTTTACACGTGAGACATCGCTGAATACAAATATGTGTATTGCATTGCAGTAAAAGCAAACAGTATTTTGACATCCACAGTTAAAATGTCACATAGAACTAAAAAAAAATAAAAAAATCTTTTTTTCTCCCATTTTTTTATATATTTTTTATATTAAATTATGTTCAATACCTAAATATTTAATGTTAAATGAAAGCCCTGTTTCCCCTGAATAAAATGATATATAATAAGGGGGGATGCATTTCATATGAAAGAGGTGAATTACGGTTGGACAGACATATAGCGCAAATGCCAGGTTTTGTTTACGTTTTGTTCTGTTCACAACTTGTACATTTGGCTGCGGTGTTAAGGGGTTAAAGCTTCTTTGTTGCTTTGAAATGTCATTTAGTGTGTAATACATTTCAGATGTACACAAAAGATGAATAATCTTACATAAGTTTTGCCGCAAAAAAAAACAAAACATGTTCTGTTCTACGAGAATATACAACAAATAGTATCTCTCTCGGCATCCATGAATGTCTCTAAAACATCTCAAAGGATTAGGGTTGTTGTGTTTCTCTTGACTATAATTTTATTAAGCTTGTTTTTTATTTTTAATTTCCAGGCTCTGTATTAATTTGTGATTTTTATTTATTTATTGTCTCTAGGATCAGGAAGTGGTAAAAATTGTTGGTATAAGATATGAAGTCTGCCCTCCTGTTATATGCTGCCTAAAACTGACTGTGATTGACCATGTTAGCGGAAAACTAACAGACCAGTCTTTCTCTCTTAAGTATGTTCTGGGTTCTTGGGGTTTTTTTGGTTTTTTTTTTTTTTGTCTCCTTATTGTATGTTTTTTTTTGGGGTGTGAATGTGTTTCCAAAGTAAAAAATTAGTGGGTCTACATGAATTGAGGTGGATGTTATGGCGAAATAGGGAACCCTACGAGTCAAGGAACACTATGACTTGGGTTGAGGCACTTTGAGGTTAAAGAATTTGTTGAAGTGTAGTGGAATATTGATTAGCAGCAGTAAATAAATACTAGGTAATAGAGTAATCTAGTATAGAAGAGGAAAAACAAAATGCTAACGTTGTGATGAGCTGACCAAGGCCTGTACGTTTGGTGTCGTGTGCATTTGAGCTTAGTCTATTTAAGCACAAACTGCAAGTGTATGTAATTCTTGTGTTTGTCAAAGCGGAGTAATAAATCAAAGATTTCATTTAATTCTGAGAGCTGTGCATTTTCTAGAGCTCATTTAACAGCATTATGCTTAACGTGGTCTCTGAACCAATTGACCAAGGCGGGGTTAATTATTTTTCTTTATATAATAGTCTGTTGAATTTGCTTATTCACCAGGTATCACGACATGCCAGATGTCATAGACTTTCTTGTGCTACGGCAGTTTTATGATCATGCTCGACAAAGACATTGGCAAGCAGGTAAGTCCCTAAAATACCAGACACCAGGGATTGTTTCTCCTTTATACTTTATGAACTTAAAGGAACACTATAGTCACCAGAATAACTACACCTTAATGTAGTTATTCTGGTGAGTATAATCGTTCCCTACAGGCGTTTTAATGTAAACACTGCCTTTTCAGAGAAAAGGCAGTGTTTACGTCTCCCCTAGGGACACCTCCGAAAAAGAAATAAGGTAAGTTTTAACCCCTTCAAAGAGGTCATGTTTGTGTTCCTGAACCTATAGTGTTCCTTTAAGAATTGTTCTCTCTAGCTAACAGTACTCAGCTGATACATGGTCAGTAGTAATTGTATACCCTCCTGATTGTCTACATAGAATACTAGTCTTCTAATCTTATGTTATTTTAATGTTTGTTTTTGTATTCTTTTACATCTAAATTTGTTAGGGGATAAATTTCGGTCTGTTATCGATGACGCCTGGTGGTTTGGAACAGTTATGTCTCAAGAGCCGCATCAGGCAGACTACCCAGACAGCCTTTTCCAGTGTTATACTGTTAAGTAAGTGTAGGCCTTCATAAACCATTTCAATTCTGCTTTGTGTTAAAAGTTTTGCAGTTAGAGGCAAAAACCGAAATAAAACTGCATTTTTAAAAGTTCATTATTTGGAACCAAGCTTTATTAGCCTACCCAAAGAAATCTAAGCTAAATTGATGCACGTCACTGACGAGTGGAAATGTTCTCTCCTGTGCATATAGCATATTTTAGTAATGCATCACACATAGGTCTAATGTTTGGGATTTTATTGCCACTATTTTACAACATGCTTTGCAAAATAAGGAGATGTTGGATCGTAAGGAAGTTACGTAAAACTTATTTTGTTGTGTAGATTTCTATTCCATGTGCCTCTGATTTAAATTGGGCTTCATTGTTTTAACATATTTTCCATGATTTAAACAGGTGGGACAACACCGAAATGGAAAGGCTCAGTCCCTGGGATATGGATGTTATACCTATTGAAGGTAAGTAGTACCAAAGAACTAGCAGAATTATTTGTGTGTGATCATTAAAGGACCACTCTAGGCACCAAGACAACTTCATTTCAATGAAGTTGTCTTGGTGCCAGGTACCTCTAGTTTTTTTTGTTTTTTTTTAAATTCACTGCCGTTTCAGAGAAAAAGCAGTGTATTTTTTTTTCCCTAATCCCACCTACAGTGGCTGTCTCTGAGACCGCCACTAGATGGTGCTTCCTCAATCCTCACTGTTAAAATCACAGTGAGCTGACGTCAGACGTCCTCTTGGACGTCTAACGTCATTCCCTCTAATGCAGGCAGCTCAGATGTGAGCGCGCCTGCATTAGAGACTATGCTGAGATGTGAACGCGCCGAGCGCGTTCACATCTCAGTTTTATTCCTCGGAGGCCAGTGTGTGAGAGAGAATCTCTCACTGAAGACAGAGTGCCGAAAGAAGAATCTTCCCTAACGGAATCTGGCTGCACATTGACAGTAAGTACATTTTTCTAATGTTTTTATTTGCTTATTAATTAATGTAATTAATGTAATGTTTTATTAATGTTTTTAATTTTAGTTAGTGATTTATATAAAGTTTAATTAATTAATATATATATATATATGTGTTTTTTTTAGAAAAAATGTTTTATTTAGATTGATTTACTTTTCCTGCTGGTTCCCTGGACTGGCGCTGGGTAGTGAGAGTTGGAGTGCCGGTGTTCTATCAGATTCAGAAGGTATCTGAGTCTGATAGAAGACCGGGGCTAGAGGAATGGGAGGTGGGCTAAGGGAGGACAGTGGGCGGTGAACTGAGATGTCACTCAGTTCGCCGCTCGTGAACGTGCACACTGCGCGCATGCGCGGTGTGCATACAATTTCTTCCCATTGAGATTCATTGTAGTCAATGAATCTCAATGAGAAGATTTTCATTGGATGAGCGCTGCGCTGAACGCGCATGCGCTTTCGCCCGCAATGATTTCCTATGAGAGGAAATTCATTGGCGGACGGCGGAGAAGAGAGTCAGCAGACCTGATGACCGCGCGGGAGGTGTAGACGATCAGTGACGTAGCGCTGCAAAGAAGGTAAGTAAATGGGTATTTAGAATAGTTTTTAAAAGTTAAAAGTGGGCTTCAGAGGGGCACAGAGTAGTCAGTTATAGAATAAGGCAGTTAAATCAGGTAGTTTATGGGGAACTAGAGTGGTCCTTTAAGTGTATTTTTGTTCTAACTTCTAACGTGCTTGAAAGAATTTTGTAGAAATCATAGTTGCGGTTTGATGCACAATGATTCCCTAGTGTAAGGCGCTTCAAACTAGCTTCCCAAAAACAAACCTCTGACAAAGCGACTGAGATTTTTCTTTAGCAGTTCTGCTTATCACATTGATTGCAGAGGGAAGGCTGAACAGCAATATGTGCTACAGTCCTCCACTGTCAGTGTGAGCTGAACCCGATCTCCGGCCTGTGTGCTAGTAGCTCTGTGAAAATATTTAAATTGGGCCACTTGTGTAGTGTTCTATTCTAATTTCATATATTTGGTATGATGTAGAGCAGGGGTTCCCAACACAGTCCTCGAGTACCCCCTAACAGTCCAGAATTTAGGGATTACCCTCTTGTGTCTAAAGTGTGTTTTTTTTTTTTTTTTTTTTTTTTTTTTTCTTCTTCTTCTTCTAAAAACACCTTAGACACAACTGGGTAATCCCTAAATCCTGGACTGTTAGGGGGTACTGAGGATTGGGTTGGGAACCACAGATGTAGAGTAATGACTAAAAAAAAAAAAGCATCCAGGAAATGATTTTCCCCATCATATTGATAACTTTTAATATAGAGGAAATATTGGTATAAAACAGAGGGAGGTTTTTTTTTTTTTTTTTTCTTATAAAGGCAAATTTTAACTCTAGTTGCCCCTGTGTTTTAAGCAACTTTTAAATGTTTTGCTATTTTATCCGAAATAATTAATTTCATGAGTTGTGTAATGTTCCTTGATCATTTAGTGTTAAATGAAATCTCTTTTCAGTGGTTCCCCCTGAAGAACTGGGAGCTAGCATTTCTGTAAGCCCCGATGAGCTGGACAATTTGTTATACAGTCCCCAGGAGGGTGAATGGGGGCAAGAAACTCAACATACGGAATGTGAACGTATTATTTGTGGTATTGATCAACTACTTCGTCTGGGTTAGTAACACAGTAATGGTGAATTTTTATTTAATTTTGTCAATCTGTTTTTATTGTGGCATTAACGTTACACGAGACAATTGCAATACTGCAAAGATAAACAATGTTTTAGTTATTAATGTATCTCTTCATAAGTGGTACACAGGCTACAGATTTTGTATTAATCTTTCCAAATAAATGTTCAGACGCCAGATCTTTAGAGAATTAAAATTTAGATTTGTATCTTCTGCTTTGTTGGTAATTAAAGCCTTTGATTTAATATTGTAAACTGCACCTTTTTCAGATATGGCCACTCACTTTGCAGGCCCTGTTGATCTCAACATCTACCCATCCTATTGCACGGTAGTTGCATATCCCACAGATCTCAGCACAATACGGATGAGGCTTGTAAATCGTTTTTACAGGTTTGTTTGTGCTTTTTTGGGGGGGGGGGGGGGGGGGGGGGGATTTACCATTCATTGCTACTAGGCCTGACTGCTACATGGTATTACATTAAAGCTAGACTGTCACTTGTGGGTTATTTTCATAACTTTCCCAGTGACTTATCCACTTGCATGTTCCCAGATGTTTGTTATGGGAAAACAATGTATTTACGTAAATCTCTGCAACTATAATATACCCTGTGCACCTTACATGTGCAAGGTGCACATGTTGCGGTGCTTGAATCCTCTTTTTAAAGATCCTTTGTTTAGCACAAATAATGTGCATTCCAATGACCGTAAGTAGTGATACAACCAGTAAGCCTGTGGACTGATGGGTGAATGATTAAAATCCCAATCTGTCAAACTAGTGGATGGAGAAAAGGTATTTTTGGTTCTGGAAGCCTTGTTATACCAGGTTATGTTGGTGAAGCTTTCTTACCCATAAAACACACTGGATGATGTATTGCAGGAGGGTCTGTGCACTAAAATGGGAAGTAAAATATATTGCGTTAAACGCCAGTACCTTCAATGAACCGGATAGCGCTATTGCGAAGTCTGCAAAGAAGATCACAGAACTCCTGCTGAACTTCATAATGTAAGTCACGAATATAAATGATCTAAGTATACTTTTAGAATTTTCTTTAAAAAAAAAAAAAAAAAACTTAAACTATTAAGCTGCCTTTATTCAAAGCACTTAATGCCGGTTGGCAGCAGTAATTGTCATTAAGTGCTAAAACAGAAAGAGGAAACTTGAAATGGGAAGATAAGAATTGCATTAAAAACATTTGGAGGGGGGGCGAGGGGTGGGGGGTTACAAACCCATGCCTCAAGGCATGTTATGTAAAATGTTAATTTCCTTGTAGATTTTATTGAAGCTTAAAGTAACATTCCAAGCACCATAATCACTACAGTGTGCTTTGTTAAAGAATATGATGTAGTGGTTATGGTGCAGGAGCCACTTGGAATGTTCCTTTAACCATGTGTAGCGGAGGCCTGGTATTTCACAGGTTAACTCCACTATAGATCCCAGTGAGGCTCAGGAACAAGTATTATAAATCCATAGAGTAGTACTTTCAGCAGGCAAAACAATCCAATACTATCCCAACAGCACTCCCAATAACTGGACGGCACACAGCATCAGGAACAGAACTGACTTTTAATCCACACAGTCTCCTTATAAAGCATAAGGAGGGATTCACATTAATTAGGACAGTAACCAATAATATAACCGTTACCTCCCACACATCTCCTCCCCTCAGAGTGACTCATAATTCCCTTAACTATACTGTACATTTACCCCAAACCTGGATGTACCCCTAAACTAGTACATAGTATCAATCTTAGGGTACCGCCAGGAAGCCCTGATCTGGGTGAAAAATATATCCAAAATTCACCCAGATCGGACCAGGGGTTCGGTAGTTAGATGGAGGGTGAAGTTTGACCGACCGCACACGAGGTGGTATCCGAAAAGGGTTCCATGCGTTTGGGCCCTGCGGTCGGTCTCTGTTGGGCAGTAAAAACATACAGTAATCCTAGCCATCCATACTTAAATTCACCTGTATTATAGTTCTCTTGTTCGGTACTTTGTTTCTACTGAATGGCAGTTCGTTAGGTCCCTCCGTTCGGTAGTTACGGAGCTCTGGAGGTTTCTGCGATGTTCGGTTGTTTGAGTGTCCGATTTGAGTTCCAGACACTCGACGACCAAACACCGCTGAGATTTTTATGCGTAAGATGGCCGCCGCACGTGGTTTGTATACAGAGCAGCGGCCACCCAGGCATTAGCAATTACAGTTTAAGTTGCGGTTTGCGAGAAGTTTGAACGCCTAACGAGGCGCACACTTCTCACTAGGGGTGGTCTAATGGTTCGGTAGTTTCATTCCCATGAAACTACCGAACCCACATACGAAATCATACAGAAATACATGAATACAATAAACTAATACAGTTACATATGCATGTTACAGGACAGGCTTAATACATTTTGCTACACCATGAAACAGTTGCTCCTTCTCAGCATTCCATTTTTACATTCTAGGGACAGTAGCTGTACGGATATTAATGACCTGATCAATTCTACGGAAGGGACTGAGCAATGTCGTTCCTGTGACCAGGTATGGGGTCTGATAGAACTGTGTTTTCTAGAATTTGATTTGCTTTTAAACTGTAAGCTTGCGGACAGAACTTTCAAAATCCGGGTATTTGGTTGAACTCTACTAATTTAATGTACCATTTACTTTGTCTTGGCAGTACAGAATTTTATTCTCACCGTATAATTAGATTTAATCAGCAAGTACCATTTGGCTTCCTGCACCCTGTTATCTAAATGTTTTACACAGTCAAAAATCCAAAACTATTCTTATTCCTATAAATGTTGCTTTAAAGGAACACTATAGTCACCTAAATTACTTTAGCTAAATAAAGCAGTTTTAGTGTATAGATCATTCCCCTGCAATTTCACTGCTCACTTCACTGTCATTTAGGAGTTAAATCATTTTGTTTCTGTTTATGCAGCCCTAGCCACACCTCCCCTGGCTTTGATTGACAGAGCCTGCATGAAAAAAAAAACTGGTTTCACTTTCAAACAGATGTAATTTACCTTAAATAATTGTATCTCAATCTCTAAATTGAACTTTAATCACATACAGGAGGCTCTTGCAGGGTCTAGCAAGCTATTAACACAGCAGGGGATAAGAAAATCTGAATTAAACAGAACTTAAATAGGGCTCTATTTACAGGAAGTGTTTATGGAAGGCTGTGCAAGTCACATGCAGGGAGGTGTGACTAGGGTTCATAAACAAAGGGATTTAACTCCTAAATGACAGATGATTGAGCAGTGAGGCTGCAGGGGCATGTTCTATACACCAAAACTGCTTCATTAAACTAAAGTTGTTCAGGTGACTATAGTGTCCCTTTAAACAAAACAAAATTCACCGTAAATTGCATGATGCTTAAATTTTAATTCTTTACTGTGATCCCTCACCAAGTCAGCACCCCTGATTAAACTTATTTGGGTTAGAATAATCCTCCTTATCCGGTCCCCTCCCCCCCAGCGTAATAGATCTTAAGCCATACAAATATACTAAGATGTTATGAGTAAAATCGTAAATGTGGTTATTTAAAATTTCCAAATATACTGACTTTGATTAAACCTCAACACAATTCATTATACATACAGGGTTGTTCACTAACGTGAAAATTCAAAGTGAATGTAAAATTTAAGCTTAAAGTGGCCAATCTAGAGAGATTCTCTAAGTCGTCTATGCTTTCAATATGGCTATTCTGGTCCTCACTTTAAATTCTCACTTTGGTGAATAGCCCTGATTGTTTACACTGTGAGACGTTCCTTAATGAAAAGTGCTCCCCAAAATTTTCTCTGACAAAGGGGTGCTTTGATGAAACAATGGCACAAAGAAACCACAACTATTTAAAAAATTGTGCCTTTCTGAACGATTTGCAGGAAATTAAATGGAAAAGTGTTGATCTCCCTCATTTTGTGATTTCAAAGACTAATAACACTTTGAGAGCCTCACAAACCCTCTAGTTGCAGCATCGTGCCCCACAATGGGCAAGTTATTTACTGTTACTTTGTAGCAATGGATGTTTAAGTGGTGATGTCGCTTTACAACAAAAGGGAACAGACAAAAACTTAGAGAACCGGACCAAATGGCAAGCTACTGCGTTTCTTTAAGCTTTTGTCCGTTTTCTGTTTGCAGTGCATTTGCTTGACAATTGTCAAAGCCAATTAACATTTGAGTCATTCAATTATGTGTAACTTAAAAAAAACTTTTTTTTAAATTTTATTATTATTAATCTTGTTTTACCAGCATTGAAGGCTCAATATCCGCTTTTAACGTAACAATACAATGTTTTCTGTGTACGGTTTCTGGTTTTACTTATTTGTATCATAGATGGAAGGACCCAATACCCCAGAAAAAACATGGCAAGACCAATGCATGGAGTTAGTGGACCTTATTATAGAGTGTGAAGATTCTGAGCCGTTTAGGGAACCCGTTGACTTGGAACAGTACACGGTAAGGGAATCTTTAGTTACTGTGTGTACAGACCCCTATACACCATTTAAATGTTTGTATTTGACAAACTGCGGTCTATGATCTGTCATATAATCAGATTTTTGAAAGCAAATCTGCAATTTGTTTTTGAATTTTTTTATTTTCAGGATTACCAGGACATTGTAACAACCCCAATGGATTTTGGAACCATTAAGAAATCATTGGCTGATGGAAAGTACAGAAATCCTGTGCAGTTGTGTAGTGATATGAGATTGGTTTTCTCAAATGCTAAGATATACACGCCAAATAAACGATCCAGGGTAATTCTCTTTAGCTTTACATGTATACCATGGCTGTTTTTTGTTGCCTTTTATTTCTAATTTCTTCAAGGATCAAGATGAATCTTAAGTATTGCCAGAAACAAATGTTGAAACGCTGTATTTTTGGATTCACTATTCTGAAATCTGAGCATTATTGAGATCCTCCTAGAGGTACATCAAGGTTCTCTTAAAATAAGGGAGAATTTCTTACATAAAAAAAAAAAAAAACACACCCGACAGTGAGGCAATTTATGTGAGTGTACTGGCACCATATCAAACCATTTAGGAAATACTTGACAGGTCTTTTCTCTGCAACCAGGGGTCACTACCACTTGGCCTTATTCATAGTGGGAAATTAACATTAATAAATGTGAATTTTGTTTAGCCTGAAAAATATTGGCTGGCAGCAGTGGGTTAACCTGACAATCCCCAGCACTAAATCAGAATTCTGGACATTCTAAGGGACATAATCACTACAGTGAGCTGTACTGGGTATGTTGCTTAAATGATTATTCCAAACACTATGACCACTTCATTGCTTTGAGTCGGTCTTTGAAGCATTTTCAGGAAGTAGCACTGCACATACAGAGATAATTAACTTTTGCTTCCCGAGCTGCAAATCCACTGTAAACCACATTATTAGCAGCCTGGAACAAGTTCTGGGCTGCTAAATGATACTTCTCGGCACACACAGCATGTTTGTGACAAACAACGAATGACAGCATGGTCACTCATTCGGCCTTTCTGTCCTCTGTCCCCATGAAGCTAAAGTTTTTTTTTTTTTTTTTATCATTTTAAGTTTAAGGAGACACTATAGGCACCCAGACCACATCATCTCATTGAAGTGGTCTGGGTGAAGTGCCCCTGTCTGTTTAACCCTGCAGTGTAAAACATTGCAGTTTCTGTGAAACTGCAATGTTTACATTGCCAAATTAACTCCACTTCTAGTGGCTGTCTTCCAGACATCCATTAGAGGCGATTTCTGGTGAAGCGAAATTGTACATCAACATTGACACGTTGCATGAGGGCGTTTAACGTATTTGAATTCTTGATAGGAAAGCAAGCACCAAGGGAACAGGGACACTATAGTGTTAGAATACACTCAACGAACGTTATAGTGTTCCATTAAAAACAAATAAACTTACTGCTCTCGTCCGAATGTGTACATAAAAAAAAAAGGAACCAATTATTGGATTATCAGAAAAGGAAGTGTCAAATATTTATTCATGTTTTAGCTCTTGAGGCATTCTTATTTTTGTAATTATTCATCTATATATTTTTCTTACTATTTTCTTAATCTTGGGTCAGAATAAGCCATTCTCTGAACCATGATCTTTATCACTAGAACAGCTGCTGCTTGCTAACACGGCGAGGATGTAACCTGGCACAACCGAGCAGCTTTGACATCCTTCAAAGCAGATGCTGTGTTTTTCTGTATGTTGTTTTAATGTATCAGAGCAAAGCTTGCCCGGCTTTGCTTGTCTCGCTTTATAGTAAATGCCAATGCAATAGTTAACAAGTAGCAGCAATTCGAGAGATTATGATTCTAAAAATGTGTAAAATAAATATTCCTATTTTTAGATGCCAACAGTAAAATTATATGTGCAAAGTTCCTGTGTATAGATTTATTTGTACATTTTTAACTAGCTTCTCTTCTAGCCGCTTGTGTTTTGTTTTTTTTGTTTTGTTTTTTTTTAATAAAGAATGCATCTTATGGTCCATTAGAAGAATGAAAAAAAATATGGAGAAAGGATGTAACACTTATGCTTTGCCCTGTTTGTTTAGATATACAGTATGGCTCTCAGGCTTTCGGCACTAGTAGAGGATAAAATGAAAGTCATTATCTCTGCTTACAAACTCGCTCAAGATTCCCCCCAAAAATCTGAAAGTAAATATCGCAACTTAAAGAGACAAAGGACAAAACCCATTCTACAGGGCAATAGTGCCCCTGGGTAAGTTAGAACAAATGTGTTAGTACTCCATTTTGCCATTGGGTTTGGTGTGCATTCCTGTATTTGTGTCTGGTGCACCACAAGAACAGCACTTGTTTAGAATGTGTAACCTCTAGGTGCCGAAATATGGTAGATTCCCATATGTTCTAGAACTACAATTCCCATGACACTTTGCATGCCTTTACATTGGCAAAGCTTCTTGGATCTACCTTTTTGGGGCACCCCTGCTCCAGACCCATACTCCTAGCACAAAGCATTAAATGTGTGTCAGAATATAAGGATGCACGAGATATTGCAAAACCCTGAAAAAGGAAGGCCACCAAATGGGCCAATAAGAATAAATTCCCATCTATTCCAATGTTCTAAAATTGTGAGACACTGTGAAACAACTATTAGCATAAATGACCAACCTTTCCCATGAGGTGCATATAGCAACACATTTATTTACTTTCAAATCTTTATTAGCTCAATATTAAAAACAGAAAATGTCATGGATACGGATGAATATTTGCTATAAGAAACCGTTCATTTTAAGTAATAATACAATAACTAGTGAACATCCTATATCTATTAAACAGGTCATGAGGATTCGATCATATATTCAACTCTGTATCCACATGGACTGTTTTGTAACAGAAATAATCAATATCAGAGCTCATCCCCAACACCTGTACTAATAAGAATAGTTTGGCTAGATACTTGTAATTTATAGCTACTGTGAATCCAAAACTCTTTCATAGGAAAACATCAAAAATATGCCGAATTAGCTGGCTTTTAGATACATCACTAATGCTGAACACCACACAGATTAAACTATTGGAACGTTTGTTCCCAAAAGGGTTCTGTTGATGGATTTCTATCCAATTAAAATAATAAACCGTTCAGATCGCACATCAAAAAACTGCAAACCTCCTCTAAAGGCAGTGTTAAAGTTGAAAGGGTGTAAACAGTCTACGTATGATTTCACAAAGCGGTAAGAAGAATCGGACGGTAAGATAGTGAGAACAAAAATGAAATATTCTGACCTCCTATAAAATAAGTGACTGAGCTTTTGTTCTCACAGATTATTCTCTCAGTTATTTCTATTACAGAACAATCGATGTGGATACAGTTTAATACGAGATAGAATCTTAATTGCCTGTTCAATAGATTGTTCCATATATAATTATATCGAAAAACGCACTTCTCTAAAACAATTCATACTTTGCACTCTTGATTTTATAAATGTGAGGAAGCACTTATTGTGTTGATGTGCATCTCTTCTTTGCTTGTATTCCTTGTTCATTAATATAGGATGTCTACTAGTTATCGAGTCTTTAATTAAAATAAACTTTTTCTCTTGCCAATTATTCATCCATGGAGCTAATTTTTAATTTTGAGCTAATAACGATTTAAAGTGAATTTTGCTTTTTTTTTTATGCCAAGAAAGTTATTTCAGTGTCTTTTCTAACACTGGAAAAGATGTGAATTTATTCTTAGTGGCCTATTTAATGGCCTTCCTTTTTCATAATCTCTTTAGGGGGTAAGCCCTCAAATTTGTATTATCCGGATGGTGTTATTTTTAGAAAAACCCTGTTTATTACTTTTACAATACTAAACACAGGCTCCCTCTGTCCCTTTATAAAGCTGTACCAGAATCACAAAATAACATGAACAAGACAAGATTAAGATGACAAAAATGTTATAGATTGCAGCAAAATAACTTGGAGATGTTTGTCTACCTTTCTAGAGATCTGCAGTTTCAGTAGTTTTTCATGTTTGTCTTTATGCTGAAATGTTCTAATTTGTCGTTTTGTATTCCTGTCGTCAGACGTCTCAAGCAACAAAAGACCCGGTCATTGTTCGAGGATGAACCTACTCTCGAGCCTTGTTCATCACAGTCTACCTCAAATGGCGTAATCCCCGATTCTGACCAGAGTAACGAGAGTGTCACATCTGGGAGTTTTCGTGGGTCATCGCCTGCTAAAGCTGGTACGGTTTCTGCAGAAAGTAGTGCAACAAGTTCAGAGAGTGACTCTGAGCAGAACCGCTCTGATTCAGGTAATCAGATCGTATCGTTTGTACATATTGTCCTGAAACAATCACATAAACTGTAAACATTAAGGTGCCTTAAAGAAACACCCCAGCATCACAATTTAAAAACTTTTTTGTAATGCTGAAGTGTTTAAAAGTACCTTCAAAGTAGTGCGGCTGTTGTTGTTTTTGTTTTTTTTTGGTTTTTTTTTTCTGTAAAACTGCAGCAGCAGTCACGTTGGGTTGAGAATATTGGTCTGACCCAACATGGCTGCTCAGACAGATTAAAAAAAAAAAAAAAACCCTGATAATTTCTCAAGAAAATCAATATATATAATTTAAAATAAAAAACAATTTTTTATAAAGTATTTTTTTATTATTATTTATTTATTAAAAGTAGAAATTTTACAGATGTAATTTTAAATGTATTCTAGCTAACCTCGACATCCTAATTACAATTCGGCATCATCAGCTAGGTTAAAAAGTTTCCCCTGCAATGCCTCTCGTAATTAAAATGGCTTACCCATATGAATCTCAGATTCAGGCTGCAGGTCAATTTTAAATCCATGCCACTGCCTTGTGTACGCCTTCACTAATCTATATATTTATAGATATCCATTTTTTGCCTTGTTTGTACCCAGTGTGTTTGTTAAAGTGACTTTTTATTTTCTTAGAAACTATTGAGGAAAGTAATGTACTTGTGTTTAGGATTGCTGCATAATCTGCCATTTTGCCAAAAGATGAATAATGTAAAAGTCCTAAAATGGCAAGAGTTTTATTTATCTAAATTGTAGCTATAGCTACAGGGCTGCTGCCTAATACACATTCTCCTATTCACACACTGTATTCGTAACATGTATCTTTAACTTATTGCTTCCACTAGAAAGAGAATCTGATTTAACATCATCTTCTACCTCGTCCTCCGAACATTCCACGTGCTCGCAGTCTTCTGACAGCTCTAAAACGGAAACCAAAAAAAAGTCCGCATCACGACCTAAGATAAGCCACTTCAAATCCAAGGAATCCAGTGCCAGGAAACAGAGATATGCAACTAAAAATCCAGGTGACCCTTTGCTAGTTTTACATTTGCATAACTCTAAAAATGTAAATTGAATGAAAATGTCACATGCATGTTGCACTGTATCATTATTTTTTATTTAAAGGGACACTATAGTCACCTGAACAACGTTAGCTTAATGAAGCAGTTTTGGTGTATATAACATGCCACTGCAGCCTCACTGCTCAATCCTCTGCCATTTAGGAGTTAAATCCCTTTGTTTATGAACCCTAGTCACACCTCCCTGCATGTGACTTGCACAGCCTTCCATAAACACTTCCTGTAAAGAGAGCCCTATTTAGGCTTTCTTTATTGCAAGTTCTGTTTAATTAAGATTTTCTTATCCCCTGCTATGTTAATAGCTTGCTAGACCCTGCAAGAGCCTCCTGTATGTGATTAAAGTTCAATTTAGAGATTGAGATACAATTATTTAAGGTAAATTACATCTGTTTTCATGCAGGCTCTGTCAATCATAGCCAGGGGTGGTGTGGTTAGGGCTGCATAAACAGAAACAAAGTGATTTAACTCCTAAATGACAGTGAATTGAGCAGTGAAATTGCCGGGGAATGATATACACTAAAACGGCTTTATTTAGCTAAAGTAATTTAGGTGACTATAGTGTTCCTTTAAAATAGTTTCAGGGTTATTCATTAAACTCCACATTTTGAGGTAAAAACTGTTTATTTGGAAAAGATTCTCATATTCAGCTATAGTCACAACTTGGTTATCGATGACTTAGTTTTAACATTTGGATTTTTAGTGAATTGTCCTGTGGGTTCCCCCAGTTCTCTCAGAAATTCATGCATGATCTGCTTATTGGTCTTGCAGGATCCTCCTCAGACCTACACTGGAATGTGTGTGAGTGCAACACTAAAGGTGGCAGGGTCTATCTTCATTCTGACCCCGGGCTGCCGCATACAAAGCTGGGTTGTCACCTAAATGGTCATTTCCAAAATAGAAAAGCGCTTCTTTAAAACAACCTAAGAATGATTATTAAAGCCTAGTTTGTTGGGTTTCCTTGCCCCCGTTCCTCAGTATAGTTAATGTGAGTAGTTCCTCAGAATATAATAAATGATAATGAAGAACCTCTGAATGTACTTGGATTCTATGTCCAGACATTCTTATCCTTGATTTCTTTGTGTATGAAATGTAACGATTTGTCTTTATCTCTTTGGAATGTAGCGTCTCAGGGAAAAAAGAGAAATCTGCCTAATAAAAGGAAAAACACAAGGTATTCTGATGATTCCACATCAAGCCGCAAAGCTCGCAAAGATAAAAGTCCGAAGAAAATACTTCGGAAAAGTGCTGCTGTGGCGGCAAGCAAGATAAAATGCATGAGTGATGTTGAAGGCAGTGTTCCCAGTTCAGACGGTGACTACAGCGCAAGCAAAACCAGTAGAACGTTACCCCACCGGACAGCTGCAGCAGAAGCCAAGAAACGGTTAATTGGTGCTTGTGAACTAGAAAATGGTTTAAGGAGTGACAGTGAAACTGAAATCCCTTGTCAGAAAAAAACAGATGGTTTCAAAAAATTAGAAAGTGTTTCCAATGGAAGCAGCTCAGATAATAGTTCAGAAAGTGACGAACATAGGGTAAGCAAGAAGAACCTGGACCAAAATATGGAGGAGCAGTCTTCGTCGGATTCCCCTTGGTTTCTTCCACCTACCTCCACTCAACGGAATGTTGTTGACACAGAGTCAGGGATGTCCTCCTCAGATGAAGACATCCAGGTAAGTTCGAAAAAAAATAAGCTTAGGAGAAAAAGGTCTGAAAAAAGAACAACTGTGAGAACAAGAGAAACCCATCCAACTACCTCTGAAGAATGTCCGGAAAGTTCAAGAAATATAAAGGCACCTTCTAAACCAACTAGAGTTAATCGCCAAAACATATACACAGAATCTGATTCTGAATGGGACATCAAGATCAGGCCTGTTCACAAGAGGCAGACCTCTCGCGTTTCTCCACTCTCTAGTAAAGTAAAAGTATTGTATGATTCAGAAGGCACCTCGGAGTCACAAAATGAACACAACAGTTTTTCAAAGAGTAGTAGTTCTGAGGAGGAAGTAGATGAGCCCAAAATATCTACTAGCGTAGATTCTTCCTCCGATTCCGCATCTTCCCCTTATGATTCTTCCCAGAGCTTTCATGAAAAAATGAATGGAAAACAGCCTTGTGGCAAAGTATCTAAACAAAAGAGGAAACTGAGACAGTCAAAGACTAGATGTGATTATGAGCGGAAGTGCCTAAATGGTGGTAAGTATGAAAGCTCTTCAGAGACTAGTTGTGATAATGGCTCAGAGGACATGAACCGTGGAATGCAAAAAAAACGGTCATCTGTCATTTGTGATGACTCTGACGAGGACAGTGCGAAGCATAAAAAGAGGTCAAAGACTGTTCGTTATGATTCTGAGGTCATGGACAGCAGAAAGTCCAGTAAGAGATCAAAGAGCAGTGACTCGGAGGACAGTGTGAAGTGCAGGAAGCGTTCAAAGAACAGTCCTGATAATGACTATGAGGACACTGACTGTAGTACACGCAAGAAATTAACTCGTCGTTCTAAGATATGTACAAGAAACCAAGGTAAGAGGACTGTGAGTTACAATGACGAGGACAGCCTTGTGTCAATGGATGAAAATGTGAGGCCGAGGTCTTCCAGACAGAGCTATTCACAGAAGGTTGTGTCCAAGTCAAGAGTAAGTCAGTTCTTTCGCTGAACAAACTACAGTGGAGTGCACACTTGGCTACATGCAAAAATTCAGGGAATATTTTAATACGTTTCTAAATAATAAAAAGAAAAAAAAAAAGTACTAAAACAATGAATGTGATTTAAGCCGTGATGTTTTGTCAATTTGCACTTTTGTCTCTAAAGCACAAATGCCAACCTGTGCCTCAAGTCTAATATCCGAGATTGAAATTATTTTTTGATTTTGTTCTTATGAGCTAGAAATGTCTATTTGACACTAATTTTGCACTGTGTAACTTTGTGTTTACAAGCATCATTTGATGTTAGATTTTGTATATAGCTTTTGTTTTGAAACTTGAACATCAAATTCCTTGATACAGAGGGTACGTTAGTGCCACTTACTGCACCAACAGTATTTAACTTTTGTGATAAATATTTTCACTAAGAAATTGAAATGCCTTCATTTATACGTGGTTTGCTTGCTTTAGCTAATACAGGTTGGCTTTCAGCTTCCTTTCAAAAGCCTAGAGCCATTTTGATGTTAAGATCCATTTTTTTTTTCCTAATCATTTGCATAGCAAATGTTTTTTTGTTTTTTTTTTTTGGCTAAGAAAGCATAGTTTACATAAACATGTTAACTGGCGCATTCATTTATTTTATTTTCATTCAGATTTATGCAGTGCTGTGTAGATGGAAGATTCAATTATATGACAAAAACTTACTTTAAATGTTATACTCTTAACACTCTGTATATTTAAGAAAGTTTTTTTTTTTTTTTGGTATTCATTACATTTGATATTGGTTCTTACTCTGTTATCTGCCAAGTCCATTGTGCAAAAAGCGATGGGATGGGACTAATTAATGAAGATCTTGCAACCAGGTCAATCAAACCATTTGCCATTTACCCTCGTTTTAAAGGGATCGTGTGTGAGGTGCTGCTTACGTTATTTAATAAATGAATACACATTTCTTATGTTTTAATAGGCATGTGAGTTTTTATTAGGTTGTTGTTGTTTTTTTCATGAATTGATCCTAATACATGAGGCAAATTATTGCACTGCACTGTTTGCAGTCAGCCACACTTCAGTGTGTTGAACCCTGGCAGGTTTTCATTCTAAAACTTCTTTTTCCCATTGTCAAATTATTTTCTTTCCCAGATAAAGTTCTATGCAATATTAAAACAATTATTAAAAACAAAAGCAAACTGCGTTCTTCTTTTATGGTCAGTAATAGGGAAGGAGGGAGGGACGCTAGAAAAAGGTTAAAGGAACATTGCAAACACCACATCAGTGCTTCTGGCAGTAAATGAAGTGGTGGTGTGTGCCTGCCTTGAACCCAAATACGATGTTATACTTAAATGGTATGACTAATGTGGGAGGGTGTAAACTAGTCCAGTGTAAGACATTTTCTTTGCTGCATGTTTTACTTTTCTGCATTAAAGGGTTAATTTAACCGTTCATTATTCCGCTTTTTTATTTTATAGAACCTAAAATTACCTATTAGGTGTTACTAATTGGTCCCTTCTGGTGAAATGCTGGTATAAAAACAAAACAAAAAAAAAGGCAGAATAATGAAGGGTTTCAGAGTTTTAACTTACCTGTAATCCAGCCTTCCTCCTCGTCCTTCTGTCACAGGATGCCATGCGTGCACTCTGGGCTTGTTAGGGGAGGGAGTGGGGTGGACAGCGGAGGGGATTAAAAAACAAAACAAAAAAATTATGGAGAAGTGGAGAGGGCATAATGGATGCAGGGATGGAGTGGTAATGTAGATTCCCTTTTCATGCCTGCAAGGGGGGGGAATCATATTACGTCTGTTGGCAGTGTGCTGTGTGCGCTGTCAGCAGATATATTTTATGCACAGAATTGACATTGTGCGGCCCGGAACAGTTCTAGGCTGCATAAGTCACATGTGCGGAGTATGTACCGGTAACTATCCCCAAGTACACAACTAAAATAAACCTGTGTTTTAAGCAGAACCACAGCACATACATACTCCTACCACCATTGGCCTCTTCAAGTTACTGAAGTGATTGTGGTGGCTGGAGCAACTCTTTAAAGTTGACCCAGCTGTGATTGGTAGGGCTTGCCAAAGGTTTGTGAGGCCTCTGCACTTAAGCTGTGGATCTCACGGACACTACAATCCAAACTGCTACTCCCCTCTGGCTGTCCATGGTCATTATTGTAGAGAAGCTGTGTGGTGTGCCAGTACAGAGCTGCATCTTTCATCTCAGTTTTGTAACTCTGCATGGCAGGGGCCTTTATTGTGAAATAAGTGTAGTAATACTATTTGCCCTGTCCCTAACACATGGAATACTCAGGCTGAAAATAAAGGCACAGTACTGAGATGGCGAATGATGGAATTAAAATTCCCATGATTTGCAGACTACCCATGGGCATAGTTGGACCTTATGTGAATTGTACTTGAGAAACGTGGAGGCCTGGCCTTTAAAGAGGTTTTGAACTTGCTTCCTGCAAGGCAGCATCCCTAAATGCCGGCTGAGCATTTGAATTACACGTTACAATTGCCCATTGCATAAGTCAGGGGTAGGCAACCTTTTAGCAGCACTGTGCCGATATAGGATTGTGATGTCCCGTAGCGTGCTGGTCCTATTTTTTTAAAATTGAGGTGTGTATGCTGCCGTATTCTGCTTGTGTTATTTTTACTGTAATTGCTTTGTATCGTTGTATTTGTGCGTATATGAGCTATTGTATCTGTTCATTAGTAGTTTGTGGTATCGTGTATGATACATATAAATGTGGGCTGTGTATGGGGGCTGCTTGTGGAATTGTATGTGTGTGGATGGATATGTCACATTGTGTGTTTGGTAGTGTGTGTGGGGGCTGTTTGGGGTATTGCATGTGAGAGGCTGCATGTGGGTTCGTGTGCATGTATGTGGATTGTTACTGGTGTTGTGTTTGTGCGGATTGTGTGTATGTTTGTGTGTGGGCTGTCCGTATTATTTGTATGAGGGGAGGCTTATTCTGCAGGTCTGTGTATATCTAGCAGTGTGGGTGACTTCCCTGGGTTCCAGTGGGGACCAGGCCAGCCAAGTAAAGGTCAAGGACAGGAGTTGCAACAGCAACTGCGAGCTGCTCTACTACAGTGTGGATTCCCATTCACAAGTGCTGGAATTACGTGCTCTGAGATCATTTCCTCTATGTGCTGCAATGCATACATTGAGGATTGTCCTTCACCACCTTTTCGTATTAGCAGATATCTGAAGTTTTACTGGGACTCCTGATAGGCCAGAGGCTGTTTGGCTCTAGCAGCCTTGAGTGCCGTGCAAAGACACCTCGAGTGCCGTGCATGGCACTAGTGCCGTAGGTTGCCTACCCCTGGCATAAGTCATTGGAATTCATGACCCGATGTTACACAGGTACACACAGTTTTGCACATACAAGACTACTGACACATCCACTAACATTGCGTGCACACAGAAGCTCTGATAAAATGTGTTAATTAGCTAAAATATATAGAACTTTTAACACATTCACAATGCGTGTACACACACACAAATCTTCACATGCACATACCAGTTTATTTACAAAGCCCTGTATCGTACCTCTCTGACAATCTTATGTGTATTGGGGAGAGTCAGTGGCTCACAGCTATCGGCAGCAAATGATAGTTTGTAATATTGGGGAGGGGAGGATGGCAGACAAGTTTTACAAAGGGAGCCTCGAGGCCTAAGGAAAATCCTGGAGGGTGGAATAGAATTCTCATTTGTATCTTTACAACAGAATTGTAAAAATAATTTGCTCAGTTAAAAAAAAAAAAGTGTTTTTTTTTTCCTTAATGTATGTGATTGATAGAGCAAATGGATGTGACTGCTTCTAGCCATTATGCTATTTTTTATGTATGTGTATGGAGTGGTGGTAATGGGAACGACGTCCTAGGGAGATGAAGGGAGAGTGGAACTGTTTGAAGTTTGTGACAATGGTAGCAGTGAAGTAACATCGTTCAGCAGAAGAGACATCAAGAAAGTTCCTTCAGCGGTTCTGTGAACTCCGCCCTTGCAGTCGTCTAACAGTGTGGGCTTTTCTTTCTTTCATGCAGCTAAGATTATATACAACAATCTTGTCATTGTCACCTAATCCATAGGATCCAAAGGAATGCATCGTTCTGAAGCTGTAACAATGTGAAATAAATTTCATTTTTTATTTTTAAATCAACACTAAAGCAGTGCCTAACAGTCCTATTTTTAAGACTATCCCTCTAATCCACAAACCGAAAAAAAATGATTTGTATAAACAAGGTAATAGTAAGATCACACTGTAATTAATAAGAATATTGGGGCAGCAACGCAAATTCATGGTACAATAAAGGCAATAATTTCCATTATAAAAAACAATCTGTGAGGTACCACATGCCCGCCATGCGTGTCTGTGATTGACTGGGGGATTATCAGTAGTGATGGTCTACGGCCAGGAACTCTCTTTCTGGTGGGTTAGAAGCAATCTGACCCTTTATTTACAGGTAACGAGGTTGAAAGGAGCACAGAAGACTCACCAACACCCCAGCGTTTAATTGTTTTTTTTTTTTGTTTTTTTTTTTAAGTATTGTTCTTTCTGTATAACTGCAGTGGTAGTTTAAGGGACATACTAAAATAAATGACAGATTGGAATGCTCATAGACTTTAACAAGGCAGTGGAATGCCCATAGAGAATAGTGGAAACAAAAGATTTTCAATTAGAGACAAAACTATTACACATATGAAATAAATATTTTGCCACAATATTCTCCAGATTCAGTGTTAATTTTTGAAATTGAGATTAAGTGGGATTATCATTGTTTTCTATGGAATGACAATGGTGAATGACTAAAGAGAATGCCCATAGACTATAATGGGAGGCAACACATAAACTCATTTGCAGGTAAATCTGTGTAATGTAGCAAATTCATCTTTACCACAGGTGTTCCCCAAGTACAGCAGTAGATTGTAAAATTAAAAGTAATTGGGATTATAGCTCTTTTCTTTGGAATGACAGGTAAATGATACAATGGAATGCCCATAGACTATAATGGGAAGCAATATGTGACTTGGAATCTGAACCGTAAAACATATCAAGTAAATCTTTTGCAGGCATACTCTGCGAGTTCAGTGGCAATTTTTAAAATTGAGATTAAGTGGGATTATCATTGTTTTCTATAGATTGACAATGGTGAATGACTAAAGCGAATGCCCATAGAGTATAATGGGAGGCAACATATAAACTCATTTGCAGGTAAATCTGTGTAATGTAGCAAATTCATCTTTACCACAGGTGTTTCCCAAGTACAGCAGTAGATTGTAAAATTAAAAGTAACTGGGATTATAGCTCTTTTCTATGGAATGACAGGTAAATGATACAATGGAATGCCCATAGAGTACAATGAGAAGCAATATGTGACTTGGACTCTGAACCGTGAAGGTTCAGTGTAAATTCTTGAAATTGCCCAAGCCACACGTGTAGCGACGGAACTGCCGCCGGTGCAGTTGTACCGGGGCCCGCACGCTAATGGGGCCCATTGGGTGGCCCATGCACTTAGTGCCACCTGATGGGCCCTATATCTTCAGGGGCACTGTCAGCACTGTGACCGTGTAATAGCGCGACAGGGCCCCTTGAAGAAAAAATAAATGCAGCCGCAATGCAAGTGCTGCTCGGAGGAAGTGACGGCCGGTCACTTCCTCCCAGTTCACTGCGCAGGAGGAGAGGCAGCATGGAGGCCTTGAAGAGGGAGAGCCACGCTGACTCCCATCAGCCCCAGTCACCCTCCTGCAAAGAAACGGTAAGAAACAGGAGGGTGGCTGACAAATGAGCTGTCTGTGTCAGTGTGTATGTCTGTCAGTATGTATGTACGTCTGTCAGTATGTGTATATATGTAGGTCTGTCAGTATGTATATATGTATGAGTATCAATGTATGTCTGTATGAATATATGTTTGTGTGTATGTATGGATGTCAGTGTCTGTCTGTATGCATGCATGTCAGTATGCATATATGTATGTATACCAGTACCAATGTATGTCATTATGAATGTATGTCTGTGTGTGTGTGTATGGATATCAGTGTCTGTATGCATGTATGTCAGTATGCATGTATCTATGTCTGTCAGTATGTATGCATGCCAGTGTCAATGTATGCCAGTATGAATGTATGTATGTCAGTGTCTGTATGTCCTTATGCTTGTATGTGTCACGATTCGGGGAACCTAACACGGTAACACACACACAGAAAGGGTGCCGTACCGGACCTTAGAGTGGCCGGGCTAAGCACACACAGAATAGTCAGGAGACAAGCCGAGTAAGGGGAACCAGAAGACAGGATAACGAGAAACAAGCCGAGGTCAAAGGGTAGGAGAAAGTCACAAAGTCAGTTTAACAAGCCAGAGAGTACGTAACCAGAAACACATGTTCAGTATCAATACTAGTAAGCAAAGACCACAACAGGGCAGGGAGGAACAGGAAAGGTAAGTATTTAAACCCTGTGGTTAATTCTGATTGGATAACTTCCAATCAGAATTAACAATCACACGTGGGAGATATCTATGTCTCCCACTGTGATTGTCGTACTGTGTCTTTAACGCCGGGTCAGGTGGCTGACCGCGGTGTGTACAAGAGTGGGCGGTCCCCCAGCGTTCAGCGTCATGCATGCTGCCGCTGGGGGACGGAGAGGAGGACGCGGGCGGCATCCGAGGCTGGGAGGATGCCGCCCAGCGAGCGTATGCCGGGAAAGGACCCGCGAACGGCTGGAGGGTGAGTGCCGCAAGCGGAATGCAGCCTCCCCTCGCAGCCGCCCGCGGGATCCTGACAGTATGTATGTTATTATGTGTCTGTCTGTCAATATGTATGCCTGTGTGTCTGTATATGTGTGTCAGTATGTATGCCTATATGCGTGTATGTCTATTTCAGTATGCGTGTCTGTTAGTATGTATCTTTGTGTGTATCTGTGTCCTTTTGTATCAGTGCGTGTGTTTGTGTCTGTGTGTGTATTCCTGTGGGCGGGCTTGGATGCGGGCTCTCAGGGGCCCAGACACGCAGCTAAGTTAGGGGCCTTAAAATTTCGGATGGCGGCCCTGTATACAACCTAGAAATTTTGACTTGGGGTGCCCTGGGAAAATACTGAAATATTAAGGGCACCTTTAACCTAAAATGTTTGGGAACAACTGGATTAGCCAATGGAAACAAAACATAGCTCACATAGCTAAACAGCAATGTAACCAAACCACTTTATTGGTATTTATATAGCTCCAACTTATTTCACAGCGCTTTACAATATTAGAAAAGAAGGAAATTTAATGAAATGAGACAATTATAAAGTCTTACATGAACAATAGGTTGATGAGGATCCTGCTCAGACAAACTTACAATATAGAGACACTTAAAACAGATGAAGTGATCTGGTTGTCTATAGCAGGCCCGGACTGGCCATCGGGCACACCGGGCAAATGCCCGGTGGGCCGCGATGGCCGTGGGGCCGAGGCCGGCGCTATCCAAGCGCCAACCCTGCTGTGTGTCTCCATGGACCGGTGGGGAGATCAAAGATCTCCCTCACCGGCCCAGAGACACTGAGATGCGGCCGCGGGCTGGGGAGGGAAGGAGGGAGGCAGGAGAGAGTACCGGCGGAGCTCTAGCCAGCAGCTCCGCCGGGTCCTATCGCGAGGTCTGAGCGTTGCCGCGGATACCGCAGCAACGCTCAGATCTTGCGAGAGTGAACTCTAGCCTGCAGGTTAGAGTTCACTCTCACCACTGGACCACCAGGGAAGGAAGCATGGCTCCCCACCCCCAGGAAGAACGGATCCCCACCTCCCTCCCAGGCAGACCGGCTCCCCACCCCCTCCCAGGCTAAGGTAAGAAGGGAGTGGGGGGGGGGGGATATATATATTTTTTATTATTATTAATAAAAAAAATATATATTTTAATTTAAATTAAAAATACATTCCCACACAGCACCCAGACAAACACAGCACCCAGACACACACAGCACCCCCAGACACACACAGGACCCCCAGACACACAAAGCACCCCCAGACACACACAGCACCCCCAGACACACACAGCACCCCCAGACACACACAGCACCCCCAGACACACACAGTACCCCCGACACACACAGCACCTAAACACACACAGCACCCTCAGACACACACAGCACCCTCAGACACACACAGCAACCCCAGACGCGCACACAGCACCCATACGCACACAGCACACCCAGACGCACACAGCACACCCAGACGCACACAGCACCCCCGAGACGCACACAGCACCCCCGAGACGCACACAGCACCCCCAGACGCACACAGCGCCCCCAGACACACACAGCGCACCCTCAGACACACAGCACCCTCGCTCACACACACAGCACACTCCCACACACACACACATATATATATATATATATATATATATATATATATATATATTAAATAACCCTCAGTGAGTTAACAAAGAAAATTAGAAACATAGAATGTGACTCGCAGAGTATGCCTGCAAAAG
Organism: Pelobates fuscus; assembly: GCF_036172605.1. Lineage (NCBI taxonomy): Eukaryota > Metazoa > Chordata > Amphibia > Anura > Pelobatidae > Pelobates > Pelobates fuscus. Next base: position 30,300,348 of record NC_086317.1, read on the forward strand.
ATTTACTTGATATGTTTTACGGTTCAGATTCCAAGTCACATATTGGTTCCCATTATACTCAATGGGCATTCCATTGTATCATTTACCTGTCATTCCATAGAAAATAGCTATAATCCCAGTTACTTTTCATTTTACAATCTACTGCTGTACTTGGGGAACACCTGTGGTAAAGATGAATTTGCTACATTACACAGATTTACCTGCAAATGAGTTTGTGTTGCCTCCCATTATAGTCTATGGGCATTCTCTTTAGTCATTCACCATTGTCATTCCATAGAAAACAATGATAATCCCACGTAATCTCAATTTCAAAAATTGCCACTGATCTCGCAGAGTATGCCTGCAAAAGATTTACTTGATATGTTTCACGGTTCAGATTCCAAGTCACATATTGCTTCCCATTATAGTCTATGGGCATTCCATTGTATCATTTAACTGTCATTCCATAGAAAAGAGCTATAATCCCAGTTACTTTTTTTTTTTTTTTTAATTCTTTATTTTATTTGTGCATAATAAGAAGAACATACGTTTGCACTGCCACGACAGCTGGTGCATACAGATTCGTAAACATATTATAACATTGGTATGGCATCAATAACATAGCACATGTTTTATTTTTAAAAGTCAGATTATGTAACAAGTCGAGCGTTGGTCATGCTTATACAGTTCGAGCTACTGCACGTTTTTAAATCAAGAGATAATCTAGTAATGATTTTTAGTAGTATGTGACCTTTAGTTTAACAAAACTTTGTGTAAACATGTGTGTAGATCAAGCATTGAAACTTATATAACATATGCAGTGTGACTAGTTGCTGATATTCAGTTATACAAAGGGTTGGCACTCTGTCTAAACAACTTAGTTAAGTAGGCTCAGACAATTTAAGAACATTATTAAAGTTAATAACATGAGCTTAGCAATGAGGGTAAAATAAACAGTGTAAATGGTGTCAAAAACGATTTAAGATTAAACGCCCCCGTGCATTTGTCATTAGTACCAGTTGCTCTGTGCCATATAGCTAACAGGTGAGATTATCAATGGAGTTGAATGGCTAACACGATGTAGGTTTGATGTGGATTAATTTAGAAATAAACAAATATGTTTAAATGTCTATCTGTTCCTGTCCAAATCTGAGATGATTAAATTGCGTATACGCAGAAGTAAGCTCACACTGACACATGGAGTTCAGGTTAAAAGCACTTCAGAAAATTTAATACAATCTGGTTGGAAAACAGTTGTGCAGATCTTTTTAAAAGCAAAATGACATCATCATTGAATATCAGATAATGACTAATAAACATCATTGATTGGATTAAACATTATGTGACTAACTTCGTGTCCACCCACCAATATTATTAATTGGCTCAGGGGTTTGAGTGACCAGCTAGGTGTCCTCCCACCGGGAGGTGGTATTGTTCTGGGCAAGGGTGTGGACAGAAGGCTCAGGCGCCATCTTTCCCAGCATGAGGTTTACTCGGTGGAAAGGGGGGCTTGAGCGTCATTTTACACAGTCAGTGATATCAGGCCTCATGTCCAGGTGCAAGGTCTCTTATGAATAGAACATTTCATTACTACTGTGTTCTCGTGGCCTTCAAACTATACTATCTTACAAGTCCTAAGGAGTAGCCGGCACCTCCTGGTACTTGTCCTTGTAGGAAACACGGTCTTTGTCTACTGTATTAATTGGGTTGGGAAATTCAGTCACGTAAGGTAGTTTTAAAATGAACAAGTTAAGTCATGAGGACAAAATGGAGAATTTGAAGAAGTCAGGTTAGGAGGACAAAATGGAGGATTGTCACAATATAAGGTTAAAATGGAGTTAGTACAATAATTCACTACAAGTACAATAATAATTTTTAATAATTCCACATCAGGTTGATTGCAGGCCTATTCAGTGTGAATGTGTCAGCCAATCAGCATGTTGTGTGTGATATGTGGCTAGGTACACGTGATTCTCTATCACTAGGCGCCTAAATAAGGCAGGGACTATACAAATAATAATATTTTCACTTGTACACATTTTTATAAGTAATACTCAAAAATGGTTAACATTAACTTCATATTTGACTGTGGATAAACCCACTGCAGAGGTAGATTAGTCAAACAGTGGTTTTGAGAAAACATGCACATTTTTAAGGGTAAAGTTGATATGTCTATGCAATAACAATCAGGTTAAGAGTAGATTTGTCTGCAGCTTCCTGACCACTTTGGTACTGAAAACTATACATATAAGAGTAAACAATTGTATGCATATGGATAGTTAGGGCAAGATAGATCATGTTAATTCTAAGGTTTGTATCGCATTACAAGAAACATCCTAGAGGAGTGCCAGGGAACACATTTAGGCTAAGCCATAGAGAAATTATAAGGCAAAAACATCTGTGCTAAGCTAATAGTTAGTGGGTCGGCATAATTAGGGCAGTTAATGTAGTTAGGCAAGTTTAGTAGAGTGAGAGTATTCAAATTGACATACTGACTACATGTAAATTGTAAGGTACAGGCTTATTCAAGGTTTATCTGTTGCATATGTCTGTGACAAAAGTAACGATGAAAGTAACGATTAATGCCAAGGGCGAAGCAAAATAATAATCATAACCATATCTTCGTGCAAGAGGGGTCCGGCAGATCAGGTAGCTCCGGCGTGACTCGTGCGGCAGAAGGTAAGTCCGCGCTCAGCCTACTCCCGACAGCGGGAAGCGTGGAGAACCCGGAGGGTGGTAATCGGCACGTGTGCCTGCTAACTGGTACCCGGGTGGTCTGATGGTAAGTCCACTCACCGGGGTCGACAGTGCCCGCTCGCTTGGTGCCAGCCTCTGGTGCGGTGAATGTCGCTTTACGCGCCTCCATGTTGAGGCCTTCTTCATTGCCGCTGGCTGCTTCTGCATAGGGTGGTTCTGACCTCTTGCAGGTAAGCTCTTTCTGTTAGGTTGGTGGGAGGTCGGGCTACTGTGCGTCCGCTGGTGTACTTGTCGGCTCCCTGGGGCTTTTGGCGTGCTCCTGTTGCCATGCTTGGGTATAGGGCTGTGTCTTGGGGCCTGTCCGGGTGTCCCACTCCTCCGCGGGTGAGGGCAGGCGTGTGCGCCCAGTTTGTGTGCCTGCCACGCCGGCATTCGATGTCGGTGCAGCCGGGCGGCCGCCTGGAAGGCTATATATGGGTGCTCGTAGCGGCGTCTGCGCATGGTTGGCCTAACCCATGAGGCCACTAGTTTTGCTGCTCGCTGGTAGGTCACCCCCCTGTCCACCAGTGTTGTGCAGAAACTCAGGTACAGCCGGTCAAGGGCCTCCAGGGGCTGGGATGGGGTACGGCTGGCCGCTGTCTTTTTTCTTGGTCCTTGCTGGGCGGCCATTTTGGCTGGGCCTCAGGTGCCTCGTGTGTTTGCGAGGTGTGTGGTCGGTTCAGCTCGTTCACCGTGTTAGCGTGCTTGGATCAGGTATCGGTTGTGTCAGTCGCTTGGATGTGCCGGGATATCCCTCACCGGCCAGGGGGGGTTAACGGGGTCATGAGGGTCGCAGTGTTTTCCCGCTGTGCCGCTGGCGCGGAGGTCGGCCGCCTCTCCCGCGCCTGCATACGTTGGTAGGCCGCAACCCTATATCTGCTTCAGGTCGCTTCTCTGAGTTCGGCGATCCGGCTAAGTGAGCCTCGGGGATCACACCACTACTCTGCTGCTTCTTTGTGGAAGGTTCGGTGTGGTATTTTTAGGTATTTGTCGCTTATTTGCCGGTTCTTTCACGGAGCTCTGGTTTGGTGCGACCAGTCTGCTCGGCAGTCAGACCCCGCCCCCATCCCAGTTACTTTTAATTTTACAATCTACTGCTGTACTTGGGGAACACCTGTGCTAAAGATGAATTTGCTACATTACACAGATTTACCTGCAAATGAGTTTATGTGTTGCCTCCCATTATAGTCTATGGGCATTCTCTTTAGTCATTCACCATTGTCATTCCATAGAAAACAATGATAATCCCACTTAATCTCAATTTCAAAAATTGCCACTGAACTCGCAGAGTATGCCTGCAAAAGATTTACTTGATATGTTTCACGGTTCAGATTCCAAGTCACATATTGCTTCCCATTATAGTCTATGGGCATTCCATTGTATCATTTACCTGTCATTCCATAGAAAAGAGCTATAATCCCAGTTACTTTTAATTTTACAATCTACTGCTGTACTTGGGGAACACCTGTGGTAAAGATGAATTTGCTACATTACACAGATTTACCTGCAAATGAGTTTATATGTTGCCTCCCATTATAGTCTATGGGCATTCTCTTTAGTCATTCACCATTGTCATTCCATAGAAAACAATGATAATCCCACTTAATCTCAATTTCAAAAATTGACACTGAATCTGGAGAGTATTGTGGCAAAAGATTTATTTCATATGTGTAATAGTTTTGTCTCTAATTGAAATCTTTTGTTTCCATTATTCTCTATGGGCATTCCTTTTGTGTCCATTATTCTCTATGGGCATTCCACTGCCTTGTTAAAGTCTATGGGCATTCCAATCTGTCATTCCTTTTAGTACCATACACAGACAGCCCGAAACCATCACAAACACAAGCAGTCCCCATCACACATTGACAGCACAAAATGATCACACAAATTCTCATCACATACAGCCAGCCCAATGCCAACACACAGTTTCCATCACATGTACACAGCTAAATAACATCACACTATCGCACACAGACAATATAATACATCACATGCAGCCAAATATATCACACACAAACTGCAGCCATTACACTGAGAAATCCCAATATGCAGTCCCCATTACACCTTGACACCCCAATACATCACATGCAGTCCCCACTATACTCAGACACCCCAATACATCACATGCAGTCCCCATTGTACTCAGACACCCCAATACATCACATGCAGTCCCCACTATACTCAGGCACCCCAATACATCACATGCAGTCCCCATTGTACTCAGACACCCCAATACATCACATGCAGTCCCCATTGTACTCAGACACCCCAATACATCACATGCAGTCCCCATTACACCTTGACACCCCAATACATCACATGCAGTCCCCATTGTACTCAGACACCCCAATACATCACATGCAGTCCCCACTATACTCAGGCACCCCAATACATCACATGCAGTCCCCACTATACTCAGACACCCCAATACATCACATGCAGTCCCCACTATACTCAGACACCCCAATACATCACATGCAGTCCCCACTATACTCAGACACCCCAATACATCACATGCAGTACCCACTATACTCAGACACCCCAATACATCACATGCAGTCCCCACTATACTCAGGCACCCCAATACATCACATGCAGTCCCCACTATACTCAGGCACCCCAATACATCACATGCAGTCCCCACTATACTCAGACACCCCAATACATCACATGCAGTACCCACTATACTCAGACACCCCAATACATCACATGCAGTCCCCACTATACTCAGACACCCCAATACATCACATGCAGTCCCCACTATACTCAGGCACCCCAATACATCACATGCAGTCCCCACTATAGTCAGACACCCCAATACATCACATGCAGTCCCCACTATACTCAGGCACCCCAATACATCACATGCAGTCCCCACTATACTCAGACACCCCAATACATCACATGCAGTACCCACTATACTCAGACACCCCAATACATCACATGCAGTCCCCACTATACTCAGGCACCCCAATACATCACATGCAGTCCCCACTATACACCAGTAAAGACTCCTGTTTGTAATAGGGTGCAGGGCCGAACTACCCTGGGGCTGCTGTGGGATGTGGCCATTAAGAATTTGGCAGTGGCGGGATGCAGATACGGCCGTGAGAGAGTAAGAGAGTACTCTCTCGGCCAATGTGATGCCGCCTTTGTTGCCGCCGGAAATCTCACATCTGGCATCTTTTTCCTTATGCATGGTGCTTTTATATATTGGCTTTTATATACTGCACCATTGGGTCTCCTTGTTTTTGTCTTGCATATAAGCGGGACGGTTGGACCTCTTGGGACTACACCCCAAAACAGGAACCTTATAAAGATACTTACTTCTGAGTGAGACCTCAATATTATCGGACTTTACCTTCAGTTACTTCATCAGAACTTTAGTCCCACCATATCAGTGAGACCAACTCCGTTATATTGCCCTCCCTATTCAGACAAACTATTGTAACCGCTGCCTGTTGTAAACGTATTCTGTATATTTCTCGTCATAAGTACTTGTACTTAAACCTGTTTAACAAAGCTGTTTATATTGTGGTAAAATAATATATATGAAAAACATGTTCCATTTCTAACACCTTGTCAATTTGCAATTTCTCTTAAAGACAAAGTACACAGTTTAAGAAATACAAGATTTCATTCTAAAACTTGTAATATTTGCATTTGCCCATAACACTATTGTACCTTTTAACTATTGGCGCAGCCCTTTTCCTGTATTTCTTTGTGTTACATGTTCTCTCCTCAGAGGGTTTGAGGGTTACCTTCTGTTGGGCCACTGTCTACCTTACTTCGATTTTATTAGCGCTGACCCTTCTCTTATTTTTCTATGATTGCAATATGGTGACCAACATTCCTCTGGCACATCACCATCCTCACACAAGTCTAAACATGGTGTAAATATGTATTTATGATTTGAGGTTGATAACACAGATTATTATTGGCATCGTATATGGAGCTTTGCTATTTCATGAGTTGCAGTGATTGCATATCGCACGCAGGGCTTTGAGTGACTGCTAGAAACCTCAGAAACTTTAAATTCTTTTTTATAATTTAATTTTTTATGGGACAGAGAGGATTAGGAAGCAAAATATAATGCTGCATATGTTTCTTTCATTTCCCTTTACATGGTGGAGAACGTGTATACGAACAGCACCTTTAAAAATTTACTTTTTTACTTTTTCATGATCCTAGATACGCCTCTGGTCCCCAGGTGCTAAAAGGATGGAGAACACTCTTTTAATATATTGAAAAAAAAATTATCAAAGATTTATCGCCCTCTAGTGGTAATGTTACTGTACTGCTAGCACCACACTTTCCCATTGTATGTCTGTGCACGTTCTCTGTCGCCCTCTGCTGGTCACTAGCGCTCACTGCCGGCTAGGTTTATCGCCATCTAGTGGTATTGTTATTGTACTGCTAGCACCGCACTTTCCCATTGTACGTCTGTGCATGTTCTCTGTCGCCCTCTGCTGGTGACTAGCGCTCACTGCCGGCTAGGTCCACCCCCAGCACAGTGAGGCCTGGCCCAGCCTGGGAGTTGGGTGTCTGTGTCATCTCTCATGGCCTGCGCTCAGCCTGGGGAGACCAGGAAGCAGCACAGAGCAGGTTTCAGCACTGAGAATGGCCACGTTTTTTGGGGAGGTGATGTCTGTGTTCTCCAGGGCTGTAGAGGAGGATGATGAAGATGAGGAGGAGGAAGAGGAGGATGAAGAGGAAGACAAAGAGATTAAGAAGGAGTTAGAAAAGAAAAGGTAAGTCCTGCAAATCCTATCAGGGTTGCCAGACACCCAGATTTACTGGTCACAAATAATTTCATCCTCTGGATGGGCAGTACATGGGGAATGCCCTGCTGTGTGTGTACAGCATTCATATGCTACAGGATTTATTAATAATATTAATTATATGAATTCTGCATAACACAGGGCATGACTTTTCATGTACTGCCCATCACTGTTGTAGTGATGTGTTCTGGGAACAACGTACAAACTAATTTCAAACACTCATACAGTGACCTAGTGACCTGTTTATATTGTGTAGAATGTAAGCTCTTCAGGCAAGCTTCACCCTTCTGTAGATCAGCAGGCACTCTCATCATACAGCATAGATTGGAGAAAGAAAGTGGCCCCAGTGAGCGTAAGCTCAGTAGTCTATTAATTAAACTGAGTTTGCTAGGTTTATGTCAGCGTACGATCATTACATGAATCAGTTGATGTATCTTGTAATTTGCACGGTTTGGGTGGTTTATGAGCCCAGGCAAGTTCATTCAGTTAAAATGATATAAAATTCTACAACCTGGACTTTTAAATTTTGCTAATGGGGTTTATTTACTAAACCGTGAATTGGTAAAGAAACGTGTCACTTTGCAAAATGGCAGATTTACAAATATTCTGAAACTAATCCATTATTCGAGCATTGCTATTATTTCGATTGGATTATAAAGATCAATAGTTCGGGATCTTTTCTGGATACAGACCTGTCTTATTGCAACAAATAATTTCCAAGGTAATCCTGCTTATTTTACCTCTGCCGACTGACCGGGCATTATCATCATCATAATAATTTTATATTAAATGAAAAGGTCTGATTATTTATTTTAAATGGCCGACCCCTCGCAGCTTCTGCTGGGAATACTTCAATAAGGCATATTCTGATCCTTAGTGTACCTTCAATTCTGTAGGGAGCCTACACAATAGGCAGGTGATTTTAATTCTGATGGCTTTTACCACCATATTGCGTAGAACAGAGATGCCCAAAACGTAGATTCCTCAGATGTTGTAGAACTATAGCGTTTGAGCAGGGTCCTCTTCAAAATATTGTTCCTGTAATTTTTCTTTTAATTGTCCTATTTATAGTTAAAGAATTACTATAGTGTCCTGACACTATATACTCCTTAGGACCCCCCACTCAGGGCCCCTCTCCCTTGGCGCTAAAGGGGTTAAAACCCCTTCGGCTTCTTACTGTAATCCAGCGCCGGGCTCCTTCGGCGCTGGTGACCTCCCCTCCCCGCTGACGTCCGCTCCCGAGTGGAGCGGAATGCGCATGCGCGGCAAGAGCCGCGCGCGCATTCAAACAGTCCATAGGAAAGCATTTCTCAATGCTTTTCTATGGATGTTCTGCACGCTGAATGCGATTTTCGCATTCAGCGTTGCAGAAGCGCCTTTACGAAAAAACAAAAAGAAACACAGACTCCTAATAAGGTGAATGTGTGATGTCTACTAGATATCCGAGAGGCAGGGGGCAACCCTAGTAACTTGAAAAAAGAGAAAGGAAAGTGATCAAGGGTTCAAACAAGTTGACCCTAGATCAAAACCTCAGATATCTATAGAAATAGAGACTGGTCTGTATACAATCGAATGAAAAAAATAAAAATAAAAAATGCTTTATTAGATAAATATTCCAACTACCTGCTATACACAAACACCATATAGTGAATCCCAGAGAGGAGAGACTCATAATGCCAAATAACCTTGCTGAGCCGCCTGTGAGAACAATATGTCTAGAGAAGGATGCAAAGGGGTTCTGAAGGGGTGATTACAACGAATCTACCCTAAATATAAGCAAAATGCTAGTAGAAGAAAGTCCTATCACGCCCCTAAGACATATTGACACACAGTATGATTGCAACATAGAATTCTTGCAAATGAGTATCAGGACGTAGCCAGTATTGCAAAGGTGTTAGCTTAGAGATTGCAACAATTGCAATAGAGAACACACTTGACTAAATACACACTGGACTAGTTGCCTAGTACCCTTTAGGAGAGAGGGTTCTGAGTAGAAGTCTGATAGAATCTAATCAGGGAGACAGCCACTAGAGGCTGGATTAACCCTGCGATGTAAATACAGCATTCTCTGAAACTGCTATATTTACATCTGAAGAGTTAAAACCTGGAGGTCATTGGTCTGAAGTGGTCTGGGTGACTATAGTGTCCCTTTAAATCCCCCCTCTCATAATATTGTAAAGCGTTACGGAATCTGTTGGCGCTATATAAATGGCAATAATAATAATAATAACTACAACTCCAATGATGCTTTGCATGCCTTTTAGAAAGCATTAGAATGACAAAGCATCATGGAAGCTGTAGGTTAAAATCATTTTGGGATCTACCTCTTGGGCGCCCCTTGCGTAGAATAAAAGTATCTGTGGTAGCGTCTGCCCCCTTTGTAACCTGTGCCTCCATTAACCCATCATCTGCAAAGGCTTGGTACTGCTACAGACAGAGCCATCCCTCCTCAACAAGAGACCCTGCAAACAGGAACCGATCGTTCAGATCAGTGGTGGTCTGTTCCTGTTCAATAACACTCCATTCTGAGCTGGGGAGGATTGTGGGATAAGCATTCCATGCCGGCTTTGTAAACGGATAGAAGCCGTGATAAGTGTGTAGAGAGGGATTTTTACTAAATATACAGAGACCCCTGAAAATAACAGAGCCACTTTAAAACTCTATAGCTGCTCTTTTAGGTTTAATTAGAGAATAATGTTTAAAACAAATAAAAATAAAAAAAAAGTCTTTATTTAAATAATTATTTACACTGTGTGCCAACTCGGGTGCTCTGTATGTGTGTGTGTTCATACAGTATTATTCAAGTAGTACACGCCTGGGGCACTTTCCAAAGGGCTGCTGAGAATCATGGGTGGTCATGTTGCCAAATAAGTGTTTTAAGAGCATTTACTGGGGTGAAGGACTGAGGAACTGTCCCGTCCAGAGAGCTTTTCTAATATCGTTAACATGAAAATACTTTAATGCTAAATGACCTTCATTCTTCCAGGTGTTAGCTCTGCATTAATCCCATCCGCTACATTTACCCATTCAGATTGGGCGTGCGCCAGGGTCTCAGGACATAGTATGTATTTGGCATTAGAATAAGGTGCCAATGGTAGTAAGTCTGAGATCCCAGAGATGCAGGATAATGGAGGGGGCAGAGTTAGACTGGGAAATGCAGGCCGTTCCCTGTATAGCAAGACAGTTGTGTAACATGCAGTATTTATCTACGTTTCTTCCCTCAAATGTTAGTGGATGCCTGGAGAAGCCTACCAGCAGCAGGGGTAGTGCATTGCTAGACTTACGGCTTAATAAAACTGTAAAGGAAAGCGGTTTCTTCCCATTGTAAACAGGCGGAGACATTATTCACTGGTTGTGATCGGTTGTCCAATATTTGTTACAGAGAGGTTGTTATCTCCTGGAGTCCTGCGACTGTCACAAGCATTCAGAGCTCCCCAGACCAGAAGCTGCCGTGTCGTAATGTAATATTGGCCATTGGAGGGAATGCAGCAGGTTAGTAGGATAATAATACTAAATATTGTAATGTTACATGTGTTTTAGCCTTGCCAGTGCGGCACTTGGTCTCCCCTAGCAGGAGAAGTTGAATTGTTCTATGGAATAAAGCAGGACCATCGAGGACTGCTGGAATTGCCAGAGAGCTTAGTTATCTCAGCCAATAAGAACATTCTTGCGTCGGCCGGGCCTTATTCTACTGAAATCCACCCTTTCCTACTGGAGAATTCCATATTCAGTGTGGGTGCCAGGCGGTATCCAATTATGTTGTCAAACTATGCTAAAATCGATTTGACATCTTACCATGAGATGGCGCCAGGGTGCTCCTTGCACCATAAGCACTACAGCCGAACTGAATTTAATTCCCTCTAGACCCACACACATTATTGCCATTTATGGTTTTTATTGTTCTATTATTAATAATAATCTTCTTTATCCCCCCAAAAAATAAGCACAAAAATATTAGTTTTGCTCATCTTTCCCAATATGATGTCATGGTTTTACTTCCCGTGTCCGCTTTCTGTTGTTGAGAGATAGCTACCAGAAACCCTTGCTTTGCCCATAGCACAATTAATGGGTAATTTCTTGGTTTCTTCTCACTGCAGAGTATGAAATGCTGTACGTGAGCGTTAGCTGTGATTATCTGTTTATGTAATGTTTTTATCGTGTAAAACTGTAAATACCGATTCTCTCTAGTTTGGAGAGTTTCCTGTTTACATTTCTCGGTGTGTCACTCTCTCTGCAGCCTTCGCATCGTCTCATATCCTGAGCTCCGGGAATTGGGAATTAGCCGGGTCTATCCGATTGTGGAATGAAAGATGCCGAGACTCCAGCAATGCAAGTCTTCCCGCCTCACCATCCTGCACTTTCTATTGGTCGACCACGAAACAGGTGAGAATGTCCGCACCAGCATCATCCTCATCATTCTGCACTTTCTATTGGTCAATCAAAAACAGGCGAGAGATCTGCGTTTTCCTCCCCGGCCTCGGACTACAACATATTTAAATTCCTTTAGGTTTTTCAAGCTGTATGCAAGAAATCAAAGGATAAAAAAAAAAAATCAGTAATTCTAAATACACCGCTTCCTTAATTGGAATTTGATGACCGAGGTTGATCTTCTCACCTTTATTCCAGGTCTTGGTCTGTCAGTGCACCTGCCATGTTGCAGAAGACCAGCTGTTCCAGTGGTGTGAGAAGGCAAGTGGAAATATCACATTGTGGCAGTGTATGAGATGGCTGTAACGTAGCATTGTGTATTAATAACTTAATGTAATGTAGCTGGACTGGCACTTCCACTATAGTGTGAGGAATACAAGCCTGTATATTACTATAGTACTCCTGTCCCTATTTATATACAGATCTCCCTCCCCCGTGTGCAGTAAAGGTTATCTTACCTTTTTCCTTCTGTACTTGCATCTAATGCTTCTCATTCACATTGAGTGGAAGTGATCTGGGTGACTATAATGTTCCTTTAATAACTGGCTGGCGGATCCATCGTACAATATTTCCTGGCTGTAATGTAGCCAGTATTACCACTCGCTGTTAACTGATTTCCTATAGGTCAGAGAGCTAATTGATGCATTGTTTATGATTGCCTGGTGCATTATTTTCTGCTAGGTGAGAGGTAGCATTGTCTGTAAGCTGGAAGATGCTCACTTGTCTTAATTTATTCATACTTACCGTCATTTTCTTTTACTGGATAAATCCATGGCGGCATCACCAATGGGTAGCTTCTCCTCTCTTGGCGAGCAGGACAGGAAGTAGAAATTATAAAAGAAGCCCCCACTCCATTGATCCTCAGTCTAGTAACAAGTACTTATTAAAAGTAACAAGGGGGGGGGGAGGGGGTTGAAGCTGCCATGGTTTTATCCAGGGTGATAAAATGACGGTAAATTTGAATACATTTTCTTATTCCTGGACATGCCACCTTCTCCTATGGGCAATATCCAAACTAAACAAACTACAAGAGTGGGAAGCAAAAACAAAACAAGCATGTGCAACTGAGTACAGATGTAGTGTAAAATTTAAATTATACGTAAAAAAAAAAAAAGGATTTCATGACCAAATTAAAAATCCTTAGCTGATCGGACATTGAGACTGAAGTACCTCACAATGACCAAGTAGCAGCTCTGTAAATGGCATCTACTGGTATGTGCTGGCTGCATGTTGTATGTCTGTTGTGTGTGTGCGCTGGTTGCATGTTGTGTGCGCCGCCATGGTTGCATGTTGTGTGTGTGCGCCGCCATGGTTGCATGTTGTGTGTGTGCGCCGCCATGGTTGCATGTTCATGTTGTGTGTGCGCGCTGGTTGCATGTTTCTGTGTGCGCGCGCTGGTTGCATGTTTGTGTGTGCGCGCGCTGGTTGCATGTTTGTGTGCGCGCGCGCTGGTTGCATGTTTGTGTGCGCGCGCGCTGGTTGCATGTTTGTGTGCGCGCGCGCTGGTTGCATGTTTGTGTGCGCGCGCGCTGGTTGCATGTTTGTGTGCGCGCGCGCTGGTTGCATGTTTGTGTGTGCGCGCTGGTTGCATATTTGTGTGTGTGTGTGCGCACGCTGGTTGCATGTTTTGTGTGTTTGTGTGTGTGCGCGCTGTTTGCATGTTTGTGTGTGCGCGCGCTAGTTGCATGTTTTGTGTGTTTGTGTGCGCGCTGGTTGCATGTCTGTGTGTGTGTGCGCGCTAGTTGCATGTTTTGTGTGTGCGCTGGTTGCATGTTTTGTGTGTGTGTGCGTGCTGCTTGCATGTTGTGTGTATGTGCTGGCTGCATGGTGTGTGTGTGTGTGCTGTGAGCACACGTTTGCTGCAGCTGCCCATGAGGACGAGAGAGCCCTAGTTGAATGTGCCTTCATCCCATCCAGAATCTGGACTTTCATACTTTTTAACAATTGCAGCCACAATCCATCTGCTCAAGGTGGGCTAGGATACCATTTGTCCTGTATTAGCGTCACACTCACACAGGGAAAACTTAACTTTTTAGCCAGAGCATAGGTACTTTAAGGTAACTGAAATTCCAAATAAAAAAGATAAAATCAGTAAACAATCTAAACTATTAAGTAAACCATTTACAAAGAACTAACTTTGGGAAGACTGCAGCATAAGGCCCTAGAGAGAAATGTCCTGTAGCCAAGAGAACAGAGAAAAGACTGAGGATCAAGGGAGGGGAGAGGCGCCTTTTATAGTCTGTACTTCCTGTCCTGTCAGCCACGAGGGGAGGAGCTAAGCCATTGGTGACATTGAATTTCCAGAATAAAATCAGTCCATGCCTTACGTGATCTGGTTTATACAAAATGCTAAATAATGTTTTTGCTTTGAAATATTTTCAATAATGAAGAGAAACAATATATTTATAGAGTTACATTTTATCAGAGGATACTCTCTGCCAGTTCTACATTCGGACTTTTTATTCTGTTTCCTGTAAACCTGTTCTCTCCTAATTAAAACATTTATTTGAAAGGAACGCACCAGGCACCATAACCACCAAAGCACACTGTATGGTGCTTGAAAAGTTACATTAAAACCACCTGACTTACTCTCTGAATTGAGAATTGGGTAAACATTTGCTAATTCTACGTTAAAACAGTTAATCTGGGGGAAAAAAGGAAGAATTTGAGATTTATTTTTTTAAATAACTTTTTGTCTTAAACTTTGCAGTTCCTTGTCTGTTCTCCGTGTGTTTCTAGAAATAACACTTTTGTTTGATTGAATCTGAAGTTTAACCCTTTAAGGACACAGCTTCTGGTATAAAAGGGAATCGTGATGGAATATTTCCGTCATGTGTCCTTAAGGGGTTAATCTCTTTTTCAATCCTTTGTCATCGATTCTGTGTTGAATTTAATGGGTTTCTCATGCTAAGCGCTGCGTTAGACGTATTACATTGATGTGTGATGTTCTGATTTTGCCCTCCATCAGGTGTTTAGCAGTCTGCAGAAGGAAGGATTGTCAGTAACTGTGCTCTCCACCTGTCCTGTCGCAGAATACAAAACCACAGAATCCACTTACGACCTCCCTGTCCCGTTTCTAAAAGCTTTAAAAACAAAAACGTACACAGAGCGTACTCCCTGCACTCTGATGGAGCAGCCCAATATTGTAGACGGTCTGCCTGGAGCAGGTAAGAGTCCTACTAAAGTTGGGAAACTGGATAATGCAAATTTAGGATTGTGTTGCATTTGTTTCATCTCCTCCGTACATCTCCCGAAATCCTTACTTGCTGGGAGGTTTATTGCTGTGAAGCTCTGTGACTCCCTGTGCTGCACATATCCATTATCTATTCATGTACACACTGCACATTACTGTGAGTTTTATTGCTGTGGAGCTTTGTGATATCCTCGTACACACTGCACATTACTGTGAGTTTTATTGCTGTGGAGCTTTGTGATATCCTCGTACACACTGCACATTACTGTGTGTTTTATTGCTGTGGAGCTTTGTGATATCCTCGTACACACTGCACATTACTGTGAGTTTTATTGCTGTGGAGCTTTGTGATATCCTCGTAAACACTGCACATTACTGTGAGTTTTATTGCTGTGGAGCTTTGTGATATCCTCGTACACACTGCACATTACTGTGAGTTTTATTGCTGTGGAGCTTTGTGATATCCTCGTAAACACTGCACATTACTGTGTTTTATTGCTGTGGAGCTTTGTGATATCCTCGTACACACTGCACATTAATGTGTGTTTTATTGCTGTGGAGCTTTGTGATATCCTCGTACACACTGCACATTACTGTGAGTTTTATTGCTGTGGAGCTTTGTGATATCCTCGTACACACTGCACATTACTGTGTGTTTTATTGCTGTGGAGCTTTGTGATATCCTCGTACACACTGCACATTAATGTGTGTTTTATTGCTGTGGAGCTTTGTGATATCCTCGTACACACTGCACATTACTGTGAGTTTTATTGCTGTGGAGCTTTGTGATATCCTCGTACACACTGCACATTACTGTGTGTTTTATTGCTGTGGAGCTTTGTGATATCCTCGTACACACTGCACATTACTGTGAGTTTTATTGCTGTGGAGCTTTGTGATATCCTCGTACACACTGCACATTACTGTGTTTCATTGCTGTGGAGCTTTGTGATATCCTCGTACACACTGCACATTACTGTGTTTCATTGCTGTGGAGCTTTGTGATATCCTCGTACACGCTGCACATTACTGTGTGTTTTATTGCTGTGGAGCTTTGTGATATCCTCGTACACACTGCACATTACTGTGTGTTTTATTGCTGTGGAGCTTTGTGATATTCTCGTACACACTGCACATTACTGTGTGTTTTATTGCTGTGGAGCTTTGTGATATCCTCGTACACACTGCACATTACTGTGTGTTTTATTGCTGTGGAGCTTTGTGATATCCTCGTACACACTGCACATTACTGTGTGTTTTATTGCTGTGGAGCTTTGTGATATCCTCGTACACACTGCACATTACTGTGTGTTTTATTGCTGTGGAGCTTTGTGATATCCTCGTACACACTGCACAATACTGTGAGTAGATGTTTGAAATAGGCAGAGGACGGATGACGTGAAGGCGTTGACGTCGTGAGGCGGGTCCAGGAATGCCCGCGAGTGAGATGCAGAGAGCGCAGAGAGCGCGAGTGTGAACGGACAAAGTGATACGAGAGAGAGAGAGAGAGACGCTGAACTGAACGCTGTTTGTACGCTTCAATAACTTGCCGATCAGCTACGCTGCAAACCGGAGAACAATAACAATAACAAGGTAGTTGTGAACGGAGGTGAAGGAGAGGAGGGGGAGTCCACAGGGAGACCGACCAGATTGATCAGAGAGACAGCGGCAAAAAAAAAAAAAACGCGAAGGTAACCAGACCAGCAGGGACGAGCTACTGAGAGAAGGTACAATGTGTGAAAGTGGTTAAAAAGTGGTTAAAAAAATTGGGGGCTGGAAAGACTAAAGACTAAAGCTACCAAGCCACCAAGGGCATTACTGAGGGCAATTACCAAGGGAAGTGTTAAGAAAAATAACAAAAGGGAGAAAAAGACACAAACAATTATTTTTTTAGCCTTTACTAACATACTTCCCAACCCTCACTAATTTACTTTTTGCCAAGCCATTTATGCAAACCATTTCAAGCGACTTTGAAGCGGGAATTTATTTCTATTAAACTACCAACCCTGAACAAAGCTTGTATAAAGCCGGAGGTATTTCAAATGCCATAGAGGACAAGTGGGCTATTAGAAATACCTAACAGAGTAAAAGAGTAAAGAGCAAAGAGCAAAAAGCAAAATACTGCTTCATAAAATCTCTAAAATCTCTAAAAATCTCTAAAAATTAAGTTTCCGGTCGTGTGTTTTTTATTTATTTATTTATTTATTTTTTTTTTTTTACAACTCGGTCAAACCCTGCTACACCTGCCATATTAACCCCCCTCCACCAGCATCCTCCGCTAACACCGTTTATATAAAGGCAAGGACAACAACAAACACCTAGAAACTAAGGAAAAGGTCTAACAAAGAAAGACATGGCTACAAAAAAAGCTCTAGAGGAGAGGAAGAAAAAAGAAAGGAAAGAGCTCCAGCCTGATAAAAGACTTTCGGGGTATTTTTCACCTTCACAACAAAAGCCTCAAATTAACCCAGAAGACTCTGAAGAGAATATGGAAATAAATTACAGCTTAAATAAAGAGGCTCAACTAAAAACAACTATGACGGAAGATATACTGACAAAAAATCTGGAGAAATTCCATAGAGCCATAGGTGAAGACATGACGGCTAATACGAGAGAATTAAAGCAGGAATTTAAAACGATTCAAGTCAAACTTGCTGAAATGGAGGAAAACTTCAAAAAATTTGAAAAAAAATACAACATAAGTCAAGAAACGATTGCAGGACTTACAAACAAAATAGGAGTACTGGAAACTAAAATCTGCGATCTGGAAGATAGATCCAGAAGAGCTAACATCAGAATAAGAAACATTCCAGAAGAGGTTTCCAACGAAAAGCTTGAAGGATTTCTCCTGGAATTCTTTAAAAATTTGATACCAGATGGGGATACTCATGATTATATGACAGACCGGTGCCATCGACTGCCTAAACCCTACAACGCTCCGGAGACTCTCGTAAGGGATGTAATGGTAAAATTTCACTCTTACAAAACAAAAGAACGAATAATGGCAGCTATGAGGAATAAGCAGACATTGGAGGAAAGGTTTAAGAATCTGATCATATTTCAAGATCTATCATTCTCAACTAGAACGTGGCGAAAAACCTTCAAAGACTTACTACCGACCCTGAGACAGAAAAATATCAATTATAGATGGGGCTTCCCTTCAACGCTAAGGGTGTTCTGGAATGGGAAAGCTGAAAACTTTGACTCTAAAGAATCATTGAACAGTTGGATGGAACTAACAAAGATCAAATAATAATTGAACAAAGTTCAATTTTTTTTTTTTTTTTTTTTAAAGATTACGACTCACACAGTATGCTGTACTTATAGTTTAAAGTCAAGGAGCAAGGTTTATAAAACATAAGAGGGTGAAGAAGATAAAAGCACGTAAAATAGTACATGCACAAAAGCACTAATAAATGGCCTTGACAGGGCTTAAAGGTCAAAAATAAAATGGTAACGGAAGAAATAGATAAAAAGTAGTAGAAATAGAGTTTTTTTTTTTGTTTTTTTTTTACTCATACAGAAGGACGTACATATAGTTTAAAGATAAGGAGTAAGGTTTACAAAACTTAAGAGGGTGAAGAAGATAAAAGCACGTAAAATAGTACAAAGCACAAAAACACTAGTAAAAGGCCTTGACAGGGCTTAATGGATAAAAATAAAAGGTTAATTGGAAGAAATAGATAATATGTAGTAGAAAAAGAGCTGTGGTTTTTTTTTTTTTTTTCTCTCACACAGAATGATGTACATATAGTTTAAAGATAAGGAGTAAGGTTTACAAAATATAAGAGGATGAAGAAGATAAAAGCACGTAAAATGGTACAAAGCACAAAAGCACTAGTAAAAGGCCTTGACAGGGCTTAATGGATAAAAATAAAAGGTTAATTGGAAGAAATAGATAATATGTAGTAGAAAAAGAGTTGTGGTTTTTTTTTTTTTTTTTTGACTCATACAGAATGATGTACATATAGTTTAAAGATAAGGAGTAAGGTTTACAAAACATAAGAGGGTGAAGAAGATAAAAGCACGTAAAATGGTACAAAGCACAAAAGCACTAGTAAAAGGCCTTGACAGGGCTTAAGGGATAAAAATTAAAAGGTTAAGTGGAAGAAATAGATAATATGTAACAGAAAAAGAGTTGTGTTTTTTTTTTTTTTTTTCCTTTCTTTTTTTTTTTTTTTTTTCTCTCTCCTCTAAGAAGTTTTTGGTTAAAAGGTGCATTACTCACAAAAGCGATAAAGAGGCACAAATAGGTTTCTGGATATTTAAAGAAAAAGGAAAAAAAAAGAGGGGAAGGGAGAGTAAGCAGAATTTAAGATAGAAGAGGTAACAAAACGCAGGATATTATAGATAAGATGCTGTAGGATTAGATAGAAAATATGTATTTTTTTCCCTCTCTCTTCTCTCTGTAAGAAAATAAGTTAACTCACTCAGGTATATAACTAAATATGATACTTCTCACTTAAGGGCATTCTCTTTTTGCTCCCTGCCATGTGTCCGAGGTTGAGACACAATAACCGATAAGGTGAAAATTCTAAATTCACCTATCGAAAAAATGGCTCCACCCTTTCCGACGGGGGAGAGGCCATTCTTTCCTATCTGGTGTACAACTAGAAAGGAAGGGAATGAATGTTTTAGTGTTTGTCCTGTTTTGTTGTTAGTGTTGAACATGCCGTCTGGGATGATGGGAGACTTTTGTGGGGAATATGGTTAAAATGATATCAGTTAACACTCAGGGCCTGAACTCTCCTTCTAAAAAAGCATTAGTATATGATTTTTTGGTCAACCAAAAGATAGACGTTGGTTTTTTGCAAGAGACGCACTGGAGGCTGAGGGATAATGTAAAATGGGGGGGGGACAGATTTCCATACGTGTTCCAGGCTTCGCTTAGCGACAGTAAGAAAAGGGGGGTTGCTATAATTGTGGCAAATACAGTGAAATTCGAATTAATCTACCAATACGTGGACAGGGAAGGAAGATTTTTAATTATAATTTGTAAACTAAACGAAATTAAATATACGCTGGTCAACATCTACCTGCCAAATGCTTTTCCTGTGGTTACACTGAGAAGGATTTTGGAACAGGCAGAAACGATCAAGACAGGAGTATATTTGATGGCAGGCGATTTCAACTGTGTGTTGGATCCGGTTTTAGACAAGAAATTTAGCCTCAATACTCAAGCGAACAGAGCTACAGTTAAAATGGCAAAAAATCTTAGAAATATAAAGAACGAGTTTGATTGTTTTGACTTATGGAGATCTTCATATCCAGAAAAACTGGAATACACTTTTTTTTCTAGAGTCCATTACTCATATTCGCGCATTGATATGGTTTGGGGGGGATATAAACGCACTAGAAAATTTAGTGAAAAGTGATATCTGGAATAACACATGGTCGGACCATAGTATTAACATATGGACTATGAAAGATCAGTGGAATACTAAAAATAGTACGACATGGAGAATTAATGATTATATACTCACTAAGGAAAAAAACCAAGAGGCTCTTAGATTTCAGATAGAAAGATTCTTTTTAGATAATCAACCTGACGAAACTTCACATTCTAACAACTGGTGTACCTTTAAAGCCACAATAAGAGGCAGTTTAATAAGTATAGAATCGTACCTTAGAAAGTCTAAAAGAGAAGAATTAGCTCCCCTATTAGATAAATTAGAGAAAAAATCTAAAGAGAACAAACAAACACCCTCAAGAGAGAACTCGGAGGCGATTGTTGAGATCAAAAATCAAACTAATCAAATCAGAATTGAGAAAAATATAAAGATAATGGGGAAACTGAAGCTGAAAGAATACAGTACAGGTAACAGAGCAGATAAACTGTTAACTAAGAAGCTGAGAGGAAAAATCGCATCCAATAAAATAACTAGAATAAAGAGGAACGAAGAGGAATATATCTCCCCCAAATCCATAGGCCAATGCTTTAACTCTTATTACAGCGAATTATATTCTCTAGTAACTCAGGATAAGGAGATAGACAATTATTTAGATGGTATTAATACTCCAGTAATATTAGAGAATCAAAAAATAAGTCTTAATAACTTAATAACAGCACAAGAGGTGGAAGAGGCCATCAAAAAAATGGACAACAATAAAACCCCAGGCCCAGACGGATTTTCAAACTTATTTTATAAAACTTTCGGAGATTTACTTATAAAACATTTAGCAGATTTATTCAATAATATAGTCGATAAGGGACAATTCCCAAAGGAGATGCTGAGGGCAAATATATTACCCATTCCGAAACAGAATAAAGACCCGGGAGAGGTGGAAAACTATAGGCCAATTTCCCTTATAAATACCGACGTGAAAATTTTTTCTGCAATTATAGCAAACAGAATAAAACCGACCTTAGACAACATCATCGACCCTGACCAAATAGGATTTGTTCCGGGAAGAATTTCTTCGGATAATACAAGATGTATAACAGATATTATAGATCTAGCTAATAGAACAGAAACACCTATGACAATTCTAACTGTCGACGCAGAAAAAGCGTTCGACAGGGTCGACTGGGAATTCATGAGTAAATCCTTGCTGAAATTCGGCTACCAGGGCTGGATTCATAGAGCCATAATGTCCCTGTATTCTGGTCCCTCAGCTAGGACAGTAGGCCCTAATATATGTGCGGACTGGTTTAATCTCCATAACGGGACAAGACAGGGATGCCCGCTCTCCCCAATCTTGTATATAATAACTATGGAGATTTTGGCGATAAATATAAGATCAAACAATCTAATAAGGGGTATTACCACGAAAGAAAGAGAGCTGAAATTAAAACTATATGCAGACGATTTGATACTCACCCTAACTAAGCCAGTTACATCTATCACTGCTTTTATGAAAACTGTTAAGAGATTTAGCGAAGTTTCGAACTATAAATTAAATGAAAATAAATCCATAATTCTAGATATTAACCTAGATACAGCAAGCAGTAACCATATAAAGGACAAATATAACTTTAATTGGGTTAATACCAGCACTCCATATTTAGGGATATTGCTGACAAAGAAAGCCTCAGACCTAGCGCAGGTTAATTTTCTAAGCTGTTTTAGAAATATGATGAATGCATTGAATAAATGGAAAAAAATTGAAATTACATGGTGGGGAAGAATGAACCTTATAAAAGCCTACCTCTTACCCAAATGGGCCTACATGTTTCGAATGATCCCCTTAAAAATCCCCAGACCATGGCTGGATATGATTCAAAACAAAATTTAATAATTTCATCTGGAAGAACAAGAGACCGAGAATTAACAAAACTCTACTGGCTCAAAAAACTAAAGAGGGAGGCGTGGGCTTTCCAAGTATTATTGATATTTATTTAGCAAACAAATTCTTTCATATATATAGAACTCAATTGAATAGTGTAAAAAGGGAAGGATGGTATATCCAAAAAGTGAGAGCTGCCAAGTAAAGGAATTGAGTGCTATTCTTTGGTACAGGTATACAGACCCGAAATTACGGGCTATTAGGCAATCTAACTTGTGTATAGAGTCAATATTAGAATTCTGGAAAGAAATAAAAAAAAAAGCCAATATGGAGAATAAAATTACAAACAATCTTAAAGTAGAACTACTCCCATATTATATTAACGACTTAAGTATAAAAAGTTGGATCCAAAAAGGGATAACTCAAATAGAAAATCTGTATAACAACGAAAAAATGAAAACCTTCCCACAATTAAAGCAAGAATTTCAACTGTCAAATAAGGAACTATTTACATTTTTGAGAGTGAAAAACTATTTAACCCAAAACATTATAAGACACCCCCAAGAAGGAACCAAACTGATCTGCTCACTTTTAAACTATAAACAAATAGAGAAAGTTTCCTCCAAGGCAATGAATGCTATACTGAAACTAGAGGCTCCTCAGGTTATCATCGCAAAACAAAAGTGGGAGAAAGATTTAAACATAATAATAAACAAAGAACAGTGGTGTGCAATACTACCCCAAGCGTGTGAAACTATACATTGTCTGAATTTATTAGAAACTCTGTTTAAAGTCATTAACAGATGGTATCTAGTGCCCACAAGAATAGCCAGCATGTATAGTTCAAGCTCACCGATATGTTGGAGATGCAAAAGGGACTTGGGTACCTTCCTGCATATCTGGTGGGAATGTGAGATCGTAGGCAAGTTGTGGCAGGAATTATTTAATTATTTAGAGAACCTTTTATGCGTGTCTATTCCAAAGCTACCTGAGAACGCTTTACTCCACCTTAATATTGATTCACTAAAGCAAAAAGAAAAGGCAATTTATATTCATTTTATGATAGCGGCCAAATTAAGTATAGCACGTAACTGGAAGAACTCTTCTCCAATTTCCTTGGACAGGGTGATTTCCCAAGTCAGGTTTCAACTTGGAATGGAAGGTCAGTTGGACAGGGTTCAAGGAAGAGACCCAAAGAAGGTATATAATGCCTTCTGGTTGAAGAAAATTGAAGGAGAGGGTTAGGCGGAACTTGAGTGTACAAGTATGCATGAGTTAACCTATTCTCGAGAGTTCTTTAAGGAATTGGCTATCCCAGTAATCCCGTCGGCATGGGAAACGATATGTCGTTCGCGGGGTATTACGCTGTAACTGTAAGAGGAGTTTTAGTGCATCGGAGGTTACTCCATAGGTTCAAACTAAAACTAAAATTACTCCCTGAGACCGACTAAGTTATTACCAAGGTTAATCTCAGCGAACAACGTATCGTATGGTATTGTAATGTATTGTATTGTTTTGTATTGTATTGTATTGTATTGTGTAATATTTTTTGTAAAATAATTTATTATAATGCTATCTGTTTTGTTGATACGATGTGATAAAACAATAAAAAATATTTAAAAAAAAAAAAAAATACTGTGAGTAGGGACATGCAGTGGGACATGAATGGGATGTGCAGTTCCAGGCGGTGGGCAGGCAGTTTGTTTTGGTGTTTAGCACCGCCGCAGGCAAGCGGCAGGACTGCTAGAAGTATGACAGTGTTTGGGGCACAGCGTTTGAGCACTATACTTCCAGCACTTTCAGACCTCAGTAGAAGACAAAACTGCGGTTCTAGCGTGATCTACTGAGTCAGAGCGCCTTGCCAGAACCCAGAGGAACAGAATTACTGAGGTCGTAGTCTGTGGCATCATATAGTGGATGCATTGTTTGTATACTCTATGCAGTGTGTGTTTTGTATGCATTGTGTGAGTATAGTGTATGCAGAGTATGTGAGCATGGTGTCTGCAGAGTAGCAGTGGATGAAGGGCCAGTGCAAGTATTTTTGACGCTGTCTCTCCCCTTACAAAAAAAATGCATCTTCACCTGTGTGTCTCTTAACCCACCTTTTATTTTTCTTACCTTTTTTTGTGTTTCTTATCCCATCATTTGATGTCTGACCATTTTTGTGTCTTTCATCCCCTTTAGTGGATCTAATCCCCCATTTTTACACTTTGTACCTTATCTCTTACTTTCCCCTTTATGTGTCTTTCTCCCCAGCCCCATTGTGTGTCATTGCCACTTCCCCCATCTCCTCTGTGTGTGTGTGTGTCATTGTCCTGTTCCCAGGCCCTCGCTATATCATTGTCCCATTCCCTTACCCCTGTGTATCATTGTCTCCTTCCCCCGCTCCTCTGTGTGCGTCACTGTACTTTTATGTAGCGTGGCTGAGCGGACCGTGGTAGATGAGCTTCTGTTTCCTCTACCCGCACTTGCTGTCAGACTGGATAGAGGATAAAGATCCTCTAATACGGTGCGGTCCACTTGGCCACGCTACATGAAGTGACTGGCAGGAGACAGAGCACTGTGTGCTCTCCACCTGCCTACCTCTTCACTTTCTCTTTCACAGACACAAACCCTGCCCAATGCGCGCACAGACACCCACTGCCCAAAGATACACTGCCCTTGCAGGGTCTTCACACTGGGACTCCATGAACTGGTCCCTGAGGTTGGTGGGGACACTGTTGGTGTACCGGCGGTTCGGATCGCCCTTCCTGCTCCTAACGGAGCTATAATCCCCATTTCCCTTACCCGGGAGCAACGGGGCCAGGCTCGTGGCTGCCAGAGAGCGCTCTCTCCGGGGCTGCCTAAGTGGAGGTAACCGCCGGAGAGAGGCGCAAGCTCTAGCGGAATCCTTGGAGCTGTGAGTCGGCTACGCAGCCACAGGGGTCCCTCTCCACCCAGAGCGCAGATTGGTGCAACCGGGTTTTGCGCCCTTTCTTCTGATTGGGCGGCAAAACCCCTCTACTCCCCAAGCGCTGATTGGCACAAATTGGTTTTGCTACTTTTGGCTGATTGGTTGTTGCTTGGTTTAGGTGCGAAGTTTCAATTCACTGGACTAAACCAAGCAACTCCATGGAACTCATTTCGGGGATGTACAGAGCCTCGAACTCCCCCAGACTTTAGACGATGATTTCTCAGGCTCTGTTCATCTGATACTACTGCCACTTACAGGTATGCTTGATGGGACCCGGGGCTATCTAGTGATATGTGTTTTATATGTGTAACCCCTCTCCTTCCAGTGGCACAGAGCCCCTAAGTGTTCCCCCCCTATAGTTAATGTGTTTATCTGTATGTGCTGTTGGTACCTCCCAAATGGGAGATGGCTATCTGTAACCCAGCCCCCTCCTGCCTGGAATTGTGTTGTACTGAATGGAGACCCCATTTGGGGGTCTGCCCATAAAAGATGTGTGTTCCAAATAAAGATTGTAAGAGTTTGTACCTCCAGAACTGTGTCTCGTCTAGTTACTGGAGGGAAGGGATATTTGACCCCTGTGTCTGCTGTTCCAGCTTGCAGGGAAAGTCCTTGTAAGCACTAAGAGAGCGAGTTCCGCTATCAGTTTCCG